>NW_022196896.1:86459221-86472312 GCF_008632895.1 Mastomys coucha
GGATCTGAACTCAGGACCTTTGGAAGAGCAGTCAGTGCTCTTACCTGCTGAGCCATCTCGCCAGCCCGTGACTGATTCCTTTTAATTGATGTATCTAATGTATCTAGATATATTCAAGTGTTTTCTAGTATGAAAATCCAGTCCAAGGTTGGGATTCCTACTGCTGAAATTCTCTCCCCATGTTTTCTATTTTTGTTTGTTTCTATATTATCATACTATTCATTTAATGGTCTTCACATCCAGTTTATATTCATACCTATCACTTTTAGATATTTGCTAAAATTTCTTTCTCTGGTTTATTTGTTCTGTCCCTTTTTAGAATCCAGTGTCTCTGTTTGACTTTGTGCTTGGTTCTGTGGACTTCTCTTGACCCTGATGGAAGGCAGCAATCTGCCTAAGATGAGCAGTTGTCTATCTATATTTTACTTTTTGCTGTGCTTGTTTATTCGTTTGTTTGTTTTATTTTTTTCAAGACAGGATTTCTTTGTGTAGCCTTGGCTGTCCTAGAACTAGCTTTGTAAACTAGGCTAGCCTCAAACTCACAGAGGTTTGCCTCCGTCTGCTTCTCAAAATGCTGGCATCAAAGGCATATGTCACCACTAGCTGGCCTTACTTCTGCTTTACGCCTGCCTCATCACTTTGCTGTGTTAGCTGATTTTCTTCTTTTGGATTGTTACCACAATTCTTACTCAAAATTTTCACAATTTTTTTCACCATTGTATATAGGAATTGATGATATATATGAAAAAATAAGAGTGGTATTGTCATTGACTGAGGGAGAACCTATTTGGATCTCTTTTACCTTTGAGTACTTAGAGATATATTCTTGTTAGAACTCATGGGTTATGAAGCTCAAAGATAATTCTGTAATAAACACTTACTATGAAAAATAAAAGATACTAGAGACTCAGTTTGTTGTTTTATGTACAAAAAGTACTCAGAATCTTTGTGATCAGTAAGATAGCTAGGCTTACTGAAGTCGGAAGTTTGCTTGCTGGGTGTTGGGTCAAGGTAAGGCAATCTTAGTTGACTTTCAAGTCAACTTGATGATATAAAAATGATCCTACCATAAAAGAAAAAAGTCTAATGACAGGTGTTTTCCAAAGCTCGGTGCTAGAATTTTTTACTAACATATTTGCCTTTTAAATCTGTGACTACACAAAAGAGAACCTGTCATGTTTTGATAAGAGTAAGGACATGGATTGACTTAGCTTTGAATCTTGTGTCCATCCCACAGAGGTCGAGCTCAGAAACATTATTTGTCTTTTGATTTACTTATTTATAATGTGGAAACAGTGACATTTACAGACTAGTTATCAGGACTAAAGGACACATAATCAAGGTAAAACAATGAACAAAGTGACCTGTACTTATAAACACTAAGGGAGTTACAATTATATCCAATTTTTGATTTGCTATATAATAATGAAATTATCCAAGCTTAATTTAGTTACTTTTATCTTTGGAAAAAACCCTGCAGTTGTGGAATTGTAAGTGTCACTTAGTAAGACCGTGCATACAGCATGTGGCAGCCGTGGGTTCAGCCCCTAGCACTTGGGGAGAAAAAAGAAAGTAAAAAGGTAGTAAATGGCTTGGAGGTAATGTGTAGATCTAGGCTCTGCAGGGACTCTTGATTCCTTCTGAGTGTCAGTTTGCTAGTAGCTACTAGAGTTTTGACTATAATGTTGTTGTTTGGAACACAAAATTGGGGTCATGAAGGAGAACTAAGAAACAGGCCATCACTCTTGTTTCTTCTTCCCTCCCTCATCCTCCCCCTTTTAAAAACAAGTCTCACTATCTAGCCTTGGCTGGCTTGGAACTCATTTGTAGATCAGGCTACCCTCAAAACCATGAAGACTTGTGTGCCTCTGCATCTCAGGTGCTGAGATTAGAGATGTATACCACTGCATCTGCCCAGTCCTTCTGTGTCTCCTTTACCAAACTCAGTCATTGTGACTGTGAAAAGGGCAGACATGTCTAGATAAAACTCACTTCCTGGGCCTTCTTATCAGCAGGTGTAGTACGCAATATGAGCTTTATTCTTGGTAGCCATGTATCCAGGAAAACATCAGGGATTCTCGTAGAGATTTTTGGGGAGATTGAATACTGAGTGTGACACCAGTACTTTTCTTCTGTAATATTATTTATTGCTTATTATTGGTAATAATGGGATCAAGTTACCTACAGACTATTGCACAATTATGTTTGTTAATTAGATTTGTTTTTCTCCTGCATTACTGTACAGTGACCTAGGGCTTCACATATGCTAGACATTGCACCGTATACACCCACTCCCAACTCTTTCTATTTCCACAATTGAATTTTGAACAGGGTCTCACTAAATCAGCTATACTAGCCTTGAACTTACTTTGTAGCCCAAACAAGATTTGAACTTTTTAGCCCACTTGCCTTAACCACAGAAAATAGCAGAGATTATAGGCCTATACTCTCAGGCCTGGCTGCATTATATTTCAACAGCAACCACTTGCTTAATGTAAGGAGTTTCAGATGTTTGTAGAATAAGTTAATTTTATATAACTAAGTTATTTGAGATATGGATTTACCTATAAATAACAAAACCTAAAAGAAGTTTAATGAAATTGGTAATGATTTTTTTTTTTCAAGACAGGGTTCCTCTGTGTATTCCTGTCTATCCTGGAACTCATTTTGTAGACCAGGATGGCCTCTGCCTCCCAAGTGCTGGGATTAAAGGCGTGCACCACCATGCCTGGCCGAAATTGATGTTTTAAAATTCTTGGTTAAGAAACTTAAATGCAGGCAGTGGGTGCAGAAACTGCGAGCTGTTCATAGGCTGAGACCCCTTGAGTGCCCCGTTTTACCCTTTGTTCTCTGTCTACTATTGAATTCTTGGGTTTTATATTTTCTTTTCTTTTTTTTTTTTTTTTTTTTTTTTTTTTTTTTTTTTTTTTTTTTTTTTTTGTTTTTTGTTTTTTTGTTTTTTTGTTTTTTTGGAGACAAGGTTTCTCTGTGTAGCTCTGGCTGTCCTGGGACTCACTCTGTAGACCAGGCTGGCCTTGAACTCAGAAATCCGCCTGCCTCTGCCTCCCCAGTGCTGGGATTAAAGGCATGCGCCACCACTGCCCGGCTGGGTTTTATATTTTCTAATGTAAAGGTGGCTCCAAGCATTTTGTTTGCTCTCCAGGCTCGGGGTCTGGGAGGAAAGAAAGAAAGACCACCACTTCATTTTTTACAAAAGCCTTTTCATGATCTTTGTCCTCTGTTTTCTGAGCAGAACTACCTTAACATGTTACTTTTAGCTGCCAGGGATGGACAGTGAGTCTCAGATTAGTAGTGAGCAGGGTAAGGCTTAGATATGGGCAACATTTGCATTGTCTACTGAGAATATCTGTTATCAGTTAATACCTTTATGTCTATTTATTTAAATGAAGTTATACATAGGTGTACTAACTTTTTTATTGTAAATTTATAAAAATTCCTTTAGTTTTAATTTTCTCTTATTGTTTTTAATGTTGCAGAGGAATGCTTTGCAAGCAATTTCTCCAGCCACCATGGAAGTTCTTATGCGAGTTTTGTCTGATTGTGATTCATGGGAAGAAGGAGATCCTGAGGAAGTGGGTAGAAAGAGAGAGCTAACTCTGAAATGCCTTACACAAGTGGTGCATATCCTTCTTACTAGCAGCTCTGACCAGCGTCAGGTGGAAACCAGTACCATACTGGAGAACTATTTTAAGTTGCTTAATTCTGATCACTCAGCTTTACCTAAGCAGGGGAGGTCCAGACGGTGGGAAAGCCAGTTCATAGCTCTGCAGATCAAGATGCTCAGTAAGTATTCAGCAAGTTTTTCCTCAGTTTATATTTGCTTTCTTATTCTCAGTTTCTTTTGAAATACAAGTCTACTGTATTAATAATGCTGGCTTTTTAGTTCAGGTAATGAATATTTAGATTTTTGACTTCCAAGTAATTAGTATGAAATTAATTTGTTTAAATTTTTACTTTATCAGGGAAAACTTGTTTATATTCTTTTTTGAAAGTCTAATCCATTAAAGTGTCTATGCTAAAAAAATCAGTTATGACTAAAATTGCCAGGAAGTATAAGTTTTAGAAGGTACCATTTGTAGTTTTTACTCTCCGCTCGTATTGCGCAGAACTGGCATGGAAAGGCAGAGACTCCTGACTGTAGTCAGCTTTGTGATTCTGAAGAGAGAATAAGGCATGCAAAAAATGAGTGACATTGCAAGTACATCCCAGATTCTAGAATTCAGATTAGACATATCAATTGGTTACTGCTTATTTTTATTGTTCATCTAAACCCTTTTTGTAGTTGTATTGTAGGCATGAGTGTTTGGAAATGACAGTAACTACAATGAAAATGTACAACCAAATACAAAATAATAATGTTTCCCTTTACTTGAGTAATTTATGTTGTGTAAATAGAACAACAAATAAGGTACAGAACCACAGCATGGCACTTCCTATGAGATGTCTCCTGTCTCTTGCACGCTGCATTTAGATTTTCACTGATGGAAACCATGATGATAGTTCAGTATGTTATAAATTGTGATCAATGCTTTATATGATTCTTGTTGTATTACCTGTGTTAGATTGTTAAAGAACTAAATTCATTACAGTGGTATATATATTGTCATTACACTAAAGTAGGAGACTTAGTAAGAGAAATGAGAATAAAAGATTTGGTTTTCTTTTTGTTTGTTTGTTTGGTTTGGTTTTTTTGAGATGGTTTTTCTGTGTAGCCTTAGCTGTCCTGGAACTCTGATGACCAGGCTGGCCTTGCCTCTGAGTGGTGAACTAAAGGTGTGTACCACCATCCATCTGAGAGTAAAAGTTTTTATGTCTCACCACTCAGATAAAACAAACAGTAATGAATTGGTATATAAATTCATATATACATATATTAATTTAGAAATGTGCATAAAATATTGTTGAAGTGGTAAATTATGATATATATTCATATAAAAAATTAAGAATTATTTTGTAATATAATGTAATTTTCTGTAGTTATTGTATGTTATAAGTTTAAAAATCAGTTTGATTCTCTGTTAGGTGGAATTCTTTTTTATTGGGAACTACGATATTTTTCATGCCAGATATCCTTTGATTTCTTGATTGAATTATCACTGCAGTAGGAAATAAGAGATAAATGTTATCATTTCTTTTGGGCCATGTATTAATTTCATAGTGTATAAATATGACTACTAAATGTCAAACAGATACTGCTTATTAATAGCAAATCAGACACAGAACTTGAGCCTTTTAGAATACCTTAGCAAGCTGCTGAGAAAATATCTGCCAGTCATATGTAAATTTAAACTAGCTTGAATTATAAAGTAGTAGAAAATGTTCTTTTGGGGGAGGGGGACAGTTTGAGACAGGGTTTCTCTGTGTGGCCCTGGCTGTCCTGGAACTCATTCTGTAGACTAGGCTGGCCTCGAACTCAGAAATCTGCTTGCCTCTACCTCCCAAGTGCTGGGATTAAAGGCGTGCGCCACCACTGCCCAGCTCATTTTTCTTAATTACAGCATTTGTTTTTTGTTCATCTCCCAATTACTGTACATCTATTCTGTCAACTGAAAAATCTAACTTTAAATTGGTAGCAATATATGTTTCATCCCAAATTTTTACTTTCATATGAGAGATTTTGTTTTTCTTTTTATAGATACCATCACAGCCATGTTAGATTGCACAGACAGGCCTGTTCTTCAGGCCATTTTTCTCAACAGTAATTGCTTTGAGCATCTCATACGACTTCTACAGAACTGCAAGGTATTTTATTATTATTATTATTTTTGTTTATGAAAATTTGTTTGTTTGCCTGTCTAGTTATTTATATGTAGGTAAGTACCACAACATGAATGTGGACAATCAGAAGGTAACTTGTGGGAATTGATTCTATTCTTCTACCACATGGGCCTAGGGATTAGACTTGGGTTGACAGGCTTGGCAGCAAGTGCCTTATCCTCTTGAGCCATCTTGCTGGCATTGTTTATGATTTTTAAAAATGCTTTTACTTATTTATTTTTTAACTTGGGCATAGTGATACATGCCTTTGATCCTAGCTCTTGAGACTCAGAGGCAGGTGGATCTCTGTGAGTTCAAGGCCAGCCTAGTCTACATAGAGAGTTTCAGGACAGCAAGAGCCAATTACTGGGACCTTGTTTCACAGAAAAATAAAACACCAAAGGTTTGTTTTGAGGCGGAGTGCCCAATGATAACTGCACATGCTCAGAGAGGACGGCCTGGGCTGAGCTAAGTGAGAGCATGAGGCGGAGTGCCTAGTGACAACTGCACACACTGAGAGAGGACAGCCTGGGCTGAGCTGAGTGAGAGCATGAGGCGGAGTGTCCAGTGATAACTGCACATGCTCAGAGGGGACAGCCTGGGCTGAGCACATCATTGCCAACATTTTTATTGTTAATTTATGTTTTCATTACATAATCAAATTTTATCTTTTTAAACAAATAAACTGAATTATCATTATTAAATTAGAGCATATTAGTATATATGTATATATACCCTACATCACAGGTCAGACAAAATGAGACACAAAGTTTTATACTTTGTCCCAGATCTCTGGTCCAGTGAGAGATGGATATAGGACTCTGGCCAAGATTGTCCTCTCTCAGCATGTGAAGTTATCACTGGGCACTCTGCCTCATGCTCTCACTTAGCTCAGCCCAGGCTGTCCTCTCTGAGCATGTGCAGTTATCACTGGGCACTTCGCCTCATGATCTCACTCAGCTCAGCCCAGGCTAAGCAGAGGGCATTTAGTAGTCATATACCCTGGTTTAGGAACTAGGCCAACATCTAAATCCTCCAGTCTCAGAAGAGCCCGTTAAAGAAAGACCTACTCACTTTCTACATTGGGATAGGCTTTGTCTTGATTGAAACTAGAATTACATTGTTTATAATTGTCTAAAGTTATTAAAATTCATGTGAATTTTTTTGTATGATGATATTTCAGCTTAGGCATTGATGCACATACATGAGACCATTTAAAGGCATAATTTTCTTCTGGTTTCTTGCCTAGCTATTTGTCATTGCTTACTTTATAGTAATATAGTTAAATAGATCAGGAAATACATTTAATATATTGTTGAAGTATGTAATGACAAGAATTTCAAAAGTTATCAAACTCCTGAATTCTGGTTAGTCAGCATGCCTCTCTTGTCTTGTAAAGATTATTCATCTAGAAAATATTCTAGAGAGATAAAAGAAAATACATATTGGAAGTATTTTTAAAACACTGATTATTGTAAAATAATATGGCTTTGTCGCTTAGGAAGACAATGTCAGTAACAATGTTATCTCATGCGTATTAAAAGAATCTATATTTAGTCAAGTGATGATGGCATAGCTTTTAAATCCAGTACTTTGAAGGGAGAGGCAGGTGGATCTCTGAATTTTAGGCCACCCTGGTCTACAAAGCAAGTTCCAGTCCAGTCAGAGCTACACAGAGAAACCCTGTCTTGAAAAACCAAAACCTCAACAAACAAACAATCAGATTTCACATATCAAGGAATCTTTAGGGTAGTTTCCAAACCCCTTGAAATTTGTCAAGATGGACTTTCCTTTAGTATATGAGTAAGTGTGATACGAACAGTGCCTTTTTTTATTTTAAACTTTCAAACATCCATTTATTTATTGTGTGTATGGGGCAAGCTGTGGCACACATGAGGGAAATCATGATAACTGTGGGAATTTATTCTTTCCTTCTGTCATGTGGATTCTGAGGTTCAACCTCAGGTTTTCAGGCCTGGCAGCAAGTACCCCACTGAGCCATCTCCCCAGCCCTCCGATTCCTAGAAGGCTGCTATCAATAGTCATCAAGTAAGGCTAGGAAGATGGCTAAGTCCAGAAGGTGCTTGCAAGGAGCTACAGGGCCTGGATTCTCCTCAGAACCACATAAAAAATCTAGGCACAACCCAAAAACCTATAGTTCCAGCATTGAGAAGGTAAAGAAGACAGGAACAATCCTAGGGCTCACCTGTCAACCTCTCTATGTCTTTTAAAAATATATATATATATTTTTTCTCATAGCTAACCAGGATTGTGACCTAACAGTTATGTCTTACAGAGTGATACATTCTAAGAAATAATATATCCTTTGGATGAACATCACCAAGTATACTTATTCAATCTAAGATACAACTCACATGTTATAGAATCTTGCAGAACCATTGTCAAATAGTGATCTCTCATTTACCAAAGTATGATCATATCATACATGTCTGTATTTGCTGTGTTATGTGAGGTTTCACAGTTCCAGCTCTTGTGTTTGTTTTTTGAGGCAGCATCTCTATGGTTTAAGCTGTCCTCAAACTCACTGTGGGACCAAGCTGCCCTTGAACTTCATAGTAATCCTTCTGCCTCAGTAGCTAGTACTAGCTTTTAAAAAGTTATTAATTTCCTGTTACTCACAGCATTTTTCTTTGGTACTGAACATACCAAAGAAGAAATGTTCTTTAGGAGGGAAAGTTAGGCCTTTGGGTCTGAGCCTTTCCTTCCATTTGGAAGATATATATATATATATATATATATATATATATATATATATATTTGTATTTGTCTGAATCATCACAGGTCATGTGTCATTCTAGCCATTGTCTTTGAACTCATTATTTCTACAAATTAATTGGGGTCATGAGGTATTTATGTCTATGCATGTTATGCTTTGATCCTGTTCTTCCATTTTTCTGCCCTTGCCACCAATACTCCCATCATTCCTAATCCCTAGCAATTCTTTTTCTGCTTAAATCAATTTTTGTTTATCTATTTGTTTCAACATGTGAAGAAAAACATGTGGCCCCTGTCTATATCTGGCATATTTTGTTTCATTCATTTAGCTGCAGGTGACAGGATTTAATATTTTTTCATGGTTAACATTAATACCATTTTATATGGTGTGCCGTATTTTCTTTGTCCATTCAGCAGTTGACAGGCTTCTAGACTGGTTCTCTATCCTAGCTGTAGTATATAGAATAACCGTACAAACAAACATGCAAATATCTTTTGTTTACTGACATTATTTCCTTATATATACGCCAAGAAGTTAGAGAACGAGATCATACCATAGTTTTATGCTTACTTTTTGAGAAATGTTCATATTGTTTATATTTTGTCTTTGTTAATGTATATTCTTACTGGCAGCATATAAGGGTTCCATCTCCACATCCTCTCCAACATTAAAAAAAAGGTTAACCTTTGAGGCAGTAATTAAGTATTTAAAACATTAAAATTAAGTCTTTACTATAAATTACACAAATGAAGAAATAATGTCCTGCCAGGTGGTGGTGGCGCACACCTTTAATCCCAGCACTTAGGAGGCCAGAGGCAGGCAGATTTCTGAGTTCGAGGCCAGCCTGGTCTATAGAGTGAGTTTCAGGACAGCCAGGGCTACACAGAGAAACCCTGTCTCGAAAAACCAAAGAAAAAGAAAAAAGAAAAAAAGAAAGAATGTCTTTGATGTTAAATTACTAGGTCATGCTTAATACTAATAATTGTTGGAACTAGAATCTTTTTTAATCATGTTTTTTGGGCCTAAGTTCACTATAATATGTAGTTACTGTAAATTTGTTTTTCATATTCAGAGTTACTGGTTTTACCTAGTATAAAATATTTACTGTGTATTAAATATAAGGTAATTATAGTTTTCATCAATATGTAGATTTTATAAACATAGTTATGATATCTGAATATATAAAAATACTTGGAGTCTTGTAAAGATTTAGATTCCCCAATGTATTTTATAATGTACATATTTATTTCTGTATAATTTTGTTGCTGCTTTTAATAACAGGTCAGTTTGTTTTATATAATAATGTAAAAGCAAGATGATTTTACTGTTTAAATATTCATATTTACTGGAAACAACTTCAAGTAAAGCTACCAAGTAGCAAAAGTATGAATCAGATGGAAAATTTTAAACTGACTGTTGGTAGTTTCTTTTGAAAATTTATTGTTCTTGTGTGTGTGTGTGTGTGTGTGTGTGTGTGTGTGCATCAGCGTGCGCCTGTGTGAATGTCTGTGTATCTGTATGATATAAATGTGTGTATATGCTAAAATGTCCATCTGAAGATCAGAGGATACTGCGGATGGACCTTAGGTTATTGACTTGTGCAGCAGGTACTTTTATACACTGAGCCATCTTGTTGGCCTAGACCATTGGTGGCTTCTCTGTCATTTTTGTATATGATAGTCACCAATATCATACGTGTTTGTTTCCCAAGAATTTATGTAGAGGCTTCTGTGCTTGGTAACTAAGTTTCATTATAGTATAAAATTCTTTATGTGTGTGTGTGTGTGTGTGTGTGTGTGTGTGTGTGTGTGTGTGTAAAATATATATTGCATGACATCATACGTCATTAAATACAGTGAATGTTGAACATTTTATTAATTCTTTGAGTTCTTTTATATTGTATTTAGATTATCGAACAGTATTTTAATTACAAGAAAAGCAGTACAACTTGTCATTAGTGTTAACAAGAAGGATTTAAAACCATCATATTGGCTTTAAGAGTGCTGAAATCTTGTGTTTTCTGACTGTGTCTTAAATTTTTAGAGTTATACTTTCTGTTTTAAGAGCAACAACTTTAATTTTTTTTAAACAAAAAACCTGTGTGCTGGGATTAAAGGTATGCACCACCACTTCCCAGCTAACAATATTCTTTATGTAGAATGGTGTGGTAGCTTTTGTTTTGTGGGACTAGGGACCAGTCTTAGGACTTTGCTTGTTAGGAATGCATTTTATTAATGAATTATATCTCCAATTCTGGAGACTGCTTAATTTTTCCTTTTTATCTGAGCATCCCCACTGTTTTGCACACCAATCATATAGAATATTAATATTACTTGTACTTTTCCTTTATGGCATTGGCTATCATTTTTGAAATCTCTATTATATTCTAGACATCATGCAGGTAAGCTAGTATAGATCATATATTATTTAATCTGCCAATTATTTCATGAGATATTCTCATTTTAGGGAAATAAGCTTGGAGAAGTAGCAAAGAACTGGAGATATAGTTCTGTGGTAGAGCACCTTCCTAAATGTGCATAAGGCCTTAAGTTAGAGCTTTAGTTAGCTTCCCCCCTCTGTCTTCATAGTACCAATAATCATTTAGAGATTCTTCCAGGTGAGGTAGCATGAGTTCAAGAGTTGGACTGAACCAAGATACAAATCAAGGTATCTAACTCCAAAGCCTGTTCTTAGGTTAAGCTTTACATGTACAGCTGCATGCTACATTGTACTGTCTTGCTGACCAGTTTATTTTATATAGTATTATATAAGCATGCATCTCAACCAGTTCCATTTCTGAAATAACAGAATTTCCTAAGAAGTTTCTTATTAGAATGCCTTTAGTTTCTTTACAAGTTGTTCTCTCTATTTCACTTTCATTTGAAGTTTCTTTCTTTTCATTGACTTGACAAAAGTTGAAACCTTTTGGGATGTTGAGTTAATGCACTGAAACTAAAGTACCTAATGACTTTACTTCGTGTAAAAGAGAATAGTTATGAGCCAGTCATACTACTTGTTGGGTTAAGGCATTTGGCACTCAAACCCCACAAAGTTGCCCTTTGTCCTTCATGTGTGCAGTGTGGTCTATGAATCCTTCCTACTTCATGCACACACATAAACGCGTCCATAAGAGTAAGTTTTTAAAAGAAACTTAGAAAGTAATCCTCATTGTGCCAGGGATTTCCCTTTCTAGACTACAAAATAAAATAGGAATTAGATCTGCTGAAGAGTATTTTTTAACAAGATGTGAGATCAGATAAATGTGGGTAGTCAGTGCTGCACACTGACTTTCCTGTCTCTTTTGAGACTAAGTAAAATTGCTGGAAAGAGCCTCTTTTAATGTTTGCTTCACAGGATTCTGCAGTCTTACTCGGCTAAATACAATATTTCCTATGGAGTCTTTTCTCTATCTCAGTAGTGACTTTCTTTTCTGGATGGCATTCTCTGCTGATTCTTCAAGGATTTGAGAATATTAATCAATTGTTAGTTATTGTTTGTTTATTTTAAGATCTTTATCTACCATAGTTATATAGTGTGTAAACTACTATTACATTGTTATTCAGAAAGCAAATAATTGCATATTTCTGGAAGTTATGTACTTCACATGTGGATTCTTGGATTAGTTTTCAAGAGACATGGAAATCCAGCTGGACCTCATTCTCCTTTTAGGTAACAATTTAATGTTCTTTCTCCATTGTTCTTGTCTCTGTTTTTAACAGCTATTTTTAAATGCTCACAGTAAGGTGACAGACAAGAATGAGAAAGACCTTGCCAACCAATTACTGACAGAGATGAGTGAGGACCAGGTATCTAAAAAGCCTGCATCTTGTTTCAGCTGAAGTCCAAAATCAGTCAGTGGGATAACTATTCCTGTGCTTTTCTTATTTCTCCAAACCCACAAACCTCTAGTTCTATTTAATTTTGAGGACTATTTAAATTATAACATAAATCATCATTAGAGTTCTGTTTTAATGTGTGCTTTTTCCAGTGTGAGAAGATTAAAAGTACAGGAATGGAACCCAGTTTCAGTGTTGAACAACTGGTGATGACTCTGTGTTTGAGGGGCTTCATTTTCTAAGCACTGTGGTGTATTGGGACATGAGGGCTTTGTTTGTGAATATGTGTAGTCATGGTTAATATCTTGATTCTTTGCTTCTTATTGACACAATGATTTATAATTAAATGGACAACCTGAATCTTGGAGGAAGGGAAGAAGATGATGAACCCTTTGAATGTTAATTCAGCATACAACTTGTTGTTGTTGTTCTCCAAATTCAACCTTCATGTAAAATTGGTTTTTTTTCTCAACACATTTGTTGGAGAATTTATATATCTTTTGATAAAATTATTTTAATGCTTAGGTTTCCTGAGTTATAATCTGTTATTTCTTTGGGGGGTATAAAAATAGAGACTCCCAGAGTTTTTAATTGCCTTAGATTTCTTCTATGTAGACTGCAAAGGCTACTTACATATTATAATTTTTTATAAGATGTTTTGTAAATTCAAGTAGTAGCTATGATGGAGTCTTTTTAGTTTTATTCTTTTTTTTTTTTTTTTTTTTTTTTTTTTTTTTTTT
>NW_022196896.1:86472337-86523725 GCF_008632895.1 Mastomys coucha
TCAGAAATCCACCTGCCCCTGCCTCCCAAGTGCTGGGATTAAAGGCGTGCGCCACCACCGCCCGGCTAGTTTTATTCTTGAGCAAAGTCCAGCACAGATCCTATTTATATGAATTTATGTATGCAGAATTTTAATCTATATATGAAGTCAGGACCTTAGATTAAGTAATATACCTACAAGTGATAGACCTTAGTAAACAGAATTCTGAATAGTTTCTTCTATTTGCAATTCTGTTGGGAATTAGAACAGAGAATGCTATTTGTGCAGTGGCTAGTGTCAGGTTATAGTAATATTGTTTTCAAAGCATATTTTCAGTGTTGTTTTTACAACTTTATACTTTTTTAAATTCAATGTTAAGTATGTCTATGCCAGAGAGGGCATCAAATCTCTCTCTCCAGCCCCAGCTTTCTACAGGCTAAGCTTGATGCTGTGATGGTCTGTTAAGACTTATATAGCAACTATGTTGGATTTTTTTTTTTTGGTGGTAGTCATTGGTTTATTTTCTAGGAGGAATTTCCTGATATTTAATGTATCTCGTATTTATGGTTAAGCCTAAATAAAAATCAGAGTTTTAATTATTTTGTAAAACTTTTGGCATTAAAGATTGCCTTCTCCAGAACTTGCCAGTACTATTAGATACATAATTCATTTTCTTCATTTGCCTCAATTTTTTTATAGAAATAGATGCTTTGTTTCAAAGATAATAAGATATACACACTATTTCCATTTTAGTACAGAATTTGGAAACTAAGCAGACAAGGTTACTTAAGCTACATATTAATTACATAACAGTAATTAAGACTAGTAAGTTCAAGTATATTTTGGAAGGTAAATTAAACCATACTATAATTTCTAATTGCAGACCTCCCTCCCCTCCTCTTGAGATTGTCCATTATTTTTTAAAAGCATGTGTAAAGTTTGTTTTTTTCCCTGGCCATTAGAACATTTAATATAATGAGTGAGTATTGCTTCATTCTCCTTCACATGTGACTTATTTTCTGTGAATTAAGTACCTTTTTCTTGCAGATTATATTTCAATAATCCATATGATAGGAAGAGGATTGTAATGCATGTCATTTCTTCAGGTTTTCAGAACCAAAGAGGTTTCCTTGTGAGCAAACCTCTGTTCTTTGGTTAATTTCTTGCTGTTTCCTCCGGTAGGTACTCCAGGGGCAGTTGGATTGCTTGGCTGTGTCAGCCATTCAGGCTTTGACAGCAGTGATGAAGAATTCTCCAGCTGCTAAGGTGAAAATAGACCTTCAAGCTTTAAAATAGACATTTTATCAATTTTTACTGTATAAATCCCAAAGTTATATGTGAAAGTATATAAAAAATACCCAGTATAACACCTGTAATAAATAGCTTACAAAAATAGAATCCTATAGCTACACGCAGTTGCTTCTTATAATTTGCTCATAATTTAGTAAAGAAACTCTTTATGGATACTCTTAAGATTTTGAAAGACATGAATTTGTGTGATATTACCCACTTTTAATCCCAGCATTCACATGGCTGTCTCTCTCTGATTTTGTGGCCAGCCTGTTCTTCATAGCCAGTTCCAAGCTAGTCAGAGCTATGTCGTGAGACTCTCAAAAACAAACAATCCAGTGATGACTGAACTGAACTGCGCACTAATAACTGTTTACAGTGTTGGTCAAATGAGGGTCATATTGCTGGGATTAGAGGGGCCATGTTGCTGGTGTTGAGAATTGAGTGTATGGTTATTGAGCTTAAAGAATTAAGTTTTACAATATAGTTTTTAAAAATTAATATCAGTTTTGCTATTTAGCCAGTTTATAACTACCCAGAATGAGTATTTTTCACATGTGATCGCCTTATCAGTATGGGACTCATTTTCCCAGTGTGTGTGGCTAGAGGATTCTGTTTCTTTTTTTGTGATCATTAACCTCAAGGTTTTATATGAGTCTTTTTAAGATTTGTTTTTATGTGCATTGATGTTTTGCTTGTGTGTATGTCTGTGTGAGGGTGCGAGATCGTCTGGAACTATAGTTACAGACAGTTGTGAGCTGTCATGTAGGTGGTAGAAATTCAATCCAGGTCCTCTGGAAGAACAGCCATTTCTGTTAACCACTAAGCTGTCTCTTCATCCCCTTATGCCAGTTTTTAATCCACTGCCTGTGGCTATAGTTTTGTCTAATTATGCTCATATACTGATAAGTAGCTCATTGAGTCATTGTAAGTTTTGTGAGATATCTGTGTAGAGTGCTAGGCATGTGGTTAAGTATATGATACATGTTAGTGACATGATCACCACTCAAACTTCCGATCTTCACCTCTGACGTTTTCCTGTTACATGCTCTACTCTTCTGCTATCAGGAATGGAAACCATGGTTAAGTGTATGTCAGACCTTATAGTCTGACTTCTGATTTTACCTGCTGTATAATAATAGGGTGTTGGGGCTGGCGAGATGGCTCAGTGGGTAAGAGCGCTGACTGCTCTTCCGAAGGTCCTGAGTTCGGATCCCAGCAACCACATGGTGGCTCACAACCACCCACAATGAAATCGGACGCCCTCTTCTGGTGTGTCTCATGACAGCTGCAGAAAATTACGCCAGAGCGAGCGGGGCCGGAGCAAGCCTGAGCAGAGGTCCTGAGATCAACAGCAGCCACACACATGATCGAACACAGTCATCTGTACAGCTACAGTGTACTCATACACATAAAAATGAAATAAAATAATTCTAAAAAAAAAAAAAAAATTAATAGGGTGTTGTTGCTGTTGTTGTAAGGGAAATCACTTTTAGCACCAGAAATTCACTTAAAACAGATAGCTAGTATTTCTGAAATTTAAACCTTCAATGCTGTTTAAGTAATTTTAAAGGTGATTTTTTTCTTTTTACTATCTTTTACTATCTTTTATGGTTTAAAATTTCAAAGGTTGTGCAACAGGTTGGGCTCTAGCTCAGTGGCAGAATATATACTTAATGTGTTTAGTGCCTTCACCTCCCCTCCCTAAACTATAGGTTATATGACAAAGTACCTCTTGATAAGAATTTCTTCTTATCTTTGGTACATATAGCTAACTTCTTATAGAGATAACTGGTTTTACTGATTTTTTAAAAATGTTTTTATGGTTGGGGTATCTATTTTTGACTAATTTAATAGACTGATGTTCTCTTTTCTAGGTGTTTTGCTAGTCTTTATATTTTACTCTCTAGCTTCAGGTTTAAAATTATAAATGAATTGAAGCTTCCTAAGGGGAACTTGATGCAACAGACCATTTAGATATGGGAACAGAGAGAAAATGCCTTGTTCTCTCATTCTGCCCACTTAAAATTTGAGCATTGGGGCTGGGGAGATGACTCAGCGGTTAAGAGCATGGACTGCTCTTCCAGAGGACTCAAGTTCAATTCCCAGCAACCACATGGTGGCTCACAACCATCTGTAGTGGACTCCAATGCCCTCTTCTGGTGTGTCTGAAGATAGCAACAGTTTACTCATATACATAAAATAAATAAATCTTTAAGAAAAAAATTGAGCATGGTTGTAAACCTAATGTAAAGCCTCCACTTTGCCACTGAGCTACATCCCTAGTTTCTGTTGTTTAAGTGAGTCTCAGTATATAGCCCAAGGTGGCCCTGAACACTCAATCCTTCTTTCTTTACCTCCCCAGTTCTAGGCCACCACACTAATTAGAAATTAATCTAGCCTTTTTTTTTTTTTTTTTTGAGACATACTTCTAGACCAGTCAAAGCTAGGTAATAAAACACCCTGTCTTTACAGGTGCTGGGGAGGGGAGGACAGAACAGGACAGAATGACAGACAGACAGACAGAAGGTGAGGGCAAAGGAAGTGTCATACAACTTAATCTGAAGAAACCAGTTGTTTCGAATTTCACTTACTTTGATAGACTTTTGTATCTTTATTTATTTATTTATTTGTTTATTTTGGTTTTTCAAGACAAGGTTTCTCTGTATAGTCCTGGCTGTCCTGGAACTCACTCTGTAGACCAGGCTGGCCTCGAACTTAGAAATTTGCCTGCCTCTGCCTCCAGAGTGCTGGGATTAAAGGTGTGTGCCACCACTGCTTGGCTATGTAGCTTTATTATTATTATAGAAAAACATAGAATCTGTTTTAAGAAGGACACATTCAGATTCAAGGGCATGTCTAATATTCCAGTTCCTGAGATAAGTGAGACAGATAGAAAGATTATAATTTTAAGGCCACCTTAGGCAACATAGGAAGCCCGTGATTCAAAAGAGAGAGAGAAGGATGAATATAGATGGACATAGATAATGGAAGAGAACAAAACTGATTTCATAATCTTTGTATCTTATATTAATCAATTAGTTTAAATAAGTATTCAATATTTAATATTTCAACAAATTTAGTCATTGAGAATGTGTTTTGATATATTGTTTTATTATCTAGGAAGTATTTAAAGAAAGAATTGGCTATATGCACATGTTTGAGGTATTAAAATCTTTGGGCCAGCCACCACAAGAGCTGCTTAAAGAACTCATGAACATGGTGAGTTTTTAACCTTTATGCCGAGAAGTTCTACTATCTCCACCTTAAGAATAGTAACTACCCTCTCCTTCTGTGTTACTTTTCAGGCTGTAGAGGGTGATCATACTTCAGTTGGCATTTTGGGCATTAGTAATGTCCATCCTCTCTTGGTTCTTATCCAGTGGCTTCCGGAACTAGAATCCCATGACCTACAAATCTTCATCTCTGATTGGCTGAAAAAAATTTGTTGCATTAATAAACAGAGCAGAACTACCTGTGTGAATGCAAACATGGGAATAAAAATCATTGAAACCCTTGAATCCCATCCTTCCCTGCATCGAACTTGTGCTGAGAACTTGATTGCAATCCATGGTTCATTGGGAAGTCAGTCGGTGAGCGCAGAAGAAATCCGTCGGCTTCTACGATTGCTGAGAGTAGATGAATCAGAATGTATTCACCCATACACCATTCCTGTGACTCGTGCAATCCTAACAATGGCACGGAAACTTAGTTTCGAGAGTGCACTGCAGTATTTTAATTTGTCACATAGTATGGCAGGAATTTCTGTGCCTGCCATTCAAAGATGGCCTGGGTCTGCATTTTCCTTCACTGCTTGGTTTTGCTTGGATCAGGATCCATTAACCCTTGGGAGTGCTAACAAAGGAGGAAAAAGAAAACAATTATATAGGTAATGATACAAATTGTGGAATATAAATGAATTTTGTCCGTATATTCTATGATTCATGAATAGGAAAAAGTAAGCATCTAGTTTTTAATATTTATAATAGTTGATGTGAAAAAATTTTATTTTGTGGCTCTATAGTTTAGAAGTGCTTTATTGCTTTCAAAATAATTATCCTGTACTTTAGATATTTTTCTGGCTAAAAACTGTCTTTAGGAAACAAAAATCGAAGTAGTATAAAAGTGGAGAAGAGGGGCTGGTGAGATGGCTCAGTGGTTAAACACTGACTGCTCTTCCGAAGGTCCTGAGTTCAAATCTCAGCAACCACATGGTGGCTCACAACCACCTGTAATGAAATCTGACCCTCTCTGATATGTCTGAAAGACAGCAACAGTGTACTTATCTATAATAATAAATAAATCTTTTTTTAAAAAAAAAGTGGAGAAGAAAGGAATAGTAAACTCTGCCCCACTGAAGGAGCTGTGTTCTTAAGTAAAATGTGCAGGTCTCAGTGGCTGTTAATAAACAGGGTTTCTCTGTAGCCCTGGCTGTCCTGGCACTCAACTATGTAAACTAGGCTGGCCTTGAATGGCCTGCTTCCGCCTCCTGAGTGCTGGGATTAAAGGCATGTGCCATGACACCCCAGTAATAAATTTTAACATACTTTATGTTTTTAAAAACTTATGTATGCTTTCTGAATATTTAGAAGAATTTAAATATTTGAAAATTTAGTTTTGTTCTAGTTCAGTGGTTTTCAACTTGTGGGTTGCAACCCCTTTGGGGAATCTGTCTGACCAATTCACAGGGTCCTAAGACCATCAGAAAACATGGATATTTATTTACATTATGACTCATAACAGTAGCAAGTTACAGTTGTAAAGTAGCAGCAAAAATTATTTTATAGCCGAGCAGTGGTGGCGCAAGCCTTTAATCCCAGCACTTGGGAGGCAGAGGCAGGCAGATTTCTGAGTTCGAGGCCAGCCTGATCTACAGAGTGAGTTCCAGGACAACCAGCGCTATACAGAGAAACCCTGTCTCGAAAATCCAAGGGAAAAAAAATAAGAAAAAAAATTTATAGTTGGGGGTCACCACAATGTGAGGAACTGTATTAAAGGGTCACTGCATTAGGAACATTAGGAATCACTGCTTTAGCTTTATAGTGAAATCCCATTTATAGTATTATCTTTTATAATTTATTAACTTTTATGCCCAGAATGGATTTAAAAATGACAAAGTTGGGCTGATGAATTAAGTAGCAACATTGTTAATAAAGATTTGTGATGGCCTTATGGTTAATAATGATGGGCTTCAAAGAGAAAGAGATTCAGCAAGTTGATCTTAGGTTCTCATAACACATTTTTGTTAGCTTTTTTACAGGCAGTGGAATGGGCTTTGAAGCTTTTATAACCCACGTAGGTATGTTGGTTGTAGCAGTGTGCACGAAGAGAGAGTATGCAACAGTTATGCTTCCTGACCATAGTTTCTGTGATTCTCTCTGGGTAAGACTCAAGGACGCCACATCAGACTCTTGGTTCTATCTTTTCTTTAAGATGTATAACAGTTTGATGTATTTTTATGAGGAGCTTTTATCAGCTTTGCCAATTTTCATTTCCTCGTTCTGTTGGTTGTGAAGTTCTATCTATAAAGATGTTAATGTATTTACCATTGTCTTTAAAGTAACAGTAAGAATTTTTTTTTTGCTGAAACTTATATTGTGAGTGTTTGAAGATTTCCTAGACTGATTTTTGAATTTCAATTCAAAGTGAAAGGCGAGGTTGTTAAACCATTTACTTCTGTTGCTTATCTAAAAATTGTAAAATGCTTCTCATTGAAAAGGATATTTAAAGCATTATAAAATGCAGACAAGACTGCAATATTTGTGAGTCTTTTGGTAATCGCTTATTTTTTTTTTTGTACTGCTTAAAATTGTTACTTGTTTTGGGAACATCATTGAATCAGTGTTTTAGCTGTCCTTAATACTTTGTTTATACAAAGTATGAAGTGATATTCTTTAAGCATATGTCATTGCAGAGGCACAGTGTGATTTTAGTCATTATAATGTATGCTTTTCTTCATCAGCACAACATCACCATCGTTCACATGCCTGGAAAAAGGCCCTTTGGCCAGAGTCTTGTCTATATTTATGACAATGGACAACAAAAGGTTTCTGCCCCTCTCAGATTTCCTGCTGTAAATGAGGTAAATACATGGACCTTATTCTTTATAGGCCTATTGATTGAAAAATCCTGAAGATATTTAGGAAATATATTCAATTTTTTTTTTTTGCCTAAAATTTTGAATTGTGTTCTATGTTAAGATACAGAAAATTGGTATTCATTTCTCTTAGTCGGCCATTAGATAATTTCAGATATTACGTGGAAAAAAAAATAATTCAAGAAACAAGCATATAATGAAAGTTTTGGAGAAGTAGGAACTGCAAAGCTAAATGAACAGACTAAAGTATCATAAAGAACAAAACAAAACAAAACACCCAAACTTCTTTAAAGTATATAAAATGTTTAAGAAAAGTCTACAGTAGACTTTCCTATCTGTTAAATTTGAACTGGTGACGAAGTCACCTGAAGCTTTATTCTCCACTCAGGTAAAGAAGGCTTGTGTGAGACTGGCTGTTTAAGAAAGTCTTTTCTCAGTCTAGTAGGACAAAGTAGGTTGTTTCTCAATAAGATTTACCTGAGAGTTTCTTGCTTCATCTCATGAGTAGCCTTTGATTAACATTATTCTGTTACAGAATACTAATGATAAATTTTGTGTAGGAAAGTAATTATCTCTATTTTAGATAACATTAAACTTCTTTTAACTTTTTAAAAATAATCCTCACTGATTAAAAAAGACTCACTCAAAAATGGTTTATTGAGTCAGAAAAGTAATGTATATATTCTTTTGCTAAAAGTAACTCTGGCCGGGCGGTGGTGGCGCACGCCTTTAATCCCAGCACTTGGGAGGCAGAGGCAGGCGGATTTCTGAGTTCGAGGCCAGCCTGGTCTCCAGAGTGAGTTCCAGGACAGCCAGGGCTATACAGAGAAACCCTGTCTCGAAAAAAAACCAAAAAAAAAAAAAAAAAGTAACTCTGACAGTCATACCTTAGGCATATACTTGCCCATATATGTCATGACCTAGTTGAAAAATTAGCTTCACTTTTATTTTTAATGTGCTTATTTACATAGTTTTTATATACTATTTCATCTTATTTTCACTTTATTTTAAAGTTCATTTATTTATTTTCACATTGCTGGATATCAAACCCAAGCTTCACACGTCCTAGACAAGTATTTCACCATGGAGCTAAATGTACAGCTCCATAGTATTTCATTTCGTTGTTCTGTGTTTGTGTGTTTGTTTGTGTGTGTGTGTGTGTGTGTGTGTGTGTGTGTGTGATAGGTTCTCACAATGCAGCTCATGACTGCTTGCCCATGGCCCTCCCCAGTCCTGAGATTATGACCTATGAGCCACGTAGCCCAGATTTGCGCTGTTTACTTTTAAATGCGAAGAAAATTATTTTAAAATTGTGTGATTTTAAGTAGTTTTTGTCATTTTGTTTAATCTTTAGCCATTTACTTCCTGTTGTATTGGTTCAGCTGGGCAAAGAACCACTACTCCTCCACCATCTCAAATCCCAGACCCACCATTTTCTACTCCCATTACCCCTCACCGGACATCATTTGGTGGAATATTGTCATCAGCCTCCTGGGGAGGAACAATTGAAAAATCGAAATTGTTTACCAAATTAATTTCAGCTGGAACCCAAGATAGTGAATGGGGTTGTCCCACGTCTCTGGAGGGCCAGCTAGGCTCTGTGATGATATTCCATGAAGCTCTGCAGCCTCCTCAGGTCAAGGCCTTGTATTTAGCAGGTGAGCGTGCACAGCCACAGTATTTAGCATTGTCTTTTTCTTCCCATTTTTACCTGAGTGTTTCCTAAAGAGTTATTTGATTTGAAGAATGTGTTCATTCATTCATTCATTCATTCATTCACTCACATTTTGGGAATCTAGCACATACTAAAGCCAGTAATCTAAGTACTGAACTCTATTACACACCTGTGATTGCTTTAAATGGAACTGAAAAGAAAAGCCTATTGTAAAGTATACTTTCTTGTAGGAATACCTAAAACAAGTGTGTGGTGTGTGTACCTTTGTAAGTTGATGAGCACCATGTGTACATAGTTGTCCAGACAGGTCAGGGGTATCTGATCCCTACAGTTCCCAGCTGCTTCATCTGGGTGCTGGGAACCGAACCCAGATCCTCTGCAGAGAGTACTATGCGCTCTTAACCACTGGGTCAGCTCACCAGATACATTTCCAGATGTCGTTAATTTTTTTTCCCTTTTTTTTCTTTTTTTTCTTTTTCTCTAGACAGGGTTTCTCTGTGTAGCCCTGGCTGTCCTGGAACTCACTCTGTAGACCAGGCTGGCCTCGAACTCAGAAATCCACCTGCTTCTGCCTCCCAAGTGCTGGGATTAAAGGCGTGCACCACCACCGCCCAGCTGATCATTAAATTTTTAAAAAAGTTTTATATTTAACATATATGAATATACTGTCGCTCTCTTTAGACATACCACAAGAGGGCATCGTATCCATGTGTTTGCTGGGAATTGAACTCAGGAAGAGGCAGTCAGTGCTCTTAATTGCTGAGCCATCTCTCAAGTATGAATATTTAAGTTTCTTAAGTATCAAAACTGCTGCCTGTGCTAGTCTCCCAGGATGGCTATGATCAGTTTCTAGACTCTGTGTCCTTAATCATCAAAGTTGGTTTTCTTAACATTTCTGGAGGGGAAAAGTTCAAGATGAAGTAATATGAATATTGTTTTGTAGTGATTTTCTTTGCTTTAAGATTCTTACTATGCCAGGCAGTGGTGGTGCACGCCTTTAATCCCAGCACTTGGGAGGCAGAGGCAGGTGGATTTCTGAGTTCAAGGCCAGCCTGGTCTACAGAGTGAGTTCCAGGATAGCCAGAGCTACACAGAAAAACCCTGTCTCGAAAAAGCAAAAAAAAAAGGGCTGGCGAGATGGCTCAGCAGGTAAGAGCATTGACTGCTTTTCCAAAGGTCCTGAGTTCGGATCCCAGCAACCACATGGTGGCTCACAACCACCTGTAATGAGATCTGATGCCCTCTTTTGGTGTGTCTGAAGACAGCTACAATGTATTACGCGGAGCAAGTGGGGCTGGAGTGAGCGGGGCCGTCCTGAGTTCAATTCCCAGCAGCCACATGATGGCTCATGGCCAACTGTACAGCTACAGTGTACTCATACACATAAAATAAAATAAAAAAGATTCTTACTGTAAGAGATTATGAATTAGTATGAATTTTTTCCTCAGTGCATATAGAGAAAAAGACCAGGTCTCTGTAGTGTCTCTTCCTTTTCTTACGAGGGACTCTGTCTGATTAGGATCCCATTCTTAAGGCATGATTTATTTTTAATTTTTTGTTTAAAGGCTCTAATTATAATAGTCACATTGGAAATTATGTTTTTTAAGTGTGAATTTCAGGTCCTAAATTTCCATAACACTATATGTACTTTAGATAGATGCTAATGAATTGATGAAATCACATATGAGCCTACCTACATAAGAAATTATGAGTGATTCTAAAATTATGAGTCTTTCCCAGATTTGTCATGTTTATGATTTATGTATTAATATGCCTAAAAACTTTGTGAAGGCAGCACAGGTAGGTGTTCCTGGATAGTATTGTAAATGTTCTTGCTTTGGATTTTTTTCTCTTGGCTATGATTTTGAATATAATATATTAATTACTATTTAGTCCTAACATTTCTGTTTTATAACTGTATTTTATCAGAATATTCTAAATTAAAAATTTTTTAAGAGTCATGGACATTAATTCTGCAGAGAGACTGTTTTTCATAAAAATTCCCTGTTCAGATTGCATAGGAGTTTTGCGATGAATAGGACTATCTGGATTGTTCAGAGTTTAAATTAGAACCTTATCATTTCTTTGACACTCATTGAGTATTTAAATGTGTGGTTAGAAATAAGTCATTTAGTTAAGTGTTTGTGGTTATATAGTATACAGTTTACTCTTATAGTTCTACTTACAACTTTACTCTTAAATGATAATTATATCATTATTATAAATTATTGTTCTTTACCTCTGTATGGTTTCTTGAATTTATGATTATAAATTCTTTATAATTTGTTGTTTGTTTTTGGAGACAGAGTTTCTCTGTGTAGCCCTGGCTGTCCTGGAACTTGCTCTGTAGACCAGGCTGGCCTGGAACTAACAGAGATCCACCTGCCTCTGCCTTCCAACTGCTGGGAATAAATATGTGCACCAGCACCACCTGGCTATAATTTTTTAACTATTGGTATAAACTTAAAATTTTCATTATGAGGGCTGGAGAGATGGCTCAGCAGTTAAGAGCACTGACTGCTCTTCCAGAAGTCCTGAGTTCAGTTCCCAGCAACCATATGGTGGCTCACAACCATCTGTAATGGGATCTGATGCCCTCTTCTGGTGTGTCTGAGTACAGCAACTGTGTACTCACATGAAATTAATAAATCTTTAAAACAATTTTTTCAATATGATAAGCTATTGTATTTAGAGTTTTATTTTAGTGGTTTTAATGATTTAATTCTGAGAATAAACATTAAAATTGTGAATAAGTGAATGGTTCTCTATATACATGTCATAGAGTCAATAGAGAAAAACCAGTCCCAGTACTCTTGATGACACAGAAGTATGTCAGCTTCAGCACAGCTTCTGTAAGATGGAGTATCAAGCTGTGCTGTGGAAATGGCTCAGTGAGAGCAGCACAACCTGAGTTTGGATCCCCAGCCACCCCTGGAACAGCTGGATATGGCTGCTCTCCACCCAGAATCCCAGTGGTAATATGTGGAGACAGGTGGATTCTAGGCCAGCCAGCCTCCCTAAATGATAAGCTTCAATTTGAATAAAAGGTCTGTCTAATAAAAATAAGGTGGAGCCAGTTGTGGCAAATACTGGGATATGCTGAATAGGCAGAGGCTAAGGCAGAGAGAGATATAAGAAGACACCCAATATCTTCCTTTGGCCTCTCTACATGTACATGAGCACATGTACTTTTATACATATGCTCTCCCCCCCTCTTACACACACACACACACACACACAAACACACACATACACACACTTAAATAATTATAGTTCAAATAATCTTCCATTATGTGTCAGATGGAACCTTGTTTGAGCTTACATTTCAGTTGTAAATAAAATGAGCACTACCTACTTACATGCTATTCCATTTCTCTGCTGTCTGTCCAAATTGAAAAAACAGGTTTTTTTTTGGGAGGGGGGTTGTTTTTTGTTTTTTTTAAGATAGGGTCTTATTATAGAACCCTGCCTGCTTCTGCCTTCTGAGTCCTAGCATTAAAGGTTATACCAACTGGGCTGGAGAGGTGACTCAGCAGTTAAGAACACTAGCTGTTCTTCTAGAGGACTCAGGTTCCCAGCACCCACATGGCAGCTCAGAAACTGTCAATAGTCTCTAATCCAGTTCCATGTTACTTGACACCCTCACATAGACATACATGCAGGCAAGACACCAATGCATATGAAATAAAAATTGGTAAATATATATAAAAGATATATGTGTGCCTTGTGTACCACTATGCTCAGTATCACATTAATTTTTAATACTTATTCTTTTTGAATTTGTTTACATTAGATAAATCAATACAAATTCAGTATTTTATAATATTTTCATACAGTGTCCTTTCTACAGCAGAGATTAATCATCTCCCCAAACATTCTAGGTTTTGGAAAAATTAGAAGTGACCTAAAACTAAAGTATATGTATACAGTGTGTTTTAGCTCTGTTGTTTGAGTAACTTGAAACATTTTGATTTTAAATTTTGTTCCAGTAACATAGAATCAAAGGGACCATATATGTTTAGTGATGTATGTGTATGTGTGTAACTAATTTTCAGGTCCAAACTGCTTAAGCCCTTGGAAGTGTCAAGACTGTGATATGGCCGATTTGCCAAGTAACGTCCTCCTTCACTACACAGGAAAGGTCAGAGTAAATGCAGGGGTTGTCCATAATTGTTACAATTACAATTCCCTGAGCTCAAACTGATGCTTTTATTCCTTTTGTCATTTCAATGGGTAATTGGGATTGGGGGTTGGGAGAGAGTGTTGAATCTTGAGTTTAAAAAAAATTAGGAATTGTAAAAGGAAATTGAGAAGCAGCAAAAATTAAGGCATACCTCCTCAAGTAAAGTTTAGGTTATGTGTCATTCTATTGTATACTGAAATAGTTTCTAAAATTGGTTCTGAGTTGGTTTTAGTGAATGAAACCTCTTAAACCTATTTGTCTAGTCATCTCAAGAGAGGTGAAACAGCAATACTCAGACTTTGGTTTGCTTTTTTAAAAATGTAATGGTGAGGGGAAGGGAGATGTTTCCTAAAGGATAGAAACACCTTCCAGTATACCTGCCATGTCTTGCTCTCTTTCCTTCAAAAACTCAGTCAGTAAGAGTAACAGACTAGCAAAGAAGGAAGGAGAAAGGTATAAATACAAGTGGGAGGAAGAAAGCAGAGGAGTACCACAAACAGCATTGTTTGCCTTTATCATATTGAATGTTACCTTGGCACAGAAAATACGTTTAATTGTATGAGACAATATAGAAAATATTTTTCTAGTTCAGCAAGCTGGTACATGATCATACTACTTATTTGTTACATCTGACCTGATAAAATAAACTTACTGATTTTATGTTCTTCCAACTTTATATTTTGATAAATTTCAAACTTTAGAAGTTAAAAAAAAGTAGTGTAATTATCCTACATAATTCTTTCCCAAATTAGCCAATTGTAAATATTGTTAATATTTGTTGTCTTTGATGACTTTTTTCAAGTCATTTGTACAAGTAGATTGGTTTAACTATAAAACTTTATCCCTGAATATTTTTACATAGTTTCTTACTTAATTGAATATATCATCTATTCAGTTTTCCCTAAAAATACTTATTTAGCAAAAGTTAGTTTTGATCCAGTCAAGATTTGTATACTTTCCCAAACAATGTGTTGGTTTATCTAACCATAATAACCTTCTTTCTTGGCAACTACTAGTATTTACTCTCCTATTCAGTCTCCAGTATGTCCCGCAGATTCTAGGAAATAATTGCATCTAATCCAAATAGTATACCGAGTGACATACTCTTTTCTGGCTTTTAATATTATGGTTGTTACCTTTTTACAAAGAAAATTTGAATTGGTGAGATTGTATCTTTTGAGACTGAAATTTTAAAAATATGTACTTTTAAGATTTTGTTATTGCCTTACTGTTTTCCCTCAAGAAGTGTGATTTATATGTAAGCACATCAATTTATTGAAGGTTTGTTTTTCCAAAATAGTGTACTAATGATACATGTCTCAAGTTAAGTGCATTCATGGAGTTCTTCCGTTTTTCACGTCCTTCTTGGAGATTGATGATATGCTTTCAAAATCATGCTGTGATAAAGATTCTACTTGGTTTAATCTGTTTCACCAGCTTTTTGAGCACTCTTTAGAAATAACTAAGTATTAACAAACGCTAATTTGTTAAATGATACTTTGGAAGAGTTTTCAGCTCTTCAGCTGTTTTCATCTCTGTCCTTCTTTGTAGCAGGTGTTTAGCCATCTGTTTCTTTAAATATCTATGTTTTCTTTGTGCCAAGAACTGAATGCAGTGACCCGCTTTTGATAAGCAAGTGCTTTAGATTTAGTCCCTGAATTTTTTTTTAAGAGCTATTATTTAAAATACTTGATGTGTAGCCATGAGGATCTGGGCTTGGATCCCCAAGCAGCTATGTAAAAGCTGGACATTCTGATGTGTGCCTGTAATCCCCGTACTGGAGGGTCAGAGACTGGTGCATGGGTTGCTGGCCACTCAGTCTAGCTAATGGTGCGCTCTAGATTCAGTGAGAGATCCTGTCTCAGAAAAGAAGGTAAAGAATGACTGATGCCATCTAAGACCAAACACAACACAAAGATAGATAGATAGGTAAGTAAGTAGGTAGGTAGGTAGGTAGGTAGGTAGGTAGATAGATAGATAGATAGATAGATAGATAGATAGATAGATAGATAGATCAAACAATAAAAAGCAAGTGCTAGGCATGTTATTGATTTTATTATATACTTTTAAAATTATGGTGGAATAGTCTCTGTGTAATTAAAGTTATGATTTGTTCTAATTGCAATAAGGTGCTTGTTGTATTTTTCTTTTGTTCTTAGGCTTGCAAAAATTCAATTTGCCTTGACTTGTCTACTAATTGTTTGCATGGAAGATTAACAGGAAACAAAGTAGTGAATTGGGACATTAAGGTAAATTAATAATATACAGTGGGCATTGTAGTATAATTTAAATTCTTTTTTTTTTTTTTTTTTTTTTTTGTCTTTTCGAGACAGGGTTTCTCTGTGTAACCCTGGCTGTCCTGGAACTCACTCTGTAGACCAGGCTGGCCTTGAACTCAGAAATCTACCTGCCTCTGCCTCCCAAGTGCTGAGATTAAAGGTGTGTGCTACCACTGCCTGGCTAAATTCTTTAAGTTTACTTAAGCATAGCATATAGCTAGAATTTTTGAATAATAGGAACTGGACACAGGACATTCAGAAGTCTGAGAGGAGGATGGGAAGGAGAAGTGTGTGTGTGTGTGTAGACACGCATGCGTGTATGCATGTGTGTGCGTGTGTGCATGCATACTGTTAGAAATCTATTTGATTGAGCAGCAAGCTTGCCTTTTAGGCTAAGTGAGCTGGCTACTCAGGATCTCCTGTCTTTGCCAGTGCTGGAGTTTTCAGGCAGTCCTGCCCAGAGTTTTCCATGGGTAGTTGGGATTTGAACTCAGACTTTCAGGTTCTCATGCTGGCACATAGTTTATCCACTGATTCATCCACCTGCCCAGATTTTACCTTTTAAACATCACCAAATTGATATTAATAGTAGGTCTCTATTAAGATTTTATGTAATGCTGGACATGGTAGTGGTGCCTTTAATCCCAACACTCAGGAGGCAGTGAGAGACAGTTCTCTTTGATTTGTGTTCAGCTTGGTCTTTTTAGGTAGTTTTAGGCCAACCAAAGCTGTATAGTGAGACACTGTCTCCAAAATAAAACAAAAAAGTCTTCAGGAGCTGGTGAGATGGCTCAGAGGGTAAGAGCATGAACTGCTCTTCCGAAGATCCTGAGTTCGGATTCCAGCAACCACATGGTGGCTCACAGCCATCCGTAATGAGATCTGATGCCCTCTTCTGGTGTATTATATTTATAATATAATAAATAAATCTTTGGGCTGGAGCGAGTGGGATTGACTGGAGCTAGCAGAGTTCCTAAAAGTCAATTCCCAACAATCAGATGAAGGCTCATAACTCTTTGTACAGCTACAGTGTGTACATACAATAAATGAATCTTTAAAAAAAAAGTCTTCATATAAATAAAGATAGATAGAGACACAGACAGATAGATACAATTTTATGCAGATTTATATTCTGAAGGATGAGTGTATAATAGTTGCGTGACTGACTGAAACTCAGTTACTTTTGTACACTGTGCTATCAATCAAGCCAACTCAAAAAATATGCTATGGTTTATAGTCATATATAAGTTGCACAGTTTAACTGTATAATATATTGACTTCATAAGACTAATTCTGTGTGTTATATATAG
Source organism: Mastomys coucha (assembly GCF_008632895.1). Lineage (NCBI taxonomy): Eukaryota > Metazoa > Chordata > Mammalia > Rodentia > Muridae > Mastomys > Mastomys coucha. The sequence goes on from NW_022196896.1 coordinate 86,489,151, forward strand.
AAAATTACTTATGTTGTACAGATCTGAAAATCAGTCTTGTATTATAGTTATATAAATTAACTAGTGAAACATTTTGCCTAATGTAGGAGACAAGACAGGAACATAATTATTAAGAGAAAGACAATTATATTTTTATGTTTAAGTAAAATTAAAGTTCCACTCACAAAAATAAAATATTTGCCATCCATAAAGTTCAGTTACTACCACAGAAAGAGCTCTTTAAAATTAGTAATCATTATGTGGTTTTTTTTCTCAACATACACTTTTATCTTTTTATGTAATGGGTAAAGTGAATTTTAGATCATTTAAAAGTATACAAAACAAAGTGGCAGGCTTGTAGTATGAATAGTGCTTGAAATGTCAGGTGCAGTTACAACATAAGGGACATTGTATTGGGAAGTTTGGCTAAATTGGTGTTTTATAGCTGCAGTTGTAGCAGGTAACCATATGAGATGAGAAATTTGTTAATCTCATCTCCTCCCTTTCCTTTCTTTTCTTCCCTTTCTCCCCTTCTCTACTCCCTTTCTCTCTTAATCTCTCCCAGGCTGGCCTTGAATTTGGAATGTTCCTTCCTCAGCCTTTTTTATACTAGGATTACAAGGGTACAATAACACATCAGAGTAGTTTTGAATGTTTTAGTGATTAATAATAGAGTAACTTTATGTAACATTCTTTTTTGTCAGGTATTAAGCACTTTTTATATTTTAGCTTATTTCACCCATTCCATCTCCTGTTATCTAAAATTAGAGGAGTCAGTCATACTTCTGGTTCCTCACCTGTGTTTTTAGTGCATAATTGTACAGTTGTGTGACAGTTGCTTGCTTGTTCTTGGCATTTTTTGAATTACATTATATGTTACATATGTTTGAACTTCCTAAAAAACACGCACAGAAAAATGACCCAAAATGGTCTCTTTTGAATATCTTAAAGTTTTCTTTAAGACTGTCTGTGTAAGGATACATTCACCTTAGGCTATCACGTACATTACTTGAGGTTTATTAACAAATTGCATCTTCATACACACAGTAGATACTGAATTACACCATTGCTCTTATTTTGTAATGTTAATAGTTATTAATTTTTGTTTTTAGGACATCATCAACTGCATAGGTGGGTTAAATGTACTGTTTCCTTTACTGGAACAAATAAGCCACTTTAATGAAGGACAGACTTCTGAAGCAATGAGTGAAAACACAGTTCCTGAATTAGTAACACCTAGTGAACAAGAATGTATGGGATTGGCCTCCACAAGGGCATCAGGTAATAAAATTACATTAGCCCCACCCAGATTTATCATTTAGAAAGTTGAAAATTAGTTAGAAAATAAAATGCCATACCACTTAATTATTTATAGCTGTTGTAGCTTCCCTACTGAACTGACTTAGTAAGTTTATAATATTTTGGTCCAAACACTGAAGATAATAATTTTACTATTGACTATCTTTAGTTTATACTCTTAGTGGGAAAATACTCCTATATTGTTAATTATGGTACCAAGAAAATATTTACATATGGATACAATTATATAGAAAATACTTGCTGCTTTTTCTGATTTCATTGTCCAAATCAATCTTGGAAGCAAGCTAACAAATTGAAGTACTTTTTTGTTGCAGTGATAGAACATATGTGATATAAAGGTGATGAGAGTGATTATGATAATGACGTTTGCCTATTTTCACAGAGTCAAGGCTGGAGAAAAATCTAATTGCAACATTTATTTTGATTGTGAAACACTTTATTCAGAGACATCCTATCAACCAGGACAATCTGATTCAGTCCCATGGAGTTGCAACTCTTGGTGCTTTACTTCAGAAGGTAAGCAAGTCTAACCTGGGGCTTTCAGCTAAGGCCTAATCTGTAAGGAATGATTAAAGCAAATCAGGAGGCTGCTTTGATTGGAAGCCTAGTGCACATACCAGGATTTGGCTTCTCTCCTATAGGATTTTTGTTTGGTTGTTTTGGGTTTTTTTGTTTGTTCGTTTTGATTTTTTGTTTTAAACGTTGGTAGCTGCTGAAAAGGCTCCATAATAAGAGGCATAAGAAAGGCAGTGGATGCATTCCGAGAGACTAATAAATCCAGAGTACCACTTCACCATGGTAGAATTGCTCATAGTGACAATGTTAGAAGAAAGGTTCCTGGCTCCTGGTATACAAGGCTGGTCATAGTGGTGCATACCTTCAATCCCACATTTGGAAGGAAGAGGCAGGTTGGTTTCTTTAAGATTTATACTGTCCTGGTCTACATAGAGAATTCTGAGACAGCCTGAGCTTCATAGTAAGACCCTGTCCTTAAAAAGAAATGAAAAAATTAGTTAAGAAGCCTTGTATGTCCATTTCAGACAACCACTAGGCAATTTGAAAGATATAAAGAGACTGAGAGGCTGGGTGTGGTGGTACACAACTTTAAACTCAGCACTTGCTGGGCAGAGGCAGGCGGATCTCTGAGTTCAAGGCTACCGTTGTCCATAGACTAAGTTCTAGGAAAGCCAAGGATAAACAGCAAAACCTTTTCTCAAAAAAATACAATACAACAACAACAAAACAAAAACCAACCAACCAAACAAACAACTAAGAAAGAAAGAATGAATCTAGTCTGAAGCTCCTACCACTGGAAGACTACCATTAAATGTCAGAGAAATGAAGGAAATTATCCAAGAACTTCACTTTAAAATTACTGAGATTACTTCATATGGGCAAAAATGAGACTCTTTTGTACAGCCAAATTAAGATCTTTTTCTTGTAGTATACTTCCATCTGGTATACAGCGTAGGGTCCTTTTCACCGCCAGTTGTTAATTTAGCATGCAAGCTGTCTTAGGAAGCCAGTTTATGCAGACCAGACTTTAGACTACTGGACAAATGAGAAAACATACAGAGTCATATTGAGAAACTGATACATAACAGATTCCTATTCTAAGCCAATATTTTATGATCAGCCTAGGATGCCAGTGTACAAAGTTTGTAGCCTGCTTTCTGGTGAACTTCCAGTTTATAATTCTTTTGAAGCTGTCTCTACAAGATTATTTTATAATGTCCTTGAGAGACCTTCTTACAGAGTTGGTGTATAAGGCTCCAGTAAAAGTCATTTTCTTGAATTTAATTTACTAATCAGTAAAACAGTTGTGGGAAATGAATACAGTCTTGTCTACCTCAGTGTTGTGAAGGGAAAGGTGTGGTAGGAAGCCATAATACAGTTAAGGATAATACCACTTATGTCTGTAGCTTTCAGAGACCCTGGAGAGGAACTGTGAGTGTCGGAAGATACGACCTTACCCCACGTGCACTGATTGGATTGTCTTTATCTGTGGATTGGAGGAATAATTCTTTAAAGTTTCCCTTCTTTCCTTCCTTCCTTCCTTCCTTCCTTCCTTCCTTCTTTCCGTGTGCATTGCTGTGTTTCCTGAATGGGCACTGGAGTTACAGACAGTAGTGAGCTGCCATGTGGGTGCTGGAAGAGCAGCCAGTGCCCTTAACCTCTGAGCCATCGCTCTAGCCCGTTCTGGAGAATTTTCTAAGCTCTGTCATATCCTGACTCATGATGGTTTGCAGCTTCTGTCTCTTCATTTCTGAAGCTGGACTACCTGAGCTTAAAACTTTTGCTAGATGAATTGTATGGAGATGCTGTTCCATTTTTGGATTCACTATCTGTAAAATGAGAATGATAATTTCGTAGAGCTTCTGTAAAAATTTAGAGTGATAAGGCGCTTTGAGCATTAAAAAAGGGTGTGGCATGTGGAAAATATGATACAGTGTTAAATCATAAAGACTAATGATTTAAGTTATTTCTATTTTGTACCATCTTTTATTCTATATTTTTGGGTGTTCTGAGTTATTTGAAGTTTTAGTTTCTTACTATTATTTACCCAGACTTTTATGAAACTCTTTTCTGTTAAATTTTAGGTGCCAGGTTGTCTAATGGATGTTAATGTATTGATGGCAATTCAGTTACTAATTGAACAGGTATCATTAGAAAAAAACACACTGTTACTTCAACAAATGTATCAGTGTTTACTCTTTGACTTCCGTATTTGGAACCGTGGAGATTTTCCTTTTCGGATTGGTAAGACCAAGCTATCAAATAAAATATTATACAGTTGTTTTTGGAATGTATGACCATCTGTGTGACTTTATTCCAGTTATTTTTATTTGAACATTTTATTTTAGGCCATATACAGTATCTTTCGACGATCATTAAAGACAGCAGGAGAGTTTTCAGGAAGAAGTATGGTGTGCAGTTTCTCCTGGATACACTTAGGATTTATTATGGGTATGACATCTTTGTTCCTTCTCAGTTTAGCTTGCTGGGTTCTGTCTGACACCTGACTAAGTGTGTATGTAGCTTGTCCCCTTGTCCAGCAGTTGGGGAACTCTGAAACGTCAGAGAAACAGGGCAATGTAGAGGCTGAAATGATAGTGATAGATCAAATTTATTAGGTTTGTATGTTGTTTTGTTAGATGTGTGGTGTTATTCAGATGGCTCAAACTGTCTGTATTTAAGCATTTTCATCTGTCTAAAGTAGATTAAAAAGTGACTATGACCTTTACAAATTAAATTAATTAATAATGTTAAGACACATACAAGTGTCTGATTCTTGCTATTATAATTTATAGTTGTATAGTGGATATTGTAATAACTTAATTTCTGTCATTCAAACTCTTAAAATGACCTTTAGTGTAAAAGAAGCAAGGTGTGCTACTCATTTGGTAGAGTACTTTCCTAATAAACAGGTTCGCAGACACTGTGTTACTGCATGCCTGTAATACCAGCATTTGGGTATTAGAGGCAATAGGATCAGAAGTTCAAGGTCATTCTCTGCTCCATAGTAAGTTGTAGGTTAACGTATGAAAGGTTAGACCCTTTCTTTAAAAAAAAAAAAAAAAAAGAGGAAAATAAAAGAAAGCTAAGTTATCACAAATTGTAATAATTATATGAAGAGAGAGAGTGAGTGAGAGAAAGTGTGTGTGTGTGTGTGTGTGTATTGTTTTGTATGTGTTCATGGGTGGAGGGAATATATGTGCACATGCTATGGATGCCAGAGGCCAACCTCTGGGTGTTGTTTCTGCTCCTCTTTTTTATTTTCTGTTTTTTTGAGACAGTGTCTCTCTGTGTAGCCCTGGCTGTCCTGGACTGGCTCTGCTGCATGCTCTGATTAAAGGAGCAGATACTATGCCCAGCTTCTAGTGACCTTTTTCTTGGAGCTGAGAGTCAAGCCCAGAGCCTCGCATGTGCTAGGCAAGCGCTCTATGACTAAATTAAATCCTTAACCTCCCTAGTATATATTTTTTCTTTAAGATTTACTTATTTTTTAACGTATGTGGGTACACTGTCACTCTCTTCAGACAAACCAGATGAGGGCATCAGATCCCATTACAGACAGTTGTGAGCCACCATGTGGTTGCTGGGAATTGAACTCAGGACCTCTGGAAGAGCAGTCCTTAACCCCCAAGCCATCTCTCCAGCCCCTCTGGTATCCTTCTTAATTGCTCTCCATTGGTTTTTGAGGCAGGGCTTTTACTAACCCTGGAGGCCATCTCTTTGGCTTGAATGGATATCCAACAAACCCTAAGAAACCTTCTATCATACTTTCCCCAACTCTGGCTGCTATACTTGCTTTGTACATGGGTTCTGGGGCCTCAACTCTGAAACTTAGGCTTGCATAGCAAGTACTTTATTGATAAAGTGAGTCAGCTTCCCAGGCCATTTTTATATATATTCTTTATATGGTGTGTGTGTGTGTGTGTGTGTGTGTGTGTGTGTGTGTGTGTGTGTGTAGAAGCCAGAGGGTAACCTTAGGTGTCATTTTCCCTCAGATTTTATCCACTTTGGTTTTTTGAGACAGGGACTCTTCCTGCCCTGTTGCTCACTATTTGGCTAAGGTGTATAGTAGCAAGCCCCAGGGGCTACCTGTTTCTCCCCTACAAGGGTGTACTACTGTATCTAGCTCTTGATGTGGGTTCTGGGGAATGAACTCAGGCCCTGATGCTTGTGGAGCAAGTACTTTAGAGACTTTATGGCAAGTTCCTAGAAAGGTTTTGTTTTTATTTTTAAAAATATATTTCTGTGTGTTATGTATGTGGGGGAGGGGTGTCATATGTCATGACACGTGTGTGGAGTTAGGCCATCTTGTGCGACCTGGTTGTCTTACACTACTACGTGGGTCCCAGGATCAGTCAGGTGGTAATCAGGCTTGGTAACAAGTGCCTTTCTCTGTTCGTTACTAGGCTTCATTTTTAACATCATGAATTCTTTTATTTAAAATTATCAAAGAATTTAAATTAATATTTCAACTTTCACACTTCTGGTTTCTCTTTCAGGCATGGTTCTACATGTAATGAACTATCTTCAGATGATATTCAAACAATAAGGACTTCTTTGTATGGGCTAATTAAGTATTTTCTTTGTAAAGGTGGAACTCATGAAGAAATACAAAGTATCATAGGTTACATAGCTGCTACTAGTGAAGAAGAACAGGTATTATAGCTGAGATGGATTTTATTTAACTGGTCAATTACTTTGTCATTTTATACAGTTATATACTTAGTTGTCTAATGAATAAGTTCTTTTGGATACTGTTGAAGTATTACACAGTTAAAGACATACATTGCAATTTGTATCTGGAGAGTGGTTGCTGTGACAAAATACCAGAGACAAGCTGAGAGTAAGGTTCCCTTTGGCTAATGATCGAAGAGTTTCCTATCCTATTGTCATTTTCCCTTCTTGCTTCTGACTCATAATGAGTCAGAACATTTGGCAGTAGACCATAGTAGAGCAAATCTGCTCCTTTTTGGCAATCAAGAGGAAGAAAGAGCTGAATAAGAAGGAACCAGGGACGGGAGATAGCTTACAAAGGCATGATTCCATTTATTATTTCACCCAATAATACCCAAAGGTAAGTACTCTTACCTTTGTATAGCCCATTATAATCACCATTATACTTTATAATCATTATTATAATCTAGTCACCGTTATTATAGCCATTATAATTACTATAATGACTTACTAGTCACTAGTCACTTGATCAAGTCAAGTCCTTTGATCCTTTGATCTGATCATCCCAATAGTGCCTCCAGCTAGTGACCAAACAAGCTTTCAGCACATGAGCCTTTGAGAAAGACAGATTGTTACACAGTTGTATCTGTCAGTTTTCCAGTTTTGTTTTCATAATTTTCTTGTATTACCTGTCATCAACTTGAGAACTTTACTGTAGACATACAATAGTATTAAGCAATGCAGATGATATAGTTATGAAATTATTTTTTAACCTAATGGAATCTACATAGTTAAGAGAAGTTAACAGATAACTGTGAAACAAGTGTATGACTGTCTTAAGAGAAGGGTAAATGTATGAGGTATTACAGGAGGATTTTACATGTTGGGGAAACCAGAGTAGACCTTCTATAGAAGATATTTCTTTCCATATGGGCAAACAATGAAGGAATGGTTCAGAGATACTGAATGTGTATAATGAAAGGCTATGCAAAAGGAAGTGGAAGAAACAAAAGAGATCAGAGACAAAAAGCATGGTCTATCAGATTTAGTTTAAATAACTATTTGAGGCATTCACCTTTTTGCTGCCTGTGTAGATACATGATTGTTTTGTTTTGTGTTGTTTAACTTGAAAAGCTCTTGGGAATTTTGGATATACTCTTCAGTCTTCTACGAACCAGCCCAACTAGAGGTCAGCTTTTCTTACTGATGTTTGAACCAGGAAATGCTGACATACTTTATGCCTTGCTGTTAAATCAGAAGTACTCTGACAAACTAAGAGAAATCATTTTTAAGGTAAAAAAATTCATCTTTATATTTTGGCATTAAGAGAAGTCATTAAATTATTTTTATTAACTCTGATTAAATTATTTTTCATACTCCTTTAGTTTGTTTTTCATGTTGTTTGTGAATTTTAAAAACTATACCATAGACTCAGAATATAGTTAAGTAGTAGAGTACTGGCTTAGCATGCCCTGGGTTTATGTCCCTCCTCCAAATCTACCATTACATCCAAAAAGGCAGCGGCAGGGTTGGGGGACACCTAGATAAGCAAAACTATCAAAATAGCAAATAAAAATTAATATAATCAGATAAATCATCTCAGTGTAGTATAACCACTTGATCATATATTGTCCTTAATATAAAACTTCTCAGTTCTTCTTTGACATGCAGTAAATCTGTATGGTTCATCAGAACATTTAACAGTTAGTGATAGCAACTGTAATACGGTGCCCCATAGGTCAAGCATTGGGCATTCTTCAGGTCGAAGTTTCCTTAGTGCTTATTGCAGTTTTATGAGATAAATGCTCTCATTATTCCTATATTATAGGTGATAAAATTGAAGCTAAGAGACTAACAACTCTATCAAAACACACAGAATGTACTTTATTTTCTGTGGAAACTGTAAAGACTCGGCCCTGTGTGATACCACACATTTGAGCTTTTTATTACCTAAAAAGTAGAAGAGCCAGGCATACTTTTACCAGATTTTTTTTTTCTCTTAAATTCTCCTGTTTGGTGTATTTTATTCCTTCCTGGCTGTTTTTACATTGTTATTAGAGTTATGTTATTTAGCATATTTTTAACAGTTTATGTTTTGATCACCTGTGTTTGAAATCACTAAACTTTAGAAAACAAAGATGGAATAAAAGGTCTAAAGTGGGTGTCTTCTGGTGTTGCTTATGGATGGTTACCAAGGAGGCTTCTCTTAGAAGAAGCATATGCCCTTACTTGGGTTCATTCATGGAGAGGGAATATTTCTTTTAAAAGTACTTCTTAGGGATTGTTTATGATTTTCTGACATTATCCTTTTATAGTTTATAAAAACATAACCTCTTGAATAACATTGTTCTTACTCCTGGAAATAATGTAGCTACAAGGTCAGCCTCTCCCCCAGTTTTTAGATATGAATTAGTTGGGTTGCTTCACAAACTGAAAATTGATTACTGTTAAGTAAATGAGTTAAGAATATTTTAGGCTGCGTGTGATGGCACACACCTTCAATCCCAGCACTGGACATCAGGCAAGCCTGGTCTCTACACAGTGAATTCCAGGCCAGTCAGAATATATATAAAGATCTTATCTCAAAAAGAAATTTGATAATGATTATATAATAATAATAACAACAACAACAATAATAATAATAACAGTAATTGACACATGAACGTACTCTTCATGCTTGCTAGCTGTATACACTATTCTTTCATTTGCCGTATTTAGAGTTTTAGCATTATTTACAGAAATACAAATATATTTCAGTACAATATATTGTTAATGCTCCAAAATCCAATGTTTCACAGCATTGAAAAGACTAATACTTTTTATGTCCAGGTCATGGAACAGATGTTAAAATGCACAAATGTTTATGAACGTAGTAAACAACGTATCCGTCTTAGAGAAGTTGGCTATTCAGGAATTGGACTCCTCCTTAATGAAGCTCCAGTTAACACATCTCTTATTAAAAACCTTGTTAACCAAATCATTAATACAGGTAAGACTGGGACTGATAACAGTGATGTGTTTAAGCAATTGGTTTTCCTAGAGCGGAGGCTATCCCAAAAGGTGTTGTCTGTCTGTGGGATGTGTTCTTCTAGCTGGGCTGCCTTGTTTGGCCTCAGTGGGAGAGGATGCCCCTATCCCCAGCGATGGAGATGGGGGGTGGGCAGGTATTCAGGGGGACCTACTCTCTCAGAGGAGAAGGGGATGGGGGAGGGTTGTTGGGGATGAATGGGAGGGTATTGAGAAGAATGTAAAGCAAATAAATAATAAATATAAAATAAAATAATTGAAAATTTAAAAAAGGAAAATATTTTCAATAAAAAAGAATAGATTTCAAAAAATAAAGAAATTAGTTCTTTCTGGAAGATTTTTGTTTGTTTGTTTGTTTTGTTTTTATTTTTCGAGGCAGGGTTTCTCTGTGTAGCCCTGGCTGTCCTGGAACTCACTCTATAGAGCAGGGTGACCCCTAACTCAGAAATCCTCCTGTCTCTGCCTCCGAGTGCTGGGATTAAAGGCCTGTGCCACCACTGCCCAGTGGAAGTTTTTTTTTTAAATATCCCTTTTTAGGTTACTTTTTAAATTATCTGTTACTCGATTTTCCAAGCTGTTCCTCAGATAATGTATTTCTGTAATTGTTTTTTACTTTCCAAGACATAGCTTTAAAGTAAATGGCTACTGAGTAAATAGCCAAGGTAATGACTGGCTTTATAAATAAGAAAGGGGCATTAACAGTGTAGGGGAATGCCAGGGCCAGTAAGCAGGAGAGGATGAGGTGGTGAGCAGGGGGAGGGAGGAGGGAACAGGGGTTTGTTTTTGTTTTTGTTTTTTATTTTATTTTATGTTATTTTATTTTATTTTATTTGGAGGGGAACCTGGGAAAGGAGATATGTATGACACGTAAATAAAGAAACCATCTAATTAAAAAAAAAAGAAAGGAGCATTAAATAAAATATGTATAGAAAGAGCTTAAGTTTTTTAAAGTACTTAAATTCTTAAAGATAAAATGAAAACTAATTTGAAACATATTTTCTTTCTAGTTTTGTGTAGTAATTTTTTTATAAACTTACCCATAAACTAGAATTTATGGCAGGTGCCCTACCTAGGTGGAGAAATTAAGTTATCTTGCTTGAGTGGTTTACTAAGTAGTATATCAAGTCTCATTGATAATCCAAAATAGGTATATAAAAAGATAATAGTATTATATCCCTGCAGTATAGACAATATACTCAGGCAGTCAAAGTAAGATAAGTTATTTAGGCTTAATTTGGAGCATTATCAACCTGAAGTTTTTGGGGAGAAATTTGAAGTTCTCTTTGGAAAGTGAATAATTATTTCACCATTTATACAATAATAGTATTCTTATTTTGGTTATCCATGAAATTTAATTTTGACTTCTTTTTTATCATAGATCCTGTTATTAATTTCAAAGATCTATTATCTATGGTATATATCTGTCACAGAACACATGTAAATGTCAGAGTGGTCCTTTGTAGAAAGGTTAGTAAACTTTCAAGATATATTTTTACAGTAGCATCCTCAAACTATGACAGTGTTTTTCATTGAGTAGTTTGTGGCAGATGTAAGTTTTTTTGTTTGCTTGTTTCATAATAGTTACTATGTTTTAAGCAGTTTCAGTTGGACGTGGTGGTGCATACCTGTAGTTAACAACATGTGGGAGGCCCAGGCAAAAGGATCATAAGCTGGAAGTCAGCCTGTATAGAGTAAGACTAATTTAACAATTAAATGTTTATTTTACAAAAGAATTAACATTGTGATTAAAAGAAATTAGTATGTCAGTTTTTGTTTCGTTTTATTTGTTCTGTTTGAGACAGGGTTTCTGTATAGCCCTGGCTGTCCTGGAGCTCACTCTGGATAACAGGCTGGCCTTGAACTCAGAGATATGCCTAACTCTGCTTCCTGAATGCTGGGATTAAAGGTATGCACCACCATGGCTTGCTCTAGTAAATGTTTTATTAAAAGTATTTGCTAAATACTTTTCTAATACATTTAAAATAATTTTCAGGTAAAAAGTTTTAGCTTTACTTATTTTTATGTAAATATCCCTTTCCACGGTCAAAAATTTATTACCATAAAACACAATTCTCTACCAAAACCCTCCGTGTGTGTAACCTTCCTTCCTACTTCTTTGCCATCTTACTCTTTCCTCTCTCAATCTTCCCTGCCTCCTCCACTTTCACGTTTGAGATAGTCTTACTTAAAGCTTCTCAGCCTCCCCTTGACGCCTGCCATCTACTACTGCATCTCTTTCCAGTTCTGGGCATTTCTAATGGAAAGACAGTATTTCAAAGTGTCTGGCTTTTTAAATATATTTTTAATTTTCATTTTATGTATGTGTGCGTGCGTGCGTGCGTGCGTGCGTGCGTGCGTGCGTGCGTGCGTGTGTGTGTGTGTGTGTGTGTGTGTGTGTGTGTAAGTATTACTATGTCTATGTTGCAGTGAGAAAGGAAATTAGAGGACAAGTTGGGGAATTTGTTCTCCTCTATTTCTATGTGGAACCCAGGGATCAAACAGGTTTAGCATTACATGCCTTTTTCCAACTAATCCATCCTGTCTTTCCATGTTTTTATTAACATCTTCTTATGCATATCTTTATGTATCTATGGTAACACATCTCTAGGATATGAAATATAGTTGCAGCATCAAAGTGTATTCATTTACATTTCACATATTGTCCTACACAGTAATCGGCAGATTACATTTTCACACCGTTCTACATTAACTTTACCTTGACACTGAATCTTAATGATTTGAAAACGATCATATAAATTGATTCTTTTCTGTATGCAATTAGATTGAAACAGCTCACAGTCATTGTACCTTGGCTTTTTTCCATGTATAAAACATATAAAATAGTCATATTTCTGAGTTATAGAACTGTGGAAAAATTGTTTAAGAAGAAAATCCTGAACTGGAAGACAATAAATTGGGGTTCTGCAGCCCCGGAGAAATAGTAGCTCCATGACAGGGCACCTTCTGGAGAAGACCTTCATGCCACTGCTCCTGCATTTCCTGCTAGCATCGCTCTAGAACAGGCAATGATATAGTCAAATAGATAGAAGCTTGCTTGCTTTGTGATTAAAATATCTTAGAGATCTTAACCAAATTTCTAACTGTTTCTAAAAATTGTTTTGTTGTTGTTTTTTGTTGTTTTCAAGACAGGGTTTCTCTGTGTAGCCCTGGCTGTCCTGAAACTCACTCTGTATACCAGGCTATCCTCGAACTCATAGAGATTTGCCTGCCTCTGCCTCCCAGTGCTGGGATTAATAGCATTTGACACTACCACCCAGATAAGAACTTTTTATTTCAAAGAAGGAACTCATTTAGGAAGAATTCTTACATATTGTAGTGTGACCATTTATTCTTTAACTTACTTAAGCTAAATAACAGCATGCATCTTACTGAAATTAATTTTTTGGAATTAAAATGATTTATCTATTCCCTTGTTAATACAGACTTACTAAAGAAATATTCTTCCAAAAGTAGTCATTAACTTGATTTGGAAAAAAATTGGAAGTAGAAAACATTCTCCTTAGCCGGGGAGTGGTGCCGCATAACTTTAATCCCAGCACTTGGGAGGCAGAGGCAGGCGGATTTCTGAGTTCAAGGCCAGCCTGGTCTACAGAGTGAGTTCCAGGACAGCCAAGGCTACTCAGAGAAACCCTGTCTCAAAAAAAAATTCTCCTTAGACTACTTGGGCTATGTACTTGTGTGTACTATAATACTCTCTAAGCATATGCCTGGCATATGTCAGTCACTCACTAATAATCCTTGCTGAACAAGTACAATAAGCTCATGAAAACTTACATTACTACATTTTATGCATACTGTAATCTCATTAATACTTTATCACAACAAATTAGATCTAGCATGGTTTTTAAGAATCATTTTAGTTTTTATGTTCTTTTGACACATTTTAGTACATCTTTACTCTCTTTACTCTGTGCAAGAAGAATATCAGATTAGGTAGAACCACAATATCAAATAGTTCCAAATGCTATAATGCTAGTTAAGAACATACTCCTGCATGATAAAGATGGACCAGTGAGTAAAAGTGCTTGCACAAGCATGAGGAACTGAATTCAAATCCCCAGCACCCATTATGAAGCTCTGTGTTGCCGTGTATGCCTGCAACCCACACATTTTAGAAGCTAGATACATAAGGTAGCTGAGGGACTCTGTCCATTACCCTAGCTTCAGGGTCAGTGGGAAACCCTACTTCAAGGGAATGAGTTGGAGAGTGGTACAACGCTTCAGTATCCTTCTCTGGCCTCCATGTATATGTGTATTCATGTGCACACACACTTCACATACACCATGCACACAGAACAGAATCCTAAAATATACCTTCTTATTGTTTCTCCTTAAATTACCTTTTCATTAAAAACTTGTATACTTTTGATGAATTTTGTATTTTTTGCTGTACTTTTTTGTTTTGTGTTCTCTTTGCAGATATTACAGATTTTGCAGTCCCAGCCAGATGCGGCATACCAGATATCACAACAAGTGGGTTGGCAAGACACTTTTGTTAGACTTTTCTTAAAAGCAAATTTTGAAAATGCAAATTCTCTTAACAAACATGGGAAGACAGTTTCAGTGAAAGAAAATAAAAATATGTCAACTGAAGATGTTAAGAGGAACTTTGAAAAACTCGATGATGAAAAAATGACATTAGCTGACGTATCTTCAGACCATTGGAGTTTGGAAGATAATCAGTCCCTGAACTCAAACACACCGTTATTTCAAGAAGATAGCTCTGAAGGAGAATTATCTTTCAAGTCAGAGAATCAAGAAGAATTCTGGCATAGTAACACTTCCCATCTGAGCTTAGATCTCAGTGGAGTTGACACTTGTGAACTGAGCGATAGTGGAAGTCAAGTGCCAGACAGCTCACCTAGCACTCCATCCCCAGTAGAGTCTACTAAGTCATTTTCTGTGCAGTCTGACAAAGAAAGAAGCATCACAAATGAAATGGCCTTCAGTGATGACTTCTCTTTTCTTGAAAGCCAAGAGGTAAATTTGCTTTTCTTTCCAAATAAGATTTTAATATGCAGGTTTATACTTGAGTACTTTGCCATATGTAAGTTGTTGTTAATATTTTCCATCATATTCTAAGTCTTGTGATCTAAAATTTAGAAATGTGATTGTCACTTGTAAATATCTTACTTTTTGTTTGGTTTGGTGTGTGTGTATTTGTATATGTGTGGTAATTGGGAATGAGCATACTGGCTTACACATGTTAGGTTATTTTATATTGTGTGTATGAATATTTTGCTTACATGTATGTATGTGTACCATGTATGTGCCTGGTGCCTGTGGAGGTCGAGAAAAGAGCATTGGATGTCCTAGAACTCAAGTTATGGATGGTTGTGATCCATTATTTGGGTACTGGTAATTGAACCTGGGTCTTTTGCAAGAGCAGCAAATGCTCTAACACTGAGCCATCTCTCCAGCCCACCATCGCTGTCTTGGGAACAAAGACTGCATCTTACACATGTTGTGTCTCCAGTCAATTAAGACATGTTAAAAGGGGGCAGGAAGGGTAGCAGTTAAGAGCATTTGCTGCTTTTCCACAAGACCTAAGTTCCATTTCCAGATCCACATCAGGCAGCTCGAAAAAAAAGATATATTAACTCTAGCTCCGGGAGATTTGACAGCTCTGGCCTTTTTGGGCAGGTATACTCATGTGCACATATCCACACGCAGACATATATATCCACGCATAATTATAAACAATAAAAAGTTCTTCCTGTTGTCTTTGAGACAGAAACGTTGCAAATGGAGCAACTGCAGCAATGGCAGATACTTTTAGGGCCTAATACAGAGCTGCCAGAAGGAATGCCAGAGGCTCTACCTCCACTTCCTGAAAAGATCTAGATTCTTTGGTATTTGTCCTTGTAGGAGAACTTTGAAAATCATCTGTGTTCAAACTGCTGATTATTTGCACTTTTTATTCTTTTTTTTTTTTTTAACACATTGATCTATTTGAACATAGTGGGAACTTTCTCCATTTCTCATGGAGAAAACCCCAGGTATACCTATGCCCTTCATAATGAATGCCCTCACTTTCTGTTCTCACTCCAATGCTGGAGTACAGCCATGTGGAAGGTTATCTCACTCTCCTTTAATAAATTGCTCTTAAGGAAGTTCTTACGTGCCCATTGTGGGAAAGAAGTAAGTACCCCTGACCATAAGGACTTTTTTAAAAATGGGAATGTCTAGGACATGTGAGCAGTGTGGGACTGACAACATCCATTACACTTGTAGTACAGAACAGTCACCAGGATCCATCCCTGTGCGTGCCGGAGAGAAGGGAGGCTGGCTGCAGCGCTAGCCAGAGGGGGCTGGGCAGAGTGCCACTCAGTTCCTCTGCACAGTTTGCCTCTTAGACCAGCGTATGTATAAAGAAGTCAGCGCTCACTTTTTGTATTTAAATATTAAAAGAACTTGAACTGAAAAAAAAATAACAATAAAAATTTCAAAAACTGTTTAAAAGTGTCTTACATAAACAATAGGTATGTGTAGATGGTTATGTAATGTATCTTAACATTTCCTTCACCCAATAATTTAGTTTCGTTTAATGTTTTTATAGACATGTGAAGAAGAACTTTTTCAGCTGCTTACAAATATTTTGAATTATGTTATGTGTAAAGGACTAGAAAAGTCTGATGAAGACACTTGGATTGAAAGAGGACAGGTGTTTTCAGCACTAACTAAACCAGGAATATCAAGTGAGCTGCTTCGACCCTCAGATGAAGTAAAACTAACGTAAGCATTCAATTAAGTTTTTTTTGTTTTTGGCTCCCTTCTTAGAACAAGTGGGAGTCTAAAATTAAATACTGAACACTTAATTCAGTATATAGTGGAAGAAGAGAGGCAAAGAAACTTTACTTTTTTTTTTTTTCCTAGATTTTACCATTCTGGTAGAATGTAGAAGTACAAAACAAATTCCAGTGTCAGGAGATGAAATGTATTTGAACTTAAGTGATATCAGGAGTGGTGCAGATGGGCCATATGGTGTTCTGTTTTTAGGCTTCTGAGAACCCTCCATACTGATTTCCATTTCCAGTCATTTTGTTCTCAGCAGCAGTTTAGGAAGGTTCCTCTCACCACAGTCTACCACTGTTGTTTGTTTTCTTGAAGAGTCTTTCTAACTAGGGTGAGATGGAACCTAAAGCAATTGTACTTTGTGTTTTCCTAATGGTTAAGGATGGTGAACTTTTTAAATATGTATTGATTGTGTTCCTTGGAGAATTATCTATCAGTTTATTGAGTCATTTCTTACTGGATAGCTTTTGGAGGCATGGGTTTAATCTTTATAGTTCTTTATATATCTGAGATACTAATCCTGTCTAATTTCTGTTGACAGAGATGTTTTTTTTTCCTTTCCATAGACTTTCTCTTCACTACAGTGATTCTTTTTTCCTTTTGCTTTTCAGAATTTAATTTCATGTTTTTCCATTTGTCAATTCTTGGTGTTATTTCTTGTCTCTATAGGAAGTTCTTACCTATATCTTGTATTTTCCTGTATGATTTTCAAACTATCAGGTTTTAAATTAAAGTCTTTGACCCATTTTCACTTGACTTTTATTCAACATGAGAGATGTGGTTTGCAGCAATTTTCTATTTGAGTATATTTGTGTTGTATTCATTAAAGAAATATGTTGTTTTCAGTGTCACTGACAAAAGATCTGATCTTTTGTTTGAAACTTTCTACCTTTGTGCATGAGTTAACATTTTTCCCATACGGTTTTCAGTTATTGTGTCTTTGCTTTGAATATCTTCCTTCTTGACTATACTATGTCCTAGAGAGGTTGTTCATTGACCTTACCTAGTTGAGGCTCTAAATCCTCCCTGTTTGGAGTCTGTATTGTTGTTGTTGTTTAGGTTTGGCATGGCCTCTGCTCAGATTGTATAGAGTACACTGTCTTTGCCTTACATGCTTATCTGAGCTGCTGCTTCTTGATGGATTCTTAGGTTTGGCTTGCTTTTATGATCATGTGTAGAGTTCTTGAACACTGTGGTCATAGTCATTTTTTCTTTATTAATGTTTGAATGTATCCCATTATGTTTATTTTCGATTCATGATACTCCATTCTATGTGTTTTGGTATAAATATGATATATACAGGCATACCTGCAAGCATTTGTGCACATGTATGCATATGTCTTTGGATGTCAACTTCAGGTATCATAGTAACTCTACCTGGAGTTGTCTACCTTATTTTTAAGATAGCATCTCTTGGGGTTCTGGTGCCCTGTAGTTAAGCTTGGCTATCTGATCAATAAGCCCCAGCAATTCCCCTGCCTCTACCTTTCCAGCATTGACATTGTAAGCATGTGCCACCATGCTCTATGTTTTATGTGGATGCTGGGAATTGAAGTCAGGTCCTCATGCTTGCGTGGCACACACAGTACTTCACTGACTGAGCTATCTCCCCAGTCCCTCCATCTGTACAGTACTGCCCAATTATAATAACAACAAAAATAGTGAACAAAAACAATTGGATGAATACACAGTGGAAATAAAAGTATAAATGCACCCATTTAAAGCATAATAAAGCAGACACAAGATTTAGATACTCTATAGTTTGAAAACATATACATACACAAACATACTACTGTAAAGTACAAATATTTGTCAAGGGACAAACCAAGAGTCTAAAATAATTTTTTAAGATAAAGGAAGACAATATTGAAATGCATTCTTTTTGTGTGCTTGAATTGGAGACTCCCAGGTAAATCCATGGGTATGGGTGCCTTGAACGTTTGCACCCCTGATTTTGCTATGTTTATAATGTTGGCTTAGTTCATACTACTATACTAGTTTGGACTAATGTAGTCTACATAGCAGATCTGTCTTCATTATGGTAGTTTCTCTTCTTTGTGTACCAGCAGCCTGTAACTGGCCATTTCCCTTTGCAGTCCATGGACTAGGCAGATTCCATTATCCTCCTGAGGTTACCCAGGTAGTACCCTCCAATGTGACTAATGCTTTGGCTGGGATGTAGCTCCCAAGTGTGTTGAGAAAGCGAATATGTGAAGCAACGACAACCCACGGATTTGTATGTACTGATGGTCTGTCTTAATCCTTTCAAGACCTCTTGAGTCTTGACCTCCTGGAGGGATGTAGTTGAAGGTATCAAGCATATGGCTTGATGAATGGGAGGTTGGTTTTTAGTGCTATCAAACTCTAGGGTTGTTCTCAGTTGATGAGATCCACTTCCAGCCTCTAAGGATGGGAATGTCTTTTTCTCTCTACTTCCCCACCTGATCTGACCCTCCTGCTGACTGAAATTTTAAGCTTGTTGGTGTCTGGTGCTTCTGCTGTCTTTAGTTTCTCACTAAGCCATCTTTTTATAGCTGGCTATATTAAAACTTTATCCTCAGGTCCTCATAGTACCTCAGGATTTTCTAATTTTTTAAATTTTTGTTTAATTTTTGTTTTTTGTCCTCCCACCCCCAACTCTGAAAGGGCCTTTCTGTATAGTGTTGGCTAGCTGGGAACTCACAGAGATCCTCTTGCCTCTGCCTCTCCAGTGCTGGGACTAAAGATTTGCACCACCATTCCTGGAGATAATCCAGTGGTAGCAGGAGATTCTCAAGTTGATGTCTGCTCACTGCCCTGCAAGTCATAGAGAATAGCAGGGATGTTTTCCTTTGTGAAAACCCTTAGAGAGGTCACTGTCTCACCTAAGCTTGCCTGCCACTCTAGTTGAGGAGCGTGGAGGCTGTGGGCTTGTCCTCAAGGGTACAGGGTAAGGCTGTTCATCTCTAGTTGAGGAGCGTGGAGGCTGTGGGCTTGTCCTCAAGGGTACAGAGTAAGGCTGTTCATCTCTTGCTGGCTTAGTTTGAAAGGCAGGATCTGCTTCGCCTCACCTAGCAGAGGTCTCAGAACCTGCAGCTATGTTCCTTGTCTTTTCCTCCACAGTTTCCAAGTGTCTTTCTCTACCTCTATTGAATTCTCATTTCCTTCTTTTATTTCTTTCTTTGGACTAGAGTCTGTTTCTGGTCTCGTTCTTTCATACTGCATCACACAGAAGCAGCCTTCATTTTACTCAGAATTCCTCCATCTACAATCTTAGTGGCAGCCTGCTGGTGAGAGTGTATCTTTGGATTTGCAATGTTGCTAATAAATAATGGGTTTGGGGTTTTTCATTTTTCTTTCTAAGCTTATAATGGTATGTGAGAATGGTTTTAAAAGAACTTTATTTTACACTTAGTTTGCTACAGAAGATGTTAGAGTGGGCAATCACAGAAAACAGAGATGCAAAAAGTAGTCCTGTAACTGCTGAAAATGCCTTCCGACTCATGTTGATCATACAGGACTTTCTGCAGTCAGAAGGATTGGTTAATTCAAGCATGTGGACTGAGAAGGTTAGTAATGGCCTTTTTAAATTGCATTTTAGGGTTCAATGTAGTAGCCAATGCCTGTGATTTTATCATTTATAAGGGCAAGGCAGAAGGATTATCACAATTTGAGTCTAGTATGGGCTACATAGATAGTTCCAGGTCACCCTGAGCTACAATGTTGATATGCTGAGATACAATGATGATATGCAGCAAACAAAATGAAGCATAAGTAGATAAATATTTTAGGTAGTTCCCAATTATTTAAAGGATGAAATTTGCAACATTTCTTTTTGGAACTTCAGTGTTTAATCAGATGCAGTAACATACGTAAGATGAAGAGTCAGCAGGTTTTGTTAGTTTGTACAGTGGATCATGTTTCTTGGCAACTGCTCAGTGAACTACTACGGCAGTGATGACGATTGGTGTTATTG
This sequence comes from Mastomys coucha, assembly GCF_008632895.1. Classification (NCBI taxonomy): domain Eukaryota; kingdom Metazoa; phylum Chordata; class Mammalia; order Rodentia; family Muridae; genus Mastomys; species Mastomys coucha. The sequence continues at coordinate 86,509,438 of NW_022196896.1, forward strand.
TTGAAGAAAGATTATCATTACATTTTAAAATCCTTTTATTTCTCATTTTTTCTTTTGTGATAGCTTTTAGAAGATACCACGCAGCTCCTTGACTGTCTGTCCGTATGGTATTCTGAGAATCCAGTATGGGTTAAACTCTCTCAGATTCAGATCCAACTGCTTCTAGAGTTCATCGGAAGAGGCAGTTTGCAGGTTTGATGCTAATTTTCATGCTGTATTTTATCTCCTCACACACCATAGCTACTAATGTAGTAACTAGATATAATACCCTTTCAGGATTTTTAAATTATATTGTATTTGTTTATTTTATGTACCTGCATTGTGCACTCATGTTCCATGGTGATCAGAGACCATGTGCAGGATCAGTTCTTTGAGTCCACCACATGGATTTTAGGCTCAAACTCAGGTCCTAAGGCTTTGTGGCATACACCTTTACCTGTTGAACCATCTCTCAGACTACCTGCTCAGTATTTTTTTGATTCCAAAAAATACTAGATCACTTGAATTTCAATTTTGTAAGATCAGAAAGGAGCTTAAGAAACAGATTTTTTACCCCTCAGTAAATCCTAGGATTCTGTGTGATTTTAATATTTTCTTTTATTGGGTTTACTCATAAGTCATCTGCATTCAGTGTAGTTTACTGATTGCTAAATAACCAGCAGAGAGATTTATGTATGTAAAGTCTAAGAATTGTATTTTTAGGAAAAATGATTTACAATAATTTTCCTGTTTTACTAATTTTAACTCTTTTCCTGTTTTACTGATCCAAAATTTTAACTTGTTATGTGCCGCGGACCGGGATTTCTTACGGGGTCCCTTGTTCCGCGGGACGAGCGGTTCTGGCCAGGTGGGCACGGGATTTGGCTTTTGACAAACAGACTACACACGAGTGGTGTAAGATCTGAGTGTATTTCTTTAAAAATGACATGAGGCTTTTACAATCATTGTAAAAGAGAAATGAAAAATCTGGCAGCTCAACAGTTGAGGTACATCTGAGGCTATCTGAAACATACTGGGTCTAAAGCAGCAGCTATCTCCTCTGAACTGGTGCTGCATCCGCCCGGGCCCAAGTGTTCTGGGCCCAGGGGACTGCGTGAATCTGAGTCCTAGCCCATCTAATTTCTAGTGCTAGTCCTGCATGTGAGTCCAAGTCCTTCTTCCCCCAGTCCTAGTGCTAGACTGAAGTCACGTAGGCAAGCGGCCCCCACACCAAGGTCAGCAGGGTTTGGTAGCTAGGTGTGAAGCAGGAGGAAGAGGGGTGGAGCCCCTGTTGAGGTATTCTTATGCTAATTCTCTCGTTCTTGCTGGAGGCTGGCAGAGGGGAGTCCTGACCTAACACTTTTAGCTAATGTCTTAGAGTGAGGGAAAACTTTCAATTACTCTCTAGTTCTTAAAACATTAAACTAGGATAGTTGGAAACATTGTGTCGGCCAGGAGACAATGCCCAATCTTAACCATTTACAAATCATTACTTGGGGTAGCTTTATGCCTAATTATGAGGCCGTGTTGATGATTGGAGAGACTAATCTGAAACACGTCCTGAGTTAGGAGATACCAGCGACTGTCTGAAATCCAGGAGGCACAGATCTCCTTTTGAAGTCTTATTGCCTCTTATCCTTTATCAGGATTTTATCCCAGATATTTTGGATGTGACTGGAGTAGACAAGTGTGTGTAGCAGTTATGCTTTTGTTCATTTATCAAACACCAATTATGTATATGCTGTTATGTGCATTGTTTTCTTATGTGTGTTGTTCTGCTAGATTTTAGAACTAAAGATAAAATATGTTAGCAAGAATATTTATTTTATTGTAAATTAAAATGTTAAAGGTTAAAAAATTGCTCTGGCATTTGTTCTGTCATTTGTCTATTCTCATTAGGTACTTTTAGTCATGATAAACTTGATACCTATTTACTTCTGTGTGTGTGAGAGAGACACAGAGAGAGAGAAAACAACTATTTGTGTCCCAGCATGCCTGTGGAGGTCAAAGGACAAACTTGGGTATTGGTCCTCAACCTCTACCTTTCTGTGGAGTAGGGCCTTTTTGTTGTTCCCTGCTTTATACAGCAGTGTTAGCTGACTTGTGAGCTTGCAGGGATTCTCCTGTCCTGCTGCTCTGCTGTAGAAGTGATGGAGTTACAGTCAAGCACCAATGTGGACAGCTTTTATGTGGACCCTGCAGATTCAAACTCAGGTCATCATGCTTGCATGGCTAACATTTTATTTACTGAGCCATCTTCCTAACCCTGTTTTCTTTTAATATTCAGCTTCATTATTTGATAAAGGGATATTTAGGATGGATTCTAGTACTGTTCCTAAACTCGGTGTAATTTTGCTAAGAGTATGGAGAAATTAAAATTTTAACATAAGGTTGGCCTATTAAAACCAGCCTCTAATTTAGTGGTTGTATTCTCATTCCTTCTGCTTCCTCAAACCCTTTCTCATTAGCTCTTTCCTCTTCAGTGCTAGATTAAATGAATAGTAATTGAGAGTTCTTTTTTGATTAAGCTTGTGCTCTTAATATATATTTACCCTAGGAAGTTTAAGGTTAATTAAATTTCTAGTTAAAGACTCAGACTCCTCATATATCTTTATGTATCCAAATAGTTATGACATCATGTAACAAACCACCAAAACAGACTTTATTACATTTTTTTGTCTCTCACCACACTGCTCTTTGCCTTAAGCATGCAATGGGTGCAATGGCGGTTGGGCCTATTTTCAACCTTATTTGACCCCAGAGGAATCTAGTGCTGCTTCCTACAGTCATTGTTGGTGGATAACTCTCCACTAGTCTGTTGTGTTTCTGTTTGTCATGTGACTGGCTGCTCTTGTTTTCTGTTCTTCTGTTTTTATTTGTTTTTGTTTTGGGGGTTTGTTTGTTTGTTTTGAGACAGGGTCTCTCTATTTAGTCCTGGCTATCCTGGAGTGTTTTTGTTTTGATTTTTTTTGAGATGTAGCCCTGGATATCCTGGAATTCCCTAAATAGACCAGGGAGTCTTCAGACCTGCAGAACTCTGTGTACCTGTGCCTCCTAAGTACTGGGATTAAAAGTGTTAGCAACCACACCTGGATATCCCTCTTTTTTGAGTTTTTTATATAGTGAATAAGTTTGGAGATAAAAGCAGTGTTTCTTTCTAGAGCAAAGGGCAAGTTTTTGACTGGCATTGTAATAAAGCTAATCTTTCTCTATATCATACACTAGCTGAAAACCTACTATAAAGTACTGAGATCTCTTAGACTAGGTGTTTCTCTCTGAGCCACCACTCTATGTGCTATTGTCTTCTGGTTTTTAGTCTCACTTAGAATTGGAGCTGGGAAGTGGTGATAGAGTGCCTATTAAAATTTTGTAGGTCTTTGTCTCACTAGTTAGTTTCGTGTTTTTTGCCAATGTCTATGAAACTGTAACACACTTGTTAGCTTAGAATTAAATCTGAGCCATCAGTATTTTCTTTTCAGTCTTTCATGTGATTTTATTTTCTCCCTTCAACCATAATAATATGCTATCAAAATTTTGTCTTAACTGGTAGGTCTGTAAACATAGGCTTAGAGCCTTGAGCCTTCTTGTCAGCACTTTCACTTCCTGAGTCTGCATCTCCTTTCCAGAGCCACCTTTTTCCTTTGGCGGCATCTCTTAAGCTTGCAGTTAAACCCTCAGTTCATAACTGTTGACAGCTAACTTATAAAACTTGTGAACCGTTAGAGTGAGACAGATCTTTTGCTAGTATTAAATGTTTGCTTTAGTCTGCTCTTTTCTCATCTAACTGTTTTCTTCCAGGTTTGTGCAATGGCATCAGCTAAGCTCAATGCTCTTCTTCAGACCAAAGTGATTGAAAGTCAAGATGAAGCATGCTATATTTTAGGGAAACTAGAACATATTCTAAGTCGGTCAATCAAGGAACAGACAGAAATCTACTCATTTCTGATTCCCCTTCTCCGGACTCTGGTTTCTAAAATTTATGAGCTGCTTTTCATGAACTTGCACCTGCCTTCTTTGCCTTTTGCTAATGGAAGTGCTTCATTTTTTGAAGATTTTCAAGAATACTGCAATTCAAACGAATGGCAAGTTTACATTGAAAAATACGTAAGTTTAAAAATTATTTGAAATGATTTGTTTATGTGTGTGCAGGCTTGAGTGTGTGCATGTGTGTATATGTGGGTGTGTACTTCGTGCAGGCATGAAAACTGGTGTGTGAAGTCCCTCAGAGCTAGAGTTGCAGGATTGTTATCTGAGTGCTGGGGCCTGAACTCCAGGCCTTGGACTTGCTCCCTACACGTACTCTTTTAAGTGTTGAGCCAGCTCTCTAGGCCCAAAGTTTTATCTTTTCCAAGCAAGACTTTCCTGCTGGTTTATCATTTTTATAGAGGAGTGTGTAAACTCTTTGTATTCTTTCTTTTTATTTTTTAAACTAAGATTGTACCTTACATGAAGCAGTATGAAGCTCACACATTTTACGATGCTCATGAGAATATGGCACTTTACTGGAAGAAGTGTTATGAAGCCTTAATGGTGAATATGCATAAGAGAGACCGAGAAGGAGGAGAAAGTAAGCTGAAATTTCAGGTAAAAACTGTTCAGTTTTTTGAATTGAGTTGTTCATGTTGGCTACAAACATTAAATTAAATTTAGGTGGAGTAATTCCATCAGAATTTTGGAAACAAACATACTCAAAAAATATTCCATAATAGGGATGAAAACAGTTGATTAGTAACCATTTTAATAATAAAACATGATGTTTAATGATTATGTAAATCTTATAAATCATGTGAACTTCTTAAGATGAAAATCTATTTGTTAATACTGCTAAGGTATCTTGATACATCCCTCACACAAATAAATTCAATTAAAAAGTTTAAATGTAAGCTGAGCAATGGTGGTGCACGCCTTTAATCCCAGCACTTGGGAGGCAGAGTCAGGCGGATTTCTGAGTTCAAGCCCAACCTGGTCTACAGAGTGAGCCCAGGACAGCCAGAAAAACCCTGTCTCAAAAAACAAACAAACAAACAAAAAATTTAAATGTAAAGTTATTTTGTTTGTTTGTTTTTGTGTGTGCCTGAATACATGTTTGTGTCTGTATATGGACAGGAGTCCTGAGAGGTCAGAAAAGGACATCAAAACCCTGGAACTAGAGTTAGAGGTAGTTGTGAACCACTATATTGGTACTGGAACTGCTGAACCTCACTCTTCTTTAAGAGCAAGAAGCACACCCCAAGATACTTCTCCAGACCTGTAATTTAACCAAAAAATAAACCAACAAGCAAATAATAAACAAAGGCAGAAGAGTAGGGAAAATCGATAAATCTAAAATCTAGCTCTTCAGAAGATTAGCAAAATCAGTAAACTTGTAGTCAGCTTGACAAATCAGAAAGAACTGAAAATTTACTTATAGAAAAATGAGAGAGAGTGTGTCACCATCAGCCCCATGGAAATCAAGGCCACTGTGAGTTACTTAGCACATAAAAATATGAATACTCAAATCCATCAGGTTCTTGGTAGACACGTTTTAAAATAAACTTTAAATAGTCTTTTATCTAAGTTAATTTGTTTTTATACATCTTCAAAAGGAGAAAATGCAGGACCGTAGTGATTTACTGGCAAATTCTGCCTAACTTACTTGCATGCTTAGTTTTTGAAGCAGTGTCACATGTTTTCTGTACCTGCAAAGATGACCATGAACTTGGGACCCTCCTGTCTGACTTTGCAAACACTTGCTGCTTAACTCAGTTAGTACCTCCTCTTCTTTTTTGTTTGTTTTTTGTTTTTTGGTTTTTGTTTTTTGTTTTTCGAGACAGGGTTCCTCTGTATAGCCCTGGCTGTCCTGGAACTCACTCTGTAGACCAGGCTGACCTAGAACTCCGAAATCCGCCTGCCTCTGCCTCCCAAGTGCTGGGATTAAAGGCATGTGCCACCACTGCCAGGCTAGTTAGTACCTTTTGTTGATTGATCCCAGGACTTACGAGGCAGACATACTGCCTGCCAACCCACATCCCAGCCAAACTACTACCAGTATTGAAGGAAGACATTATATCCTCATGATAAAGGGCAGTGATGAATTGACACCTAGTTTTCATGGGACTTTGTGACTTTCTTACTTGTCTCAGCAGTGATCTATTTTAGTGTTGTATCCCACACCATTGATTTCTTCCTACAAGTCTGGTAACAGCCACAATTTATTGACAGCTTGTTTTTCTTGAGTTTTAGTAGATATTTTAGATCTTAGTCCTTTTCTTTTTTGGGGGGGGGTGGTGCATCTCATATTTCAGATTGGCCTCAAACTTGATAAACAGCTAAGAATAACATTAAATTTCCCATCTTCCTAAGCCCACTTCCTAGTGCTGGGATTGCAGGAGTCTACCACCACACCTGGGGTGCTGGGATTGCAGGAGTCTACCACCACACCTGGGGTGCTGGGATTGCAGGAGTCTACTACCACCACACTTGGGGTGCTGGGAACAGAATCAGCTTGTTAGGCTCTGCAATAGGTGACTTTTATCGAGCTATTTTATCAGCCATACAGTGTGTGCGCATATGTGTGTGTGTGTTATTTTATGAGTCAAAGAAATCTTAAGTAGAACATAGCTAAAATTCTACCATCCTCATCAAAGAGAAGTATTTTAATGAAATAAAATTATGTTATTTCTTTTTTCATATACCATTTTTTGTTAAATTAAAAATTGATAGATACATTACTCTCTTCTTCTTCTGTTTATTTTAGGAGTATTTTGTGGAGCCGTTTAATCGAAAAGCCCGTCAAGAAAACTTGCGGTACAATAATACGATTAAACAACTTAACAGTCAGCAGAGGGTGGCTTTCAGACGCTGGAGGGCGATGCGGCTCTGTCTTACGTGCGAAAGGGGGCCTTGGGCTGAAAAGTAGGTGCATATATTGCTCTTTAGAACTGTGGCATTAAATTTAAAATTTTTAAGCTAATTATTTTTTTTTATTCCAGTTCTTTAAAGAGTACTTTGAATATACTGTTTTTTATGAATTGGTTTGGGGTGATGGGAGGTTTGTATGTATATATATTTATCATGTGCTTAGCTCTCCTTTTACCCTGATGTTACATGCATTAGACTTTAGACTCTAATATCTCATAACAATACTTCTGCCTTTCTCATATCACCTTATTAAGCTAGAGTTAATGACATTATATACTTCAACATTTTACAACTTAATATTGTCACTTCTTTATTTGGTGTATATATTTTATAGCCCTTATTTTAAAAAAATAATAAAGTAATCCTTTTGTTTATCTTTTTGACCGGCTTGTCAGTGGATAAATACTTAGTTGTTGGCCAACTCTGAGCTACTGTGACAGTGCTGCTGTGGATAATTGTGTTGAAATGTTGTTTTGGGAACATGCTTTTAAATCCTTTTGGGTATATAATATAAGTGCAAGTTCTGCGTTATATTTCATGTTTAACTTACTAAGCATCGGCAAAGAATTGTCAGCATGTTTCCCAGTTTCACCACATTCTAGCCGATACTTGTCATTTTCCAATTTTTCAAATAGCCTTCTCATTGTATATATAAAGCATGATTATATAACTTTCTTTTTCACCATTCTAATCACCAACAGTGTTGAGCACTGTTTTGTGTACTTGTTGGTCATTTTTATGTCTTCTTTGAAGAGTGTTGGCTTGTTTCTTTTGCCTCGTTTGACATTGAATGATTGACTTTTTGCTGAAGCGTGTGTGTCAGAATGTATGTATTCTCAATGACTCTTCAGGTGATTCTCAGATATGTAGATGATTTTTCACTTTCTTGATTGTGACCTTTGTTCTTCAGAAGTTAAATTTTTAATCTAGTTTTTTTCCTTGCATGCTTTTTATAATGTATTTAGGAAACTGTATCCCAGTCCAAGGTCATAACTCTTCTAAGAGTTTTATTATCTTAACTTTGATATTTTGGTCTTTGATTCATTTGCAGTTATTTTTATTTATACTAAAACTTTTTAATATTATGGTTATAAAATTGCACTTAACTGTGAAAGAATAGCCGGGCAGTGGTGGCGCATGCCTTTAATCCCAGCACTTGGGAGGCAGAGGCAGATGGATTTCTGAGTTCCAGGACAGTCAGGGCTACACAGAGAAACCCTGTCTTGAAAAAACTTTAAAAAAAAAAAAAAAAACCAACAGTGAAATAATAAATTAATCAAGCTAGAAGTCTGAAAGCTAGTGTTCAAATCTTATTTCTCTACCATTAAACCTCATGGCATCCTGCGTAAATAATTTAAACTCTCTTAGGTTCATCTATGTTGTAGTTAAACATACCCATTTTAGTTTTCTTGACAGTTGTCCAGATGATAAATATAAACATTTACATTTGTTTGGAAAGTACTTGCTAGCATATAGAGTGGTAAGTTTCAGTATGCTTTTTGCATTCATTGTCATACTGCTGCTCTTACTCGTCCCCCACTCCACTGCTTTCCTTCAGATTTACCCAAGTCTGGATTTTTGGTTGTGATCCTAGCCTTTAACGGCTGAACCATCTCTCCAGCCTGCAAGTCTGGATTTTTGTAGTGCTGGAAATCACACCCAGGGCCTTGTGCAAACTAGCCAGTTGTTATATCTTGAGCATTTTCTAAATTGTGTTGAACAATTGTGAAGCACTTTATACTTGTTTATACCTTTTAAACAACCAATCTTTATATTTTTAAATAATTTTACTTGTTTCATTGTGAATGTTTATAGGAAACAGAATCGAATACACTGGAAACTAGCTAATGTGGAAAATTATTCCCGCATGAGACTTAAACTGGTACCAAATTATAATTTCAAAACCCATGAGGAAGCTAGTGCCTTGAGAGATAATTTGGGTGAGTCACAGTATCTACCCGTTTTTATAAGGAGATGTTGACAGACTGCTTACTATTGTTTGTTGTTTTAGATGTTTATTTAAGAACAAAGGGGTATAGTACTTTAAAGTATATATGTGAATTCAGTGTTGCAAATTTTGGCCTAAATCTAATGTTTTCATTGAATGTAACTTTCCAAAGAAAACCAGTATTTTTACTATATTTCATTTTTGTTTTGTTGAGAAATAATATCCTTTCCTTTGACTATTAAATCAGCCTTCATCCCCTTCCTTTACTTTGACTCTTATAACCTGCTTTTTGGTTTTGTTTTTTGTTCTTAGTGTATATGAGTATACTGTTATTGTCTTTAGAGACACCAGAAGAGGGCATCAGATCCCATTACAGATGGTTGCGAGCCACCATGTGGTTGCTGGGATTTAAACTCTGGACCTCTAAAAGAGCACTGACTGCTCTTAACAGCTGGGTCATCTCTGCAGCCCATAACCTGCTTTTAAAGAGCCCTACATCTTTAATGTCTTAGGTGTGCCTTGTTTTAGAAAAGAATACTTTCCAAATATTTACCCAAGCAGTTTTTCAAAATAGATTTCAGAGGGGTTTCTATAACTTTATAAGAAGCTCTTCTTTATCAGTTGTCATTTATTCTCTTTTGAAGAAAAGTCTGAAATAAGCATAATTATTTCTTGTGATGAGTCCATGGCACCTACATGTTTACCAAGTCATAGTTATTGTCACTGTAGCTGCTTCTGTACTGCTTGTGTCTCATGATAGGTTTATAGATTAAACAAGTGCCACATTTTAGATTTTTTTTCCATTTAACATATTGACCATTCCTACAAAACTGAAGAAAGCCATGGTGTATCATTTAGGATTCTGTGTTCTAAAGTAAATCAGATAATTATGATTTTTTTCTCTTAATGAAAAATAATATTTTTTCTTTGATACAAACACTAACTTAATGTATCTTATGTAGCAGCCCACAGTTACTTATACAAGCCTCTCTGCCTTGTCAGTTTCCTGGCACTTGAACACTTCCTCTTTAATATGTAACTGTGCTTATCACCTAGCAGAGGTCCTCTCCGTGTATCACTGTAGTTTGGTATTAGTTTAAGTGATGCTAGTTCCCTATGATTTCCCAGAAATTCTTTTTCCTTACCTTCTCTTACCTCTGCGTATGAGTTTATATCCTTTACTCTTATCTCAGCTGTCTTAAATTCAGAAAAACCACTGCCCTTTCTTTTTTTAAAAAAAAAAAAAAAAGATTTATTTATTTTATTTTATGTGTATGAGTACACTGTAGCTGTACAGATGGCCGTGAGCCATCATGTGGCTGCTAGGAATTGAACTCAGGATGGCCCCGCTTGCTCCAGCCCACTCGCTCTGGCGTAATATACTGTAACTGTCTTCAGACACACCAGAAGAGGGCATCAGATCTCATTACAGGTGGTTGTGAGCCACCATGTGGTTGCTGGGATCCAAACTCAGGACCTTCAGAAAAGCAGTCAGTGCTCTTACCCACTGAGCCATCTCGCCAGCCCAACCACTGTCCTTTCAATATTTTTCACCTCAGTTTTACTCATTACATATTTTAAAATGTATTCCTAAGTACACTGGTGACAGTAAAACTGGACAGATGGGAGAAATGGTGCTGGACGGTAGTGAAAACCAGGAGCAAGCAGTGGCTCATCCTGCAGTGCTTTCTGGTGTGTGTACTTCACAATTAAATACAGAGTTATTTTGCTTACTTCTTAAGATATTTTGATAATCTGCCAACTCAAGATGTTCTTTAGTAAGAAAATAGTTTCTTGTTTTGCTTCTCTTAGTATACTTTGCAAGTAACTCATTACAAATATACAGAACAGGATTTATGTCAGACTTTTCTGTAAAATGCCTGTATGTAATATTTTCATGGAATGCCCGTGAAGAAGTCAAAACACCTAGTTTGTGATAGATAAGAAAATCTAGAATCATATCTGTAATCACAGTACTTGGGAAGTAAGGGCAGAGGGTCAGAATGTCAGTGTCATTGTTTGCTATGTAAAAGTTTCTCAGGCATGGGCTACCTTGAGAGATAAAATAAACAGATTTTTTTGATTGATGAGCTTAGTGTGCTAATGCATGTCTTTAATGCCAGCTAACTGAGCAGTTAAGAATGAGGTATCTAGAGTTCAACCCAGCCCAGGCAACATAGTGAAACCCTGACTTACAACAGAAAAAAAATTTTAAAATACATCTTTTATTATTTCTTTTATTTTTTTTGAGATTATAATATTATTACATCATTTACCCCTTCCCTTTTCTCCAAATTCTCCCATAAACCTATCCTTGCCATATTTCAAATTCAGTCTCTTTTTTTGTTAAAGATTTATTTATTTATTATATGTAAGTACACTGTAGCTATATTCAGACATACCAGAAGAGGACATCAGATCTCATTATGGATGGTTGTGAGCCACCAGGTGGTTGCTAGGAATTGAACTCAGGACCTTTAGAAGAGCAGTCAGTGCTCTTAACCACTGAGCCATCTTTCCAGCCCAGATCTCTTTTTGTGTTACAGGCATATGTGTATATATTATATATCCCTCCCACACACCCCAAATCCATTTAGCATGTCTGTTATTGTTGTCCTTGTTTAACTCACATTTGCACCGTCTAGTCATGTTGGTCAGACTTTATGGATGTATCTTCTGATGTTTTCAGGAGATATAATCTCACAGAAAACTTGCTCTTACATTCTTTCAGCCCTCTTTTCCAAGATGGTCCCTGAGCCTTAGGTTTGGGAATTGTTTTATAGATGTGTGCAGTGGGACTCAACTCCACAGCTCTGCATTTTGGTTATTTGTGGTTTTCTGTAATGGTCTCCATCTGTTGCAAAGAGAGTTTTTCTTGATGAGGAGTAAGGACTACACTTACCGGTGGGTGAAAGGACTAATATTTAGAGTGTAAAGTATTAATGCTAGTTTGGTAAAGTGGCAGTTGTAGGTTCTCCTCTAAGATCCATGACTTCACTAGTCCTGAGTAGTTGGCTAGGTTTCTAGCACCAGCCAGAATTTCTTTCTTGTTGAAATCTAATTGGATCTTTAGTCCAATTAGAGAGTTGTCACTAATCACCAAAGTATGTGTGCCACTACTGCATCTTAAGGTTACTATGCCATGCTGGTCATTGTGATTCATAGATGTCATAGTGGGTAGGTCTTTTTTGCTTTTTTCCTTTGGAAGCTCACTTGGTGTCTTCTTTACCATGGAAACTATTTCTGAGGGGGGAGGCTTTCCAGTCATTTCTAGCTCAGGGTTCTCTGTGCTCTGTTTGTGAAGTGCATGGTGTCCTCAGCAATAGGCACTTGCTTTCTACCTCTAGAAGGCAACCAAGAACAATAGCAAGAGCCCATAATGTTTTGGGAGTCTCTTGGTCAATCCTGATCAGCAACCAAGAATTGGAAGTCAAAGAAACTCCATCTTCTCATGCCTGGTGTTGGGTTTTGTTATTTCAGCCTCCTCTCTTCTGTCTTTATCTTCCCCTCCCCCTTTCCATGTTCCTCATCAGATCACTACCATCCTGCTAGTCTCCTCTCTGTTCTTCCCCACCTATCTACCCTACTAGGGTCCCTTTTACTTTCCTGGTTTCTATAGCTATTCCAGGATGTATACTCATAGGAAGATTTAAGCTAGGGCCTCAGATGAGAGAGAACATTTAATGTTTGTCTTTCTGGGTCTAGGTTACTCACTCAATACAGTCTTTCCTAGGTTCTTCCATTTACCTGCAAATTTCATGGTTGCATTTTTTGTTTTCAGCTGAATAGTATTCCATTGTGTTTAAGTACCATGTTTCCATTATCCATTTATTGGTTGAAGGACACTCAGGTTGTTTCCATCTCCTTTTTTTTTTATTAGATATTTTCTTTATTTACATGCATATGATTTTTCTTTTCCCAGTTTCCCCTCCCAGGAACAAACAAACAAACAAACAAACAAAAACAAGAACAAGCCCCTGTTGGCTGCCCCCCCCCATGCTTGCCACCCCACCCTCTCCCACTTATTGGCCCTGGCATTCCCCTACACTGGGGCACAGAACCTTCACAGAGGGCCGAGGTCCTCTCCTCCCATTGATGATCGACTTTGCAATTCTCTACTATACATATGCTGCCAGAACAATCAGTCCTACCATGTATACTCCTTGGTTGGTGGTTGAGTCCCTAGGAGCTCTGAGGGTACTAGTTAGTTCATATTGTTGTTCGTCCCTTATAAGGGGCTGCAAACCCTTCAGCTCCATTGGTCCTTTCTCTAACTCCTTCATTGGGGACCCTGTACTCAGTTCAATGGATGGCTGTGAGCCTCTATATCTGTATTAGTCAGGTACTGTCAGAGCCTCTCAGGCGACAGCTATGTTTAGGCTGGCTTACCCTTCCTTCAGTCTCTGCTCCATAGTTAATCTCTGCAACTCCTTCCGTGAGTATTTGGTTCCCCCTTTTAAGAAGGAATGAAATGTCCACCTTTTGTCTTCCTTCTTGTTGAGTTTGTTGTGGTTTGTGGGTTGTTCTTCCTGTATTCCAAACTTGTGGGCTAATCACTTATCAGAGAGTGCGTACCATGTGTGTTCTTTTGTGATTGTGTTACCTCACTCAGGATGATATTCTCCAGATCCATCCATTTCCCTAAGAATTTCATAAATTCATTGTTTTTAATAGCTGAGTAGTACTCCATTATATAGATGTACCACAATTTCTGTATCCATTCCTCTGTTGAGAGACATCTGGGTTGTTTCCAGTTTCTGGCTATTATAAATAAGGCTGCTATGAACATGGTGGAGCATGTGTCCTTATTACATGTTGGAGCGTCTTCTGGATATATACCCAGGAGTGGTATAGCTGGGTCCTCCGGTAGAACTATGCCCAATTTCTGGAGGAACCGCCATACTGATTTCCAGAGTGTTGTACCAGCTTGCAATCCCACCAGCAATGAAGTAGTGTTCCTCTATCTCCACAACCTCTCCAGCATCTGCTGTCATCTGAGTTTTTTATCCTAGCCAATCTGACTGGTGTGGCTGTGGTGAATGGAGCATCAGTGAACATGGCTGAGCAAGTATCTATGGTTTAGGATGTCGAGTCCTGTGGGTATATGCCAAGGAGTGGAATAGCTGGGCCATAGGGTAGATGTGTCTTTAGCGTTTTTGATAATTTCCCACACTGGTTTCCATAGAGGCTGCTGTAATGTGAAATCCAGCCCGCAGTGATGGAGGGTCTCTTTTGTCCATATCCCGTTCAGCATTTGTTGTGTGTGCTATATTGATCGTTGCAATTCTGATGGGGGTAATTTTAAAGTTGTTTTGATTTGTATTTCTCTAATTGCTAAGGGCAATAAACATTTTTTTTTGAGATGTTTCTTAGCCATTTTTTTTTCTTCCTTTGAAGACTGTTCAGGTCTCATGCCCCATTTTTTTTTTTTTTAATAGATGGGTTTGGGGGGTTTTCTGTT
>NW_022196896.1:86523757-86546183 GCF_008632895.1 Mastomys coucha
TTTTTGTACGTTAGGTTTGGTTTGGTTTGGTTTGATTTGTCTTCCTGGTTTTTTTAGTTCTGGATATTAACTCTCTGTAGGATGTGTAGTTGGCAAAGAGTCTCTCCTATTCTATTCTTCACTTGGTTATTTTGTTTTTGTTTATTAAGTGTACAGTTCCATGTAAGCTGTAATGTTTTTTAAAAATAGGAAGCACAGATTCACAAAGGCCAGTGTCAGGACAGAATTAAAATCTAGTGTCCCAACTTAGTGCCCATGTTCTTTCCATTATAAAGCCTTTTGTGATTACAAAGTACTTAGTTTGTACACTATACATGTGTTTTATGTATGTATTAGGGTTACCTGTTCCTTTCCATGTGCTCTAGGAAGTGGTGACTCCACTGTTTATTATTTGTCAGCTATAGACAACTGCTCAGAGAGTCGTACCTTTCTTTTTTCTTTTTTTTTTTTTAGGCAGGCCCTCTATGTACCCCTGGCTGTCCTTGAAACTCAATATATAGACCAGGGTGTCCCTGAATTCAAGGAGATCCACCTGCCTCTGCCTTCCAAGTGCTAGGGTTAAAAGTGTGTACCACCATGTGTGGCCTGGCTCTCATTTGATATGTAATACAAGTACACAATCACATTAACACATTGAAATTTATTTAATGATTAATTTGCTTTTAATTAAATATAACTGATTCATGCATCTGTAATTTGCATAAAGTCAGCTCTATACCTCTCTCAGACTGCTAATCCAGTACTTATCCTCTTCCTGAATCAAGAATTAGCCATTATTAAAAATAACTATCATTTTAAAAGTATATATATTTTACCACATATATAATAAATTTTTAAAAATCATCAAGCATCAAACTGTCAGAAAGTGCTATAATATTTTGTACTAGCTTTTAATTTGTTCTCTTTTTTATTAAACAGGTGTTCAGCATTTACAGCCTTCCAGTGATTCATTGCTTTTGGAAGTAGTGAAACAAGTTAAACTCAGTGATGTGGAGGAGGATAAACTAGAGCTTCTTGAAGAGGACATGGCAGCCAGAGTAAATATGTATGTGTGAGTGGTTGAAGCAGTTACACCATGTTATGAGCAATGGGACTGCAAAATTGTGGATTTGCTTGAGTTTTTGGTTTTCCAAACAATTAATTGTTTAATTATAAGATTTGGAATTTTTTAAATGTAACAATATCATACCAGCTATTAAGAATCTGAAAATATTTACTGAAATTATTGAGGAAGGCTTTCTACGTAGGATTGTTGGGTTCTGTATTTGAAATCATAAAGTTTTTTGTTTTGGTTTTTGGGTTTTTTTTTTTTTTTTTCCGAGACAGGGTTTCTCTGTATACCTCTGGCTGTCCTGGAACTCACTCTGTAGACCAGGCTGGCCTCGAACTCAGAAATCTGGCTGCCTCTGCCTCCCAAGTGCTGGGATTAAAGGTGTGTGCCACCACCGCCCGGCTCATAAAGTAATTTTAAATGAAAATGTTGACTGATATATGGCTTTAAGCTGTGTTTTTGTGGAAATTTGCAACAGAATCTAAGGGTATAATTTAGCAGTAGAGGGCTCATCCAGCATGCATACCACTACACCCTAGGTTTCATCTAGAATCATGGTCCAGGAAAGAAGATTATCTGTATGAAACATAAAACCAAACGGAAAAATAAAGCTATAAAAAGAACTTAATTCAGGATACATGGGAAAAAAACCAGAATAATTATAGATACAAAAGTTAGTAAAAATAAACATACTGCAAAACTATCAATTTCTAGCTAAACTGATAGGAATTTCAAAAAGAAAGCAACGTAAACGTCCAGTACCAGCAGTGAAGAAGATACTCTTAGTCAAGTGAGCTAAATTCATGATTGCTTCTTTTAAACTTTCTGTTCAGTGATGAGAAGGAAGAACAGGATCAAAAGGAAAAATTGGTGTTGACTGAAGACTGTGAACTCATTACTGTAATTGACATAATTCCTGGCAGATTAGAAGTCACTACTCAACACATTTACTTCCATGATAACAGTATTGAAAAAGAAGATGGTGAGTGGTTCTGGGAAAATAATTACTTTTCATTATTAAGTATCCAGGTCCATGAGTCATGAATTAGAGAAAGAAACAAACAAGGTAGGACTGTGAAATTATAGTTTATCTTATGAAATGAAAAATGGAGAGTCAGTTAAGAATTAGGTTCATTCTCTTGCCTCAGCCTTCTGAGTACCTAGGATTATAGGCACACACATCCCTATCCAGTTGCTTTTATCATCCTCATCATTATTAATGTATTTTACAAGATTTGACTTGAGGGTTTCACAGTAAACTTAGTTACAAAATGCAGCCTTAATTTTATCTTACTTTTGTATATATACACTGTCCTGTAAGCTCTTGCTTTTTTTTATGACTAAATCTGAAGATCCAGCATCCTAGAGAGAGTTCTAAGGCATATAATTTAGAATTATATCTGGCCTCATAGAAAGGTAGTAGAGTAGCGTAGGGATTCTAGAATAGTTTAAAAGAAACGATTTATGAATCGTTTTTTAATGAATACTAGTTTTTGAATGTAGAATTCCTTTCCCCTAAGTATTACTTTTGGAAACAAGGAGGTATTTTCTTCCTGGAGTAACTTTATGTGGCACCTCAGTCACAAAATTTCTTTTGTTTTCAGGACTGGGCTTTGATTTCAAGTGGCCTCATTCTCAAATTCGAGAGATTCACTTACGTCGTTACAACTTAAGGAGATCAGCACTTGAGATTTTTCATGTTGATCAGTCCAACTACTTTCTCAATTTCAAAAAAGAGGTACAGTGCTATTTCGATAACCATAAAGTATTATTTTGAAATAATTTTCCAGCTACTGAGCTCTTCTGGTATTTTTGGGCTATATTCCTATTAATACATAATATTAAAGAAGAAAATGTATTCTTAGGCTAGTCAGTATATGAACTTTGTTGAGATTTGTTTGGGAATTGATATGGTTGTTTTCAGTGAGTATGTATGTACAGTAGAACAGTGAATATCAATCAATAGATGCCAGACACTATCTGTGCTACAACATGCAATATATAAGATTAGACAAGCTATGCATAGTGTGTCTGGATTTCCTTTTCTTTTCTTATGAGGGCACTAATGTCAATATGTTGTTTTGCCCTCATGACACTATTTTAAAAAACTGTTTTTTGTGTACAATTTGTAGTGTGGCTACAACTTATAAGAATCAGTTCTTTCATTCCACAGTGTAGTTCCTAAGGCTCAAAGTTAGGTGATCAGGTTTGGTAGTAGGCACCTTCACTGTCATCTTACTCTCTCCATGACCTCATTTAATATTGATTGTCTCCTAATGCCCCATCTCTTTCTTATGAACTTATTAGTTGAGGGTCAGGTTTTTAAATTATAAATTTTGAAAGTACATATTCATACCACAGCACCAAATATGGTAAAGAAATTGAAATATGCAGAAGAAGTAAAATTATGGAACAGATGATAAATTCTGGTTTTCAAGAAATTTGGGAGGAGGCAGAATTGTGAATAACCACTGTCAAGTTTATACAATGGTAAAGAATTTGTAAAGTAAAATAATGATGATTTAGGTACACTGTGAAATAAAGAAAACACTTGTTCTTAAAAGACTAAGTATATCTTGGGAAAACTATATAGAAGCCATAATCTGTATTTGTCTTGACCAGTTTTTAAACTGAACAGTAGTGTTTTGTTTTGTTTTGTTTTGTTTATAGGTTAGAAACAAAGTATATAGCAGACTGTTGTCACTTCATTCTCCTAATAGTTATGGAACAAGATCACCACAGGAATTATTCAAAGCATCAGGGTTGACACAGGTAGGACATTTTATAGCTTGTTGTAGTTTGCTCATTTTACATCTTAGAATTTTGCTTAAAAATAAAACTTCTGATTATTTTCTTTTGTGTGTTCTAACTGCTCTTCTTCTATCCATCTATCCATCTATCCATCCATTTATCCATTCTTTTATTTGACTGGTTAGTTAGTTAGTTCGTTAGTTAGTTAGTTAGTAAGTTTTGCTTTTGTTGATGCAGGGTCTCTCTGTCTAGCCCTGGCTATCCTGGAACTGGCTGTGTAGACCAGTCTGCCTCAAGACACTCAGAGATCTACCCACTTCTGCCTGCTAAGTGCTGGGATTAAAGGTGTGATCCATCACCACTGGCCTTTGTTCTTCCATTTAGAATAAAATTCCAATTAAAATAATTATCTTTGTGTATAGGGTGTGATAAGATTTGGATACAGGACCCCATTTATGCTAGGCTCTTCTGTGAGGTCCTACAGCCAAGAATTCTTTTCTGTTGTTGGAAATAAGCCTAGTTTAATAACATGCAGTTCCTTTTGCTCTTGAGTAAAATGTATTCATTAACTACTGATGTCTCAATCGTACACCTAAGAACAATTGAGCTTTCTATATATAGAAATATATCTCAAAATGAAGATTTCCCTTAATGGATTAGAGCATACAGATTTCATTTTTCATTGTTCACCATAATTATAACCCTTTGCTTTTGATCCACAGTGAATTAAAGTTGATTGTTACTGTCAAGAAAACTCTGATGTATAACTTGTGTACAGTCATTAGAAGATTAAATATAATGATGCGATTAATAAAAATGATTTTCTAATCTCACCTCATTTTGTTCTCTAAAGGTGGTTTTTCTTCAGATAGATAGTCTGAAGTCCAATAACCTTATTAGCTTAACTCATAGAGTGCTTTAGTATGTTAAGGTACTGCCTTTTAGTACATACAGTATGAAAATGTCAAAGGCAGGGCAGGCCTTTTAGAGATTAAAATTTTAGATAAATGAAACATTTAATTGAAGAAGAGTCTTAATTTTTCCCCTTCATGTTACATAGGACTAAATCCAGAGTAATGTACTGAAAGTGCGCTACACTAACCTATATCCCTCGGCTTAATCATCCAGGGTGTCCTGCAGCATGCTGTCCTCCCACCTCCACTCCACACGTGTAGCTATGGTTACACACATGCACTACCTCCCCAGGCCATACTTACTTCCTAGTTAAGACTTTCCCGAGTATAGTATAGCATTTATGTCTAATTCTTTTGCTCTTTTTCTTAGACAGTAATTTTTTTTAGACATTAATTTTTTAAAGAAGTAGATTGTGAAGAAGTTGATTTGTCTCCATGGTAAACTTTTTTTAGCTCCATATCTTCAATCATGAAGATAATAGAGATAATGATTGCAAAATTAGGTTGGTTATTAATAATTGTCATATTCTAAGACATTATATGATGTGATTCTGATATTGTTTTTTGTGTTGTCTAGAAATGGGTGAATAGAGAGATAACAAACTTTGACTACCTCATTCAAATAAATACCATGGCAGGACGGACCTATAATGACCTTGCACAGTACCCTGTGGTGAGTTTGTATAAATCTCAAAAATAAAATTAACTTATACTTTATAATGTATAAAACTATATATGATGTTTATGTTTTTATTTAGAAAAAAATGGAGAGTCTTGGGTATAGCTCAGTGGTAGAATGTTCTTGTACCATATGTGAGGCCCTAGGTCCAATGTCAAACACTGCAAAAGAAACACACATAGTACACATGCTTTGCCTGTATGTTTTCCACCTTCATATTTTTAAAGATATATTAAAACATGAAAACTAGTAATTAAAAGTAAAGTCCTTTTTTCATTTTATTAAAAATGGTCCTGAAGAATTACTGAAAATTATTCAACTACTCAAGATAAATAAATTTACAATGTATCTTTAAAGTATTTATAATAGGGAAAACTATTCTTAGTGATTATCCTTCTGTCTTTATGAACATTTTGTGTTTGATATTCCCTAGGTTCTCTAGGAAGGAATGTCTAAATTTTGAATTATGTCTCTTTAGTTTCCCTGGATTTTACAAGATTATACTTCAGAAGAGTTGGACCTAAATAACCCCACTGTATTTCGAGATCTTTCTAAACCAATTGGAGTAGTTAATGAAAAAAATGCCAAAGCTATGCGTGAAAAGTAAGTGCTTTTTAAATCTTTTGAGAAACTCATTGTTTGAATTTGTACTGATTTCATTCAAAACAATGTTACCTTTTCTAAATTAAAAAGGATATGTTTAATTATTATTTTATGAGTATGATTGTCTTTTTCTAGCATATATATGTGTACACTACACATGTGCCTACAGAGGTCAAAAGAGGATGGATCTGGAAACAAAGTTATAGGTGCCTGTGAGCTGCTGTGTGGGTGCTAGGAATTGAATTCTGGTCCCCTGTGGGGCAGCTAGTGCTCTTAACTGTTAAGGTATCTGTCCAGCCCCTAAATGCTTGAAAAAAAATTTTCTTTAATGTGTATGGTTATTTTGTCTGCATGTATGTCTGTATACCACTTGCATGCTGATATCTGCAGAGGCCAGAAAAGGACATCAGATACACTAGAACTGGGTCTCAGAAGGTTGTAAGCCACACATGGGTGCTGGGGACCAAACTCAGGTCCTTTAGAAGAGTATCATACGCTCCTCACCACTGAGCCAGCTCTCCAGTTACATGTTATCTTTTTTTTAACAGAAGCCACTTAAAAGTTTTGTCAAATTTCTTTGTTTATATTCACGGATATGTTACAGAAGGAAAATTTCATGAAACATAAGGTGTATATTCAATATATTTCACCATGCTTTGCTCTCTCTGCCACCCTGTGTCCTATTTTTCTCGACCATTTTTCCATACATTAACATAAATATATATGTATACCAGATTTTATATATGTATAAAATCTAGGGACCACAATTGAGAGAGCAAAAACAATGTTTATGAGCCCACCTTTACTCTATTAATATGACTTTTTTAGTTACATTCACTTTTGTGCAGATGACATAACTGCATTTTTTATTATGACTAAAAACAATTCTTTTCTTCATCCATTCTTCTTTTTAGATCCCTGTGTTGGTTCTGTAGCTTAGTTATTGTTAATAGTGCTACAGTAAACACTTACGTGCAAGCTGACTTGAAGCCATCTAGCTAAATACCCTAGAGTGGCATGGCTGGGTCGTGTGGCAGATCTCAGTTTAGTTTTGTGACAAACTACCATAGTAAGTTTATGGAGCGGGTGTAATGAGAGAATTGACTTCTACAAATTGTACTATGGTCTTTTAAGTGTACACTGTGACACTCAAGCTTTGGCACACACATTAAATAAATGTGATTTTTAAAAAAACTATCTTTATAGTGCAGGGAGTGTAGCCCAGTAATAAGCACTTAGTTGTTATGTGTGAAACTTTGGTTTGATCCTCAGTGTTGCTGAATAAAATTTTTATATTAATCATTAGAATAAACTTTAGTGCTAGCATGTTGACACAGTAGGTAGAGGCTCTTGCCACCAGTCCTTGCAATTTGTGTCCCAGAACCATTATGGACAACTTCTGCAGATTGTCCTGTGACCTTGACATGTGCACCATCATGCACACACACACACACACACACACACACACAAAGAATAAATTAACACTGAAAAGTAAAGTTATATCAAGGAAGTGAATTAGATATGACAAAAATGTTTTCTAATCTCTGTTTCAAAAAGTTCTATAGTCAACATATGTTATTGTATTGTGTGTTATTATTGTAAAACTTGTGTGGCTAGAGAGATGACTCAGCAGTTGAGAGCATCGCTGCTTTTGCAAAGCACTTAGATTCAGTTTCCATTACCCAAATGGCTGCTCACAAGCCTCTGTGACTCCAGGTGCAGGGGAGCCTACACTGACCCTGGACATGCAAGTGATACATAGACAGTCAGGCAAAACACCTATATGTTTAACATTAAATAAAAAATATCTTAAATGCTTCAAAAGCTTCTTTTAGTGATACTTCATTATTTGTGAAACATTCTTAGAAATTAATTTTTTCTCATAGTTGTATGTAGGGATGCAGACACTTTGATAGTAAAGCATGTGACATGACTTTTTAAAGACTACTCTGCTCTAAGCTAACCAGTACAGATTTTGACTCTTATTTCACTGTTTCTTTATGGTTATAAATGTCATTTTTTTTTAAGGTATGAGAATTTTGAAGACCCGATGGGAACGATTGATAAGTTTCACTATGGTACTCACTATTCCAATTCTGCAGGCGTCATGCACTATCTCATCCGCGTGGAGCCATTCACTACCCTCCACATCCAGCTTCAGAGTGGACGGTATGCTCACAGTCGAAAAACCATTTTCCTTTGATTGTAAAGCTGAGAACTATTCACTTTGATGTCATGTTCTGAGTGATGGAGTCACAGCTTTTAAATTTTCTACTAGGATTTAATTTAGAGAAAATCAGCCAGAGTCGTTTAAGAACAGCTCATTCAGATTGATTCCTATATAAGTCATTTGAATATGACTTTTTCCACTGTTATTGTAGTGTACATTTGGAATCCCTCCCATTTTGAGAAATCTATCAGCTATTTATCATTAGATATCAGAACAAGGATATTGCCCAGTGGCTGAGAACTTGTCTAGCATGTGCAGGGTCCTGGGTTCAGTTCCAAGTAATGACTCCCTCCTCAAGTTACAGACCTCATGTGATTTAGAGCTAAGTCTGAGCTGTCCATAGATAGTCATATGCTACTCTGGTCTTGTAGTTGGAAAAGTCCTGCCTCAGCATCCAAGTTCTGGGATTTTAAGGGAGTAAACTCTATGTCCACTGTATACTTTGATATATATATATACATACTTATGTATACATACATATGTGTATGTATATATAATCAAATATATATATTTCAAATATATAACTCACATTCATTTTTTGTAATAAATTTACTCAGCAAATTTTGTGTCTTTAACATTCTTTTGTGGGTCAAGCCAGAGGCCCTGAGCATTCCAGGGAAGCCCTCTACCAATGTCCCGCATATTCAGCATATACCTTTGCTTAAAAGTCTTGGTTTTTCAAGACAGGATTTCTCTGTGTACACCTTGCTGTCCTGGAACTCACTCTGTTGACCAGGCTGGCTTTGAACTCAGAAATCTGCCTGTCTCTGCCTCTCAAGTGCTAGGATTAAAGGCATTTACCACCACTGCTTGGCTGCTTAAAAGTCTTTTAAGATTATATTTAATTAACATGAAATTGTGTTCTAGTGAGATTTGATTTTCAACTAATTTAAACAAAACAAAATTTTGTTTTGACAGTTTAATGGTAATATTAACTCCTGACAACAAACTATGAATTATAGATGATTATCATAAAGATAAAAGTTGTTTTCAGATATTAAGTAGGAAGATTAAGAAAGACCATCTGCAGTCAAGTGGAAGTTTGAAGAGAACTTAAATGTTCTTGATCTATGTGTCTGTTTTCATCCAGTACTCTCTTGTCTTTCGTTCCCACGTGCAGGTTTGATTGTGCAGACCGGCAGTTCCATTCCATCCCTGCTACGTGGCAAGCACTTATGGATAACACATATGATGTAAAAGAGCTTATTCCTGAATTCTTCTATTTCCCAGAGTTTCTAGAAAATCAAAATGGTAAGAAATAGGACATATAAATTTTCATTCAAAGGTTCCAATGAAAAATACTGAAAAGTAGCTTTGAGGACATTTTCTGTAATATTGCATAATTTATTTAAGGTTGGTTTTGTGTGTAGATTACTCAGTGACAGAATTTAACTTATACCAGGGAAGTGACATACAGAGCCAAGTCTTACTTCCCAGAGAAGTGATGCAGGAAGGTAAGATACGAGTCGGATCTGGACACATAAGAGAACTTAGCTATGAGCACAGTCTTTACGAGAGATAAAAAGCGGTGGTGTACACTGCCATTACAAGTCTTTGAAAGAATTGGACTGAGGTTAGTGAGCCAATCCATGAGCAAGCGAACTTCTGTTTTCAGAGTATCATTACAACATATTGACCAGTTTACGTGTTTCCTGTGTATAACTGCTGTCAGAAATTAATGATCAACTCGAGTAGTTACAAGAGATCATATAACTCACAAAGATAAAAATATTCTTTTACCTTTTAAAGAAGACTTCTACTGACTCCTTATTTGGAATGTACAAAAGGTACGCATTTAAAATAATGGGTACATCATTACAGTTTTTGAAAAATTAGGTTTTTGGAATAGAGATGTATGATTGAAATTACATTTTAGAAATACCCAAGTATTTTTTTCTGTAGTTAATTTACTTTTATTTTTTTCTTTCCTTTCTTTCTTTTTTTTTCCTTGTGTGATGCTAGATAGTGAACTCAAGAGGCTCACACACAGTTTGCGAATACTCCACAACCAAACAGCTTCCCTAGCCTTACATTTGTTTTTAAAGCACATCTAAATATGCAAGATTTTGTTTTATGTTTAGTGTTAGTCAACTATTAGACTGTAATAAAGCCAGTGGGTAACTGGGAGAGCATGAGTGATGGGGCTGAATTTGAAGGAAAACTTCAGGTACTCTTTGCTCTGCATTGCATTCTACTTATTGAAGCAGATTGCTGCCTTCTGCCCTGTGACCTCATGATCCCTATGTATAACTGTAACTATCTAATGCTTGATATAGGAACTTCGGCAGGAGAAGACAAATGTGTCATCTAATAGAATAAATAGCAATAAAATCAACACAAAACTGTACAATAAGATTTTAGGTTTTTTTGTTTTTTAATTCAAGTTGAGAGATAATTTCGTTTCAGGTTGTATAGTAGTATTATGGCCACTTTCTGTATGCACACTCTGTTACTCCAGGTCTTTTGGCTTTGTTTTATGGCTAACCCTTCTCTTTGTTACAAACAATTGAAGTAGCTTGAAACTACAGCATCTTACCAAGGTGCAGATATAGATCTGTTATGTCCTTTCTTAAGTATAACCCTATAACTTCATTCTCTAGAACTGTGTCCTATACCGACCACTTACCTGATCACATGGAATAGGTATGACAGTCAGGGCAGAAATAGATATGCAGATGAACCGAAGGTTCTGCAGTAAATTCTAAGAGAGACAACTTCGGAGTAGACAAAGAACATTAGCATGCCGCAGCGATCATTCACCAGAAAGCCTAGAACCCGTGTTCCCTGTCACTTGGACCTTTAACCCTCACCTAGACTTAGGGAATGTGATGTTTCAAGGCAGCACACTAATTCAAGACTTTTATTTTAAGAATATTTTAAGACATTCTTTCTTCTCATAGTGTATGAACAAGAAAACATCACATATGAGAAAGTTCTGTCATGTATCATCTTCCAGCTGTAATAGCAAGTGTTTTGTAGATTATAATACATTATTTTTCCATAAAGCAAAACTCTCAGTGAATTCAGGGTATAAGTTACACCATAAAGTTCTAATGGCATTTTATAGATTAACTATTAAAAGGACCATTGTTCATTTTTAGTGTAAGGATAGATAATTTATTTTGATCCAATTAAAGTGTGGATTGTTGTGCCCTCACTGTTCTTTTTTCTTTTTCACTTACATGTATGTGTGCATGTTCACATACACTTACATGTGAAAGAATGCTTTGTGCGTGTGGGGGTGGTGGGTGTGTGTGCACTTTCAAATATACCCGTGCATTTATATGTAGAGGCCAGAAGTCACTATCTTTAATCCCATTTCACGTTACTTTTTGAGACAAATTGGATTGGATACCCAGCAAGCCTCTAGGATTCTTCTGGGTCCAGCCTTTGCTGTGCGGTTACTGGCACAAGCCACTGATCCTGGTTTTACATGGGTGATGAAGATGCAAATTCAGATAATTATGATTAAATAGCTGAAATTTACCCACTGAGCATCTTCCAAGTTACCCCTCTTGGCTTTTCTAAGAAAAAGAATACTTCCTCTGATATGCCTTCTAAAAACGAGTTCAAAAATGTTTTATGTATATTGCAACAGACAGATGAGTTCATTTTCTTAGCTATATGTTCTTTGGCTATTTGTTTTACATCATTTTTTAAATAGAAAATGTTCTGATTTTTTTTTATGTGTCTTAGAATTTAATTTGGGTCATTTACAAGTTTCCAAAGAACTGGTGAACGATGTTATTCTTCCAAAATGGGCTGAGTCAGCTGAAGACTTCATTTATAAACACAGAAAGGCGCTGGTAAGATTTCTGTTGAATCACTACTGCATCTTATGAAGTACAGATTTGTTTTTCAAAGATAAGTTAAAGTGTACTTTTTTCTAGATCAGTTTTTTTACCTGTTGTATATTACTATCCTAGAAAGTATAATGTGGTAATTTAATTTTAGAATATGAATATTATGATACCATTCATGAATATGTAACAAAATATAGGTTCCCACTTTTCCTTTTTTATAATAGTATATGTACA
The DNA here is from genome assembly GCF_008632895.1 of Mastomys coucha. Lineage (NCBI taxonomy): Eukaryota > Metazoa > Chordata > Mammalia > Rodentia > Muridae > Mastomys > Mastomys coucha. Next base: position 86,536,023 of record NW_022196896.1, read on the forward strand.
AATCTATTATAAGTACCAATGATAAGTGTCATAAGTTTTTGATACCTGGTATATAGGAAATCAAATTTCCTATTTAATCAAGTTTTACATTTTTTTTCTTGAATTGAAAAGTTTTAGACAATTATTACAAAAGAAACTACCACAAAGATGTGTTCCACCTCTCTCAATAACTCTCCTGTATTTTGGAGGATGTTAATAGCTTGTTTGTGTTGTTTTTTTTACCCAATAGATTTGGGGACATTTTGGAATTTCTGATTTTTGGGTTAGGGATGATCCTCTACAGATATTTCAAAATCTGGGAAAATCTGCAGTTGGAGTTGTGTCTAGTGGCAATTAAGTTATGTAGGTGGCTGAAGCCTAAATGTATGACTTTGAGGCCAGCCTTAACAACATGGTGTGAACTTGTGTATAACAAAACAAACAGCAACTAGGAAAATCTCAAATACTTGTAGCCCTAATCATTTTACATAAGGGAAATTCAACCTGTATTAACATTCTAGTTCTCTGCATGTCTGCTATATGGATTGTTTCTCTGTTTACACAGCTGGTATAATTTAATGTTTTGCAGTTTACATTTTTGTTTCAAATCACTTGAGCATGAGTACATTTTTCAAATTTTCTAAAAGATTAACCAAGTTCCTAATAAAACCAGTCTAATCCCTTTAAAACTTTTACTAGTGTCTAAGTAAATTTCCAACTTGGAATTGAGGAAGTAGTGAGAGTTTAACATTGATAATTGTGTTACTGTCTTGTAGCACTCCATTTATCAAGCAGCACTCTCCTTTTACAAAAATGTGTACAAGTGTTTTTGCCTGCATGTATGTTTATACACCATGTGTGTGCAGTGCCCAAGGAAACCAGAAGAAGGGTCAGATATCTTGGAACTGGAGCTACAGGTGGTTGTCAGCTTTCAAGTGGATGCTGGGCACTGAACATGCTTTTGTTAGAAGGAAAGCCAGTATTCTTAATTACTGAGCTATCTCACTGGCTCCATGCCCTTCTAAAAAGGATGAATTTAGATTATAGTTGGAAGATACTTACATTGAGTATTAAATTTGTTCTCTTTCTAGGAGTCTGAATATGTTTCTGCTCATCTTCATGAATGGATAGATCTGATTTTTGGCTACAAACAGAGAGGGCCAGCTGCAGTAGAGGCCCTTAACGTCTTCTATTACTGTAGTTATGAAGGTACAAACCAAAATACCTCTTCTCTTACAGTACTTACACAGCATTAGTCTTTATTTGTTATTCCTGGTATTTGACCTTAAATATTTAATGTGGGAGAGATACATAAACAAAATATCTTTTCAGTTGGAAGGTCACAAAACTGCCATTATTTCAATTTTGTAGTGAAAATTTATGATTTTAAGATTATGTATGTATGCTTGCCTGTGTGTATATATGTATATGTGTATATGTAAATGGAAATCAGATTATAAATGACAATTATATGCTTTTGGTTTCTTGTATGGGAAATCAAATTTTCTGTTTAATTAAGACAGATTCTCTTCATAGCCCTGGCTGTCCTAGAACTCACTCTTTAGACCAAGGTGGCCTTGAATCCACAGATATCTATCTATCTACCTCTGTCTCCTGGGTGTGGCATTAAAGGCATGTGCCACGACCACCTGGCATCGAGTGTTCATTGAATATTACAAATTTTATTTTATTTTTATTAAACTTTGAAAGAAGGCATTTAGAGAGGCAGGTGGATTTCTGAGTTCGAGGCCAGCCTGATCTACAGAGTGAGTTCCAGGACAGCCAGGGCTACACAGAGAAACCCTGTCTTGAAAAAATGAAAAACAAAACAAACAAAAGAAAGAAGGCATTTAGAACTATTAGCATTAGCTCAGCATCAAAGCTGTTCTTTGAGAGCTTTGGGCAAAAAAATCTCTCTTTTTAAACTTTGTTGTGTGTATGTGTACATGATATATGTGTGGATACACAGGGAAGCTGACAGTATACATCCGCCTATCTTCCTCAGTGCTTCCTCCCCTTATTTTTTTAAACAGGATCTCTCATGTGTACCCCTGTACATACATGCATACATACACAAACACGTACACACTAATAAAAATATTTAATGTTTTCAGAAATTACTTTCTGGTGACCTAAGTTGAAGACTTACATTTTGTTTAAGATGTGTTACTCATTCCTTGATATATTAATCAGTGTCACAGAGGTTTGTTTTTTCTCAATGGTGAGTTGATGATTTCTTGTTTTAGGCGCTGTAGATCTTGATGCCTTAACAGATGAGAAGGAAAGAAAAGCCTTAGAAGGGATGATTAATAATTTTGGGCAAACACCTTGTCAGCTGTTAAAGGTAAATAATCTAAGTTATTGATAACTTTGAGCAACAATTCTCAATTGTCCCAATGATAGGACCTTTGTTACATTTCCTCATGTTATGGTGACCACCAACCATAAAATTATTTTTGTTGCTGTTTCATTATTGTAATTTTGCTACTGTTATGAATTGTAATGTAAATTTTTTTGATCTTCAAGATTTATTTAGATAAGAAAGCTGTTGATCTCAACAGGAGGGGAAAAGGAATATAGAAGAAAAAAATCAATAGGAAAGTAGCCTCCAAACCTTATTTTGAGATAGAGTTTGCCAAAGGGGTTGCAACCCACAAATTGAGAACCACTGGCCTATAGAATGCTGTTTCGAAGTATTCTGAGGTTTGAAGAATAGTAGAGTCAAGTCCTAGTGTATGTAATTGATAGGACTTGATTTATATATGATTTGATTTACTATTAAGCTATAATGTGCTTATGTAATTTATACTTCTGATGCAATGTATTAAGTAGAGGGACTTTATTTGTTTGTTTTTTTTGTTTTATTTTGGTTTTTTGTTTGGTTTTTTTTTTGTTTTTGTTTTTCGAGACAGGGTTTCTCTGAATAGCCCTGGCTTCCCTAGGACTCAGTCTGTAGACCAGGCTGGCCTCAAACTAAGAGATCCACCTGCCTCTGCCTCCCAAGTGCTAGGATTAAAGGCGTGCACCACCACTGCCTGCCAATAGAGGGGCTTTAAATGACATCTAGAATTGAATTTCTAAGGGATTGTACTGTTCTTAATATTTTTAAAGACTTTAGTAATTTAAAACTTGGAGAATCATTGTCCAGAATTTAAGCAAAAATTACATTAAACCATCACTTAAAAATAAATAGATTTGACTGTTCCTAATTTAAGTAACAAAAAACTGAAGTAAGGTCCAGTTGTGAAGCCAGATGTCTTGGCATATACTTGTACTTCCAGATACTCAAGAGGCTGGGATGGGAAATTATGAATTCTAGGGCAGCTTGGGTAACATCTCAAAAAGTTCACTCGTAAAAGTTTCCCTATGTCTACACAATACCTTGGATGTGATTCCTAGCACTAAAGGCAATAGGGATCTCTATTTATATAGCAAACTATTCATAAGTCACAGAAGAATTTAGATGTATTCAAAAAGCTGATTATTTTAAATTTGGGTGTATGTGTCTGTGTGTCTGTGTGTGTCTCTGTATATGCATGTAAGTGTGGGAGCCAAAGATCAACATCTGGTGTCCTTCATAGGAACTGTATGCTTTGTTTCTTAAGACAAAATTTCTCACTGGGACCTGGAGTTTGATAGTCTAAAGTCCACTATCAAGTCTCAGGACTGAGTCTACAAATGCACAACACCCCACTCAGTTCTTTACATAGATGCTGAGGATCAAGTTCAAGACTTCATGCTTACACAACAAGCAGTTGAAGCTATCTCTCCAACCTTGCATTTCTGAGAGAATAAAAACTGAACAGCAAATAACAGTGTATCATTAAAACTGTCTTTATAACAAAAAAACAAACAAAAAACCTGTCTTTATGTTGAGACTCCTTCTATATATAAAATTTTAAGCTTCTGAAATCATACTATAATGGTACTTATTATCCATAGCCTAAACCCAATGTTAAGACTCTAATTATAAAGTATGTATATTATATAATCAAATTATTAAATATTGCTGTTTCCTCTTACTGGTATCGGAAAATTTTTATCTTCCTAATCCTAATTGCTACTGATTCATAGAAGTCAGTCCACACTGGGCAGTGGTGGCGCATGCCTTTAACCTCAACACTTGGGAGGCAGAGGCAGGCAGATTTCTGAGTTCGAGGCCAGCCTGGTCTACAGAGTGAGTTCCAGGACAGCCAGGGCTACACAGAGAAACCCTGTCTCAAAAAAACAAGCAAACAAACAAAAAGAAGTGAGTCCACTATTTTAGAAGCTGTAATCTTTGTTAACATGAATTTACAGATAAATAAAAAATAATAATAATCCCCTTATTAAATATATAATTTTTAATTTAAACATTGTGAATTATTTCCTAACCTCAGCGTAGAGTAATAATACAATTATCTTCGTTTTTAAAATTAATTCAACCAAGACCAGGATGATGGCTCAGTGGATGACAGTACTCGCTGTGCTAGTGTAGTCACCTGATGCTTCAACCTTGCACGGCCTTAGGGATTGGCCTAACTGGGGGTAGTGAGGATAAAGAATTGATAGACACACAGGAAAGGTGCAGTCAGGTGGGCCATGCTCTCTGATGGACAGGCCACAGCAACACAGAAATTCAGACAGTTCATTTTATACATGTGAATTGAGGATGCCATTTACTTAATTTTGGTAAGAGACCTCTGTAGGGGCAGTCTCAGGCTGTAATCATCCAGAAGAGGAAAGTGTCAACATTTTCTGCACACATTGCCATCATCTGAGCATGGACCAAAGGAAAGCTTTGCCATGTTGTGAGGCATTAGGCCCTTGACAAGGCTTTGTTCCTGTCAGCCATATGTCTTCACTCACAACTTCTTTCTCTTCTTACACATTAATTCATGCTTCCTCCATCCCCACAAGTCCTTGGAACTCGCATGCATAAAGGGAGGGCATCAGATGCAGCAGGGCCAATCTGTAATCTTGACATTGTAAACTTAACACTACTAGGAGAGGGGAAAATTGTTAAGAAGCTTGATTGTTACCACAGGACAACGGCAGAAACTAGAGGTACTTCAAAATAAGGAAGAAAGAGAACAGAGAATTTTTAAAAATCCCATCTATTCATTCACTCAAACGTGGGTATCTAAACTCATGTATACACTAATCAAACAAACAAAATATATCAATAAATAAAATATTAATACTCTGTGGCTCTGTTGGCTCTGTGGGTAAAAAGGACTTTTCATGCAGTATAAACCTGACAGCCTGTGTTCAGTGTCTAGAGCACAAGGTGGAAAGAGAGAGCTGAATACATAGAATGCATTGTATCACATATGTGCTCATATATAACACATATACAAACATACTACTAAAAATGCATCATACTTACCTTGCAGGGCAGATATCATGATCATGAAGGTACTTTTCCTTGGGCAAGACACTCTCTATGTGCTGATACCTGCAATCTCCCCAAATGGGAGACACTTGACTGCATGGTTTGTGGTTCTAGGAGACTGTGCTCTCAAGTTCCCCTAAAAATAAAAACTAAAGTAAACTAATAGTGCTGCTGGAGTGACAGCTCAGCAGTTAAGATCCCTTGCTTCTGTTTCATAGCACCCAAGTTTCGTTTCCCGTCACCCTTGTTGGGCAGCTTACAACTACCTGTAACTCCAGCAACAGAAGGCCCAGTACCCCTGGTCTCCTAGGACACAAAACCCCACAGATACACACACATAGTTAAAATATAATAACAATTTAATGGAGTTGGAAAAATGGCTTATCAGGTAAAGGTGCTTGCTGTGCAAGCCTTGGTGTCATGGATCTTATTCCTGGAACCCACCATAAACTGTAAGGAGAGAAACAGCCGCACAATGTTGTCCTCTGACCTCATCAACATGAATGCCGTGCTACTTGCCTGCCTACATTCACACATTACACACACAAGGCTAAGTCTTCCAGAAATGCATAGCTTCTGATATCTAAGAAAAGATGGCTTTTTCTACATTTACAACTACGAAGTAACTGGTAGGAGCCATATGCATGACTAACTTCAGAGCCTTTATATCATCTCATGAGTCTACTTAATCAGTAGCTGAAAGCCCCTTTTAAAACCTGCATCTCTTTTCTATGTTCTGTGTCTTTACTTAAAACTCAGTGTTAGTACTCTTTTACCTTTATGTATTTTATCTATTTGTTTCACTCAGTTATGAATCTGTTAATATTAATGAACTTAATTATGTATATAGCAGTACTGTAATATCAAAATACTCAAGTTTATAGCTATATTTCAGTTTTTGGACTGTTTTGTATTTCCTACTATTTCAGAGTGATGGTTTACTTGGAGCTTTGAAGTGGATTTTTACATGATGTTATTTGTGAGCTCATTGTTCTGTCCCCCTTCCGGTAGACTGGGTGGTAGCTCATGCCTATAATCCCAGCACTTGGGAGCTTCAGCAGGAGAGTTCAGGATGAACTACATAGAGACTCTGAAGCTTTCTGGGCTACATAGTGAAATATTGTTTCAAATATTAAAGGAAAAGAAAGGCAAAAATACAGAATAAGCTGGGCCTAGTGGTGTAAGCCTGTAATTCTGTCCATTCAGGAAGCTAATACAGGGGCTTTGTGAGTTCAGTACTTGCCTGAGTTACAGAGTGAGTGAGTTCAAAGCCAGCCTGGCCAACCTAGTGAAACCCCATTTCAAAAATGTAAAAAGGCCTGGGGAAATATAGCACAGTGGTAGAGCTCTTGCTTAACACATACAAGGTTCAAAGTAAAACAGAACTCTCTGGGGTTCAGAATTAGAGCCTTTAGTTTTGTACCAGCTCTACTATTTTGTGGGAGTGGGGAAGGTGCGGGGCAGGGGGTGGTGTTGGCTTTTTGAGACACGGTTTCTCTCTGTGGTCCTGCCTGTCCTCGAACTTATTTTGTAGAGCAAGCTGGCCTTGAGCTCCAAGATCCCCCTGCCTCTGCCTTCCTAGTGCTTGCTGAGATTAAAGGCGTGTGCCACCACTGCCTGGCTTCAACTATACTTTTTTTTTTTTTTTTACAAAAACCCAGGTGCCTCATAAGTGCAGTAGGAGAGAGTCGGTCTCATAATTTCACAAGAACCCTGCTGATTTGTTTGTGGGCAGGATAGTTGTTCATGCTTGTAGAGATCAGAGGACAACCTTGGGTATCATTTCCCTGGTGCTGTCAGTGTTTGATGGAGGCAAGCTTTACTGGCTGAGAGCTTATCAGGTAGGCTAGACTGGCTAGCCACCTGCCCTGACATTTTTAAAAACAAGAGTTCTGTAAATTGAACTTAGGTCCTCATGTTTCCTTCAAGACAAGTACTTTGTTAACTGAGCTACTGCCCCAGCACTAGTCTTTATTTTGGTTTTAAAAAAATTACAGTGGGGCTGAGGTTGTGGTTTAGTCCAGGAATGTTTACGTAGTATGTGCAAAGTCCAGTTCAGTCCTCATTACCACAGACACCAAAGAGGACAATCAGACAGGGTTAAGAGGTCAGCCTGTAATTTAAAATAGGCTTTTGTTCTGTTTTTTTTTTTAAGTACCAAAACTACACATTTAAGTGTTACCTCTATTGCCCACAACCTAGTATTTCTTAAATAGGGACAGAAGAACCAAAGTCCACCTCCCTGATTTTGTTGTTTTTTTTTTTTTCTGAGACAGTCTTACTATGTAGCTCACACGGCCTTGGAACTTTCTGTGCCTGGCTTCAAACCCAAACTTCCTGCCATAGCCTTCTGAGTGCTTGGGTAGTCAATGTTGGTGATTCAGTGGTAGGATTCTCACCTGCCATAGACAATAGGATTGCAAGGGTACGTTACCTTACCCAGCAAGAATCCCTTTTAGAAAGACACCTTACACATTTTAATTGTGTCCTTGGAATAGTAAATTTTTAATATATTAATATATTTAATTAACATTAATATACTTAATTCTTTGTTTCTGACATGAAAAATAAGAAAAATAATTACTTGTAAATTATATAGTCATGTCTATAACTTGATTTGATTATCTGTAATTAGCTCCTACATTTTGATGAGTCTTGTTTCAGGAAGTAAATATTATACTATATTATAAAATTTGAATGTTAAATGCTTCATTAATTTTAACAAATATTTATTAAACATCTGCCAAGTTTGATATACTTCTGAGTGCTTAAAAATCCAAAAGTGAGTAAAATTCATGGCTCCCTTTATGGGGACCTATAGCTAGGCCAGTGAGATGACTCAGTGCCAAGCCTGATGACCTGAGATCTGCCATGTCAGCATGGTAGAAGGAAGAGAATTGACTTCTGCAAGTTGTCTGTTGACCTCCACACATGCACTGTAACATATGCATGTCCACATATACACAGAAAATAAATAAATAAAATGTTTATTTTTAAGAGAATTTTTAATAGGCTTGATGAGTAAGTTTATCATGAATAACCAATGACTACAAAGAAAAAAAAAACCTAAGAAATCCTGAATAATTGGTGAAAGGGCATGAAAAAATCATTTTGACCTGAAATTTAGGAATGGTATCAATAAGAAAAACTTTAAAGTAGAACTGAGATATCCGTAGAAGAGGATGACTGGTAAGTCTCTGGGGTTAGAGTAAGCCATGGCCTGGAGTTGTTAACAGTACATATATGCATTCTACTGTAGCACAATCCACCGTTGTGAGTGAATAGAGACATGCTTTCATGTAACTCTGAAATTTTTTCTTAAATTATTTTGAAGGAACCACACCCTCCAAGATTATCAGCAGAAGAAGCCATTCAAAAGCAGACCAAAACAGAAATTTCAACCCTAAACCTCTTTCAACACCTCCCTGAACTGAAGTCATTTTTTATAGAGGTAATAACCCAACTTGGTAATATCAGAGGCCTTTCTTACATTTTATATATTTCAGTTAATTTGTGTGTTTATGTCCGTTCATACATGTGTGTGCAGGCGTGCTTTCTCCACGCCTGTAGTTGTAGCGCTCAGCTGGTGTGTGTGAAGCCAAAGGTCAGTTTCCAGGATCTTCCTCTGTTGCTCTTCCCACCTTATTTTTTAATGAGAGTCACTGACTAAACCAAAACCTTGCTGTTCTGGCTAAGCTGGCCGGCCAGTGAGTCCCAGGGATCGTCATCTCTTACCACGTACCTTCCAGCCACTAGTGCTGGGTTACAGGTGTGTCCTGCCCCCCTCTGCTTTTCTTAAAATAGGTGCTGGAGATCCTAACACAGTTTACTAACTAAACAATCTCCCCACTCCAGCTTATTCAATTTTAACGAAGGAAAATGTTGTAATAGGATCTTTAAAACAGAATTATGTGTACTTGTGTGTACCTGAATGAGTTTATGTGCATCGTGCATACAGGTGCCTGGGGAGACTAGACACAGTATACTCCTGGAACTAGAGTTACAGGTAGTTATGAGCTGCCTGATCCTGGTACTGGAATTCAAACCTGCATCCTCTGCAAGAGCTCTTAACCACCAAGCCAACTCTCCAGCCCCAGTCTTGGAATTTTAAATCACTTTCATTGTAAGCTTTTCTTTGCTGCTAAGTGGTATTCTGAACTCTTTTATTAGCTTGCTTTCTCAACAAGTAAGAACAAATAACTTAATTCAGAGTTACTTCTTACAGGCAGGGCATGGTATGCATGCCTTTAATCCCTGCACTTGGAAGGCAGAGGCAGGTGGATCTCTTAAATTCAAGGCCAACCTGGTCTACATAGAGAATTCTAGGCCAGCAAGGATTATATAGTAAGATTCATTTTTTTATAACAGTTGAAATGCTGTGCAGAGTGGTGATAATTTAATAGCTCTTAATTGTGTCTGCTCATCTACAAAATAAGTCCCAGTGCGTGAGATTATTAATTGATAGTGTTAGAAGGAATAGTTAAGTTAAATAGTAGTTAATACTGTAACTGAAAAAGTACCCTTGTAACCAGGCTTTTACTTATTCTATTGGGTTCTTTTTCCTGCCACCCTTCTCCACCCTTATTCTACCCCCAACACTAGGTAGGAGAGAAAGGATAGAGAGTAAAGGGGATGTCAATCTAGTTAGACTATTTCCTGCTGATCTGGGGCAAGTCCAGTTTCTTCTGTTTGACAAACAGCAATCAACAGCATCAGCAGGAGGAGCTATACAGCCAGCTGTGTCTGTCTCAGGGCTCTGGCATTTGCATGTCCTCTTAAGAGAATATCCTCAAAAAAAAAAAAAAAAA
>NW_022196896.1:86546193-86567751 GCF_008632895.1 Mastomys coucha
AAAAAAAAAAAAGAGAATATCCTCAGAATTCCAAATGTAAACTATCTTCAGCTGGCAAAATCACGCCCCTGCCAGAACTCGAGACAGATCAGTTAGCTACTGGGACAGTCTGAAGCAGCCCATATCCCACACCTAGGATCTAAAAAAAAAATCCACATAACATTTTTGCATTCTTAAAAAACCAAAATTCTTGATATATACCCTTAAATTTAAGTTAAAAATCCATATGTACACATATTAAAATACTATGAATAATTAATTCAAATGAAATTATGAAATGCATGTATACCTTTAAATTTAGTTTTGACATAATATTCCTTGAAAAAACAAAAATGCTAAAAAGTTAATAATTTCATAGTAACTTAGAAACATGCATAAAACAAACAGTCCCTTGTGCAATATATTAGAAGCTGGCAAACTTCAAGGATTACACTGAGTAATTTTGTCAGTACACTTAGATAAGATTTAGGGTGTTACATAAGATACATATAATCATATGCATATAATTATATGTATATAGTCATATAATGAATTTCTGAGGTTCAGAATACCATTGACTTTTTCTCCAGTAAACAGTGAAATTGCTCTATATTTATAGGTATATTTTCACACATTCTTGTGTACACAAATTAATCTCTTCCCTGAAGTGTTGACTGAAATTTTCAATGTTAGATGTACTACAGTGTTGGGCCTTTTCTAAGAGAATTTAACCTGCAACTTAGAACACACAGAAACAGTGCCCAAGAATGATAACAAAGGGCTGGCAAAATTATTTACTGGACAAAAGTGGTTGCTATGGAAGCTTGAGGACCTGAGTTCAAAACCCCAGGGAGTCAGGCATGACTGTGTATGCCTGTACCCCATAGTTGAAGTGCATAGACAGATGGCTCATAAGAGCTCACTGACCAGCTAGACTCAGTGAAACAGTAAGAGCCATCTCTGTGTTAAAGGAATAAGAAAAGAGCAGTAGAAGACACTCAGTATTCCCTAGCCTCCAAATACATGTGCACAGATGCACACATTACCACATCCATGCACACCACACACACACACACACACACACACACACACACACACACACACACACACACGAAAAACAAAAAGGAAATAATAGTTTAGTGTCAGAATGTTAAGGGTGTTCAAGACCACCCTCTGGTTCAGTGAAATCTTCAAAAGAATGAACTAGTTTAGATTCAGGCTCAGGGCTAAGGTTTGTTTTTGTTTGTTTGTTTGTTGCAGTGGAACACTAGAAAGAAATCTCTACAAGGGGAAGGGGCACCTGGGGAAACAAATCTAGAGGAAGTCAGATACAAGTGGTCTAGAATTTGTTCTTAGTGAGAATTATGTAGTACATGCTTAATTGTGCCAATAATTAAATGGGAAAACAACTTTTGTCTACCAGGGAAGCTCATTAGCAATGCAATGCCCAAGGCTATTGTTATTGGCTGGTCACATATCCTCCTGCCTACCAAATACTGAAATACCAAACTCCAGAAGAAATGCAGGAGTTCAGCATAATTTATACTGTTCACATAGACAAGAATGTACGGAGTGACTATGACCATGAAGGAAAAGTTTTATGTGAACACTTAGAACTGTGCTTCCCAAGGGCTCTGCTACTTCTGGTTAGGTACCCCTCCCCCTAATTTGGATCCACTCCCTTTTTTAGACTCTTGTTAGAAAATAAACAGACTTTTAAGGGATAATAGTAAAATATAATAAGATATAACAAAAAAAAACCACATTAGAATTGAACAAAACAAATAGAAGGCACAAGAAACAGAGACCCACATGTTCATAATCCACAAATTTAATAAAAACACTAGGTGGAAGCCATGTTACATTAGCAGAGAACCTAGTACAGACCCATGCAGGCCCTGGGTTTACTGCCTCAATCTCTGTGCATTTGTATGTGCTGTACCATGTTGATTTAGAGGGCCTTGTTTTCTTGATGTCCTTTATCTCTAGCTCTTATACTCTTTCCACTTCATCTTCCACAGGATTCTCTCAGGCCTAAGGGTAGGGATTTGGGGGCTGGAGAGAGGGCTCAGCGGTTAAGAGCACTGACTGTTCTTCCAGAGGCCCTGAGTTCAATTCCCAGCAACCACATGGTGGCTCACAACCATCTGTAATGAGATCTGACACCCTCTTCTGGTGTGTCTGAATACAGTGACAGTGTACCCACATACATGAAATAAATAAATAAATCTTTTTTAAAAGGGATAGGGATTTGATGGAGATGTTGCATTTATCTTGCTGTGGGGTCTCTGCTGCAGGAGGAAGCATCTCTGGTGACTAAGCAAGGAACTGATAATAAGTTTTGCAAAACATTAGGAGCATTTCATTTTATTTTTTTTAAAGAACAGTAGTGTTTTGTTTTACTCTACGTCTCTGTGCTATCAAGTTTCAGGTTCTTGGTCACCCAAGCAGTGTTGGATATGGGTTCTATCTCTTACAGTAGGCCTTAAGTCTAATCAGATACTGATTAGTATGTAAGCCTCAGGCTTCTCTAACAGCCCTCTTAGCATTATTTGTTGAAGATGCTAGCTTTCACCAGGGGGTGTTTCTGGTTTCCTTATCAGGTGTCCATAGGTGTGTGTTATGTCTTGAGTTTTCTGTTCTGTTCCATTGATCATTGTGTCTGTTTGGTGCCAATACCATATGTTTTTATTACTCTAGCTCTGTGGTACAGCTTGAGATTGGGGATGGTGATAGCTCCAGCACTATTATTCAGGATTGTTTTAGCCAACCTGGGTTTTTTGTGCTTCCATATAAAACTGAAGAATATCCTTTCAAAAATCTATGAAGAATTGTGTTGGAATTTCGGTAGGAATTACACTGAATCTGTAGGTTGGTTTTGATAGGATGACATTTTTACTATGTTGCTCTTACTGGTCCATGAGCATGGCAGATCAGTTTCTCTCTTTGGTGTCTTAAGGTTTTTCTCAGAGTCTTCTTCTCATACAAGACTTTCACTACTTGCTTAGGTTTACCACAAGGTATTTTATAGTATTTGAGGCTATTGTCAAAGGTGCTGTTTCCCTGATTTCTTTCTAAGTCCATTTGTCATTTGGATATTAGCGGGGCTACCAGTTTTTCTGAGTAAATTTTATATCCAGCTATTTTGCTGAAAGTGTTCATCAGCTATAGGAATTTTCCTGTGGAATTCTTTGCTTCATTTATGTATACTGTCATATCATCTACAAATAAAGATACTTTGGTTTATTCCTTTCCAGTTTGCATCCCCTTGTTCTACAGATGTCTTGCTGCTCTAGCTAAGACATCACGTAGTATTTTGAATAGTTACAGAGGGAATGGCTTTGTCTTGTACCTGACTGTGATGGAACTGCTTTGACATTTCTCCATTTAAGTTGATGTTGGCTATGGGCTTGCAGTGAACTGCCTTTATTATGTTTATATATGATCTCTCCAGGACTTTTATCATGAAGGGGGTGTTGGATTTTGTCAAAGACCTTTTCTGCATGAGATAAACATGTGCTTTTTGTCTTTCAACCTGTTTGGTAGATTATATTTATCAATTTATACATGTTTAGCCCCAAATCATTTGATTGTGGTAGATGATTTTTTTTATGTGTTCTTGGATTTGGCTTGCAAATATTTTATCGATAACTTTTGCATCTATGTACATAGAGAATCTGGTCTCTTTTTGTTGTGTTTTTATGTGGTTGGGGTATAATGGTAATTGTGGCCTCATAAACTAAATTGGGCAAAGTTCCTTCGGTTTCTATTTTGTAAAATAATGTGACTAGTATTGACATTAGCTCTTCTTTGAAAGTCTGGTAGAATTCTGCACTAAAACCATCTGGCCCTGGGCTTTTTTATTCATTGGGAGACTTTTAATGACTGCATCTATTTCACTAGGGTTTATAGGTCTGTTTAAATTGCTTATCTGACCTTGATTTAACTTTTGTAAGTGATACCTATCAAGAAAATTGTTCATTTCCTTTAGATTTTTTTCAATTTGGTGAATACAAGTTTTTAAAGTACGTTCTTATGATTCTCTGGATTTCTTCAATATCTATTGTTACCCCCTTTCATTTTTAATTTTGTTAATTTGAATATTCTCTCTCTGCCTTTTTGTTAACTGGATATAAGAATTAGTCAGTACTACTGATTTTCTCAAAGAACCAATTCTTTTTTTAAAGATTTATTTATTCACTTTATGTATATGTGTACACTGTTGCTGTAATCAGACACACCAGAAGAAGGCATTGAGTCCCATTACAGATGGTTGTGAGCCACCATGTGGCTGCTAGGAATTGAACTCAGGACCTCTGGAAGAGCAGCCAGTGCTCTTAATCTCTGAGCCATCTCTCCAGCTCCCAAAGAACCAATTTTTATTTTCTTGATTCTTTGTATTTCTTGTTTTTGTTTGTTTCTGTATTATTGATTTTTAACCCTGAGTTTATTTCTTGCCATCTACAATTTGAGAAAAATTTACATTTTTTCTTTTTAAAAAAAGAATTCATTTATTTATCATGTATACGGTATTCTACCTGCATTTTTGCCTACATGCCAGAAGAAAAAACTAGATCTCATTATATGATAGTTATGAGCTGTCATGTGATTGCTGGGAATTGAACTCAGGACCCTTGGAAGAGCAGTCAGTGCTCTTAACCTCTGAGCCATCTCTCCAAGCCCCTGATTTCTTTCTAAGTTTCAGTCTTACCCATTTTTATTCAATAGTGACTTGTTCAGTTTTCATGAGTTTGTAAGCTTTCTGTTGTTGATATCCATCTTTAATCTGTGGTGGTCAGATAGGATGCAAGGTATTATTTCAATTTTTTTTTCTATTGAACACTTGCTTTATGTTCATGTGTGTGATCAGTTTTGGAATTCCATTCGGGGAATATTCCATTCAGTGCTGAGAAAAATGTGTAATTCTTTTGTATTTGGGTAAAATGTTCCATACGTAACTCTTTTGATTTATAATGCCAATTAGCTTCAGCATTTCTCTGTTTAGGTTTTGTGTAGGTTGCCTGTCCCTTAGTAAGAGTGGAATATTGACATCAATGTATGAGTGTAAATATGTGATTTAAGCTATAGTAATAGTATGCTTGTTTGTTTGTTTGGTTGGTTGGTTGGTTGTTTTTAAAGGACGGGTACCGTTGTGTTTGGTGTATAGGTGTTAAGAACTACAATGTCGTGTTGGTGGAGTTTTCCTTTGGCAAGCGTGCAACGTCCTTTCCTACCTCTCCTGATTAGTCTGATTTGGAATCTCTTTTGTCAGATGTTAGAGTAGTTTCACCAGCTGTTTAAGTCCATTTGCTTGGAGTACCTTGCCATCCTTTCTCAGTCAGGGGATGTCTTGATGTTGAGGTGTATTTCCTGGATACAACAGTAGATCCTGTTCTCCCATCCGTTCTGTTAGTCTGTATCTTTTTATTAAAGAATTGAGATCATTGATCTTGATGGGAGACATCAATGACCAATGATTTGATTCCTGTTTTGGTAGTGGTGGTGTGTGTCTTATAAACAAACACAGGGATTATTTGCTCCCTGTGTTTTCTTCTGTGCAGTTAACCTCTTTAGGTTGGAGTTTTCCTTCTGGTGACTTCTGTAGGTCTGCTTTTGTAGATAGTTATTGTTTAATCTTAGTTTTATTGTGGAATGTCTTGTTTTCTCCATCTGTTGTGATTGAAAGTTTTGCTGGGCCCAGCAGTGGTGGCACATGCCTTTGATCCCAGCACTTCGGAGCAGAGGCAGTCAGATTTCTGAGTTCGAGGCCAGTCTGGTCTACAGAGTGAGTTCCAGAACAGACAGAGCTATACAGAGAAACCCTGTGTCAAAAAACCAAATAAAAAAAAAAAAAAGAAGAAGAAAGTAAGAAAAGAAAGAAAGTTTTGCTGGCTTTAGGGTCTGGGCTGGCATCTGTGGTTTCCATAGAACATTGGTCCAGGTTCTTCTGGCTTTTAGAGTCTCCATTGAGAAGTCAGGTGGGAATCTTAATAGGTTTACCTTAATATCTGACATTGTCCTTTTTTTCTTGCAGTTTTTTAATATTCCTTCCTTGTTTAGTGTTTTGCTTATTTTTACTGAGAGGACTTTCAAGTCCAGTCTGTTTAGAGTTCTGGATGGTTTTTTGTATCTTGATACACATCTCATTCTTTAGATTAGGGAAATTTTCTTCTGTGATTTTGTTGAAAATATTTTCTGTGCCTTTTACCTGAGTTTCATCTCCATCCTTTATTCCTGTTATTTTTGGATTTGGTCTGTGTCTCACGTTTCCTGGGTATTTTGTGTCAGGATTTTTTTATATTTAATATTTTCTTTGATCAAAGTATCTATTTCTTCTTGGTTTCTTTAATTCCTAAGATCTTCTCTTCCATTTCTCATATTCTGTTGGTGAAGCTTACCTCTGAGATTCCTTTTCGAGGTTCCTGTTTGAGTACCTAGATTTTTCATTTCTAGATTTCCCTCAGTTTGAGTTTTCTTTATTGATTCTATTTTTACTTTTGGGTCTTGAATTGATTTATTCAGTTCCTTCCAGTGTTTGTTTCTATTTTTATAGGTCTCTTTTAGGAATACATTTATTTGCTTTTTAAGGACCTCTATCATGCACTTAAAGACTATTTTAAGTTTGTTTATTCTTCTTTTTCATCTTGTACTTCAGCTATGTTGCAGTAGTCGGACGTCCTGTGATAATGTTGCTGGGTTCTAGTGGAGTGGTGACATTACCTGGCTGTTATTCCTTGTGGTTTTCCTACTGGTGTCTGGGCATCTGAGTTTTGAAAGACTATAATTCTAGGTGCTGTTATCTCATCTTGTTTTTGTTGAAGAGTGTTTTGTTCCTTGGTTTCTGTTTCCCTCTCTAATTTTTTTAGGGGGGTGTGCTGGTTGTTGTATTGCCTAGTAGAAAATCTTCTAGGATCCTGATAGGTGTGGCCACTGGAGAGTGCAGGTAAAATATATTTCTAGGTATTGGGAGCTGACACAGGGGTGGGCATAGACTACAGAGGAGCTGACAGCAGGGTTCCACCAGGATCTGCTTAGTGGGCTGGGAATGGGAGCAGAGTGAGGAGAGGCTGCAGCAGATGGTCTGCTACAGATCTGGGGGTGAGACTTGGGATTGGACTTGGGGGAACGGAGGGAGAGGTGAGGATCTACAGTTAGCCTACTTGCTTCTTTGGTCAGAACTTGCTGGTTTCCCAGGGAGTGTGTGCTGGGGTTCAAGGCTGGACAAAGCATGAGTAGGGGGGGAGTGAGGAGGGGAAGATCTGTATGATCAGCTGGAGATGTGGGAGGGGCCTGGGGGATGCTGCAGGTGGTCTGCTGAGCTCAGAGGAGACTTACGGTTGGTCTGGAGGAGCAGGGAGAGGTCAAGATCTGCATTTGGTCTGCTTACTTTTCTGCCTGGAGTCAGAGATGACTCTTGACTCACAATTTGAAGAGAAAAGCAATTTTATTATTCATAAATTATATGGGGCTTTATAACTTATTATTTCGTTCTTATATACCTCTTAGAATAGTACTTGGTACATAGCATATATCCAGTAATGTTATCCAAAATAAATGTTAGCTATCATTTTTGAACTCTAGACACATCAGAGAAGTATGTTCAAATTTATTGTTATCTTACATTCTAATAACATGTTAGTAATTGTTTCCTTATAATAATATTTATTTTTGAATTATAATAATGACTTTCATAACCTAGGACTTGCAGAAAGTACTTTGTTCAACAAAATAGATCAATTATTTTTTAAAGTAAAGCCCAAGAATTGTCCTGTAAATTAACAGCCTTCTCACTTAGCTTACTCTAAGTATGTATATCTGTATTATGTTTGTGTCAGTATAGGAAGGGACAAAGAAAAATTCTAAATCTCTCTATATTTTAAATGATTTCTAGTCTTTGACATTTACATCTGCTTACCAACAGAATATTGGAAAAGACAGTGATAGGTTTAAGATGATTCAAATGTGCTAGCTACTCATACATGGTGTGTAATTTCTTTCCCACATTTTATAGTAAATTATTACATGATCAGGTAGAGTAAAGTATCATAGGGGTCATCCTTGTTTTTTTAAAAGAAATTTTCACTAATTTGTATGTAATAAATATGAACCACACCAGCCATTAAACATCTTTTTTTTTTTAAAAAACAGGGAATTAGTGATGGTATTCCACTATTAAAGGCCATCATCCCCAAAAATCAATCTCGTTCTTTTATGTCTCAAGGCAGCCCTGAGTTACTGGTAAGTTGATGTATACCTCTTTCACACTGCTATGTCTCTATTCATTAGTTTACCAAAAAGGAATAAATTTAACAATATTTCAATTACATTTTAAAAATTCATAATGTGTGTATGTATGAGGGTATGCACATGGCAGCCTGCATCTGGAGGTCAGAGGACAACAGTGAGTTGATTCTTCTCTTCCTCCATGTGGGAGGAATTGAGCTTGGGTCCTCTGCACTGGGGCACTTGCCTTATCCCTCGGAGGTATCTCATTGACCCAATAATAAACTTAATTTTTTTTTTTTAAATTTCATGTGCATTGGTGTTTTGTCTGTGTGTATGTCTGTATGAGTTGTCAGCTGTCATGTGGTTGCTGGGAGTTGAATCCAGGTCCTCTGGAAGGGCAGCCAGTGCTCTTACCCACTGAGTGATCTTTCCAGCCCCAATAATAAACATTTAAAAAGAGTTCTTTTAAATAAATTTACATTTAAATATATTTTATGTATGTGGATGTTTTGCTTGTTTGATGTGTACCACATTCATGCCTGGTCCCTGCAGAGATCAGAAGAGGGTACCAGATCTTCTGGAACTGGAATTATAGATGGTTCTGAGTCACCATCGGGGTTCCAGGATCCAAACATAAGTCCTCTGGAAAAGTAGCCAATACTTTTTAATTACTTTCCAGCCCCTAAACGAATCTGTTTAAAATAATCAAAACTAGAGGGATAGCTCCGTGGTAGAACTCCAGCCTAGCATGTGTGAAATGGACACATTAAAATAGCTAGAAAACATACTATACTATAATAATGACAATCAAAACTAATACAGATTTTATTAAGAGTTTATATCATAGGGCATTTCAGTGAGTATGAATGAGTTTTATATGAGTTTATGTTTATCTACCCAATATCCCTGTGAAGTAGAAACTGTTATTTTCCTTTTATAGATAAGAGATTAAATTTCAGAAGTACCACACCCAAATCACAGAGCTAGCAAGTAGGGATCTGAGGCCTTGGCACAGGAGCTAAACGTAGGTTTGTCTCATTCTAATTTTGTAACTCAAGCATGATGAAGATGTGCTGTAGCACATGGTAAAGATGTGCTGTAGCACAGGAGACCGATTGCATAGTACTGACAGTAGTTTTCACTGGCAAGATACTGT
The DNA here is from genome assembly GCF_008632895.1 of Mastomys coucha. Taxonomy (NCBI): domain Eukaryota; kingdom Metazoa; phylum Chordata; class Mammalia; order Rodentia; family Muridae; genus Mastomys; species Mastomys coucha. Next base: position 86,555,555 of record NW_022196896.1, read on the forward strand.
AGTTTTCCACTTTAAAAATCTTACTTTTTTTAAGTTTCCTAAATCTGAGTATGGGTAACCTGTTGTTCTATAATTGAGGGAGTAAAAAACTTTTCACTTTTAAAATCCGGTACATCCTAAGACTGTCAATTCAGGAACATTGTAACAGTTCATAAACCCTACTGATCTGATCTAAGTAATGTTGATTTCATACTTTTAATGGCAAAAATTAACCTTACTGACACTAGCAACCTGAAAAGTTGAAAGGGGAAATAATTTGCTAAAGAAGACAGTTCTTCTTATAATAGCTGTAAACAGGCTTTCCCCCTGAATTACTTAAGATTTGGTTTCATGTGCCTTACAGTTTCCTGCAGATGGTAGATGTCAAGATCTTTGAACATCTACTTACTCTCAGCCACATTCTTTAATCTTTTATTTTATTGTCATATGTTCTTTTTCAGATAACAGTAAGCATGAATTATGTCATTGGAACCCATGGATGGCTACCATATGACCGAAATATTTCTAACTACTTCACATTCATCAAGGATCAAACTGTGACCAACCCAAAGTAAGTAATTAAACATTTAGTGCAGAACAGGTGATGTTTTTGTGTTTGTTTGTTTTTTGTTTTTTGGAGACAAGCTTTCTCTGTATCTCTGTCTGGCCTGGAACTCAAGAGATCCATCTGCCTTTCTGCCTCCTGAGTGCTGGGATTAAGGCATGCGCCCCCACTGCCCAGTGATTCTCTTTTTCCCCACTTTTCCTCTCCTCTGTTTTTAAGTCATAGCCTGACAATATTTGATATTCAGGCATTACTAAATTTCTATTATAACAAACATGGAATAAAATATTACTTTGGGAATGGTAAATTGTCATATTTTTTACTACTTAAAAATGTTCCTTATTTGGGTTTTTGTTGTTGCTGTTCTCAGACAGGATCTCATTGTGTAACCCTCTCTGGCCTAGAACTCATGCTAGCGACCAGACTGGCCTCAAACTAACAGTGATCTGCCTGCCTTGCCTTCTGAGTGCTAGGATTAAGCAGTGCATCATCATCCCTGTCTGAGAGATATTTTGTAATTGATAATAGTCTTAAGTGATCTCTTCAGGCAAAGTCTAAAATTCAGTTGTGTTTACAGGACTCAGCGTACTGTGAGTGGTCCTTTTGCCCCTGGACTGGAAATCACTTCCAAATTGTTTGTAGTGTCACATGATGCAAAGTTGCTCTTCAGTGCTGGACACTGGGATAATAGTATCCAAGTAATGTCACTTACCAAAGGCAAAATTGTCTCACATAACATCCGACATATAGGTAAGAATTAACTTTTCTCCAAAACTTGTTTTTTTACTTCTTTTGTTGTATAAAAGTGGCACATGTGCCTAATAGGGGTATTTATTGTATTTGGGGTACATTTAAACACCATATAAATATGGTGTTTAAGTATATAAATATACTTTCTTATTACATTAAAAGATATTAAACCAAGTTTTATTTTTAAATTAGATTGTAGATGTGACAATGTTGTTGCCACATAATTAAATTTGTCATCAATAGATAAAACATTATTAACAAGAGTAAAGTATGAGAGATAAAATTGTTAAATATATACTAACTTGGTACACCTTAGTATTTCAGATCATGGTATAAGAATAAAAGGTGTTTTGTTTTGTTTTGTTTTCAATAAACTTGTTAAGTGAGGCTAACTGAGTCTGCTGCTGATTCTGTATTTATGATTTCTAAGTTATTACTTAGTGTAGCTATTTCAGTGCCAATCTGGAAAGTGTTTGTTATGAATATGCAACATAATATGTACTGTCTTTCTTATTTGTTCATTTACTTTATGTGTACAAGCATTTTGCCTGCACATGTGTGACTTGTGCTGCGTCTAGAAGAGGTCATTAGGTCCCCTGAGTCTGGATTACAGATAGTTGTGAGCTTCTATGGAGATGCTTCTCTGGAAGAGAGTCCCATAAAATCTTAAGTGCTGAGCCATCTGTCCAGCCCCTCAACTGTTTCTCTTAAGGATACATTTCATAAAGTAGTAATTTTATTTTTTTTTCTGTTTTTTTTTTCAAGATAGGGTTTCTCTGTATAGCCCCTGGCTGTCCCGTAGACCAGGCTGGCCTCGAACTCAGAAATCTGCCTGCCTCTGCCCCACAAGTGCTGGGATTAAAGGTGTGCACCACCACCGCCCGGCTAAAATAGTAATTTTTATTTAGAGGAGAATGAACCCATTAGAGAGTGGAAACAGCAAAATTACCTATGGATCTCTCCTCAGTTCTCTGACTGCACAGTGGTAGCAAAACTCAGTCAACACATCGTAGATCACCCCTGAATGAGTGGTCTCCATGACAGCTCTCCAGGTGACTGGCCCTGCGAGTGTCCTGTCATTCTCATCTGATATTTTCAGATACATTTAATTATTCATTGGAGGGAGACACACATGTGTGCACCTGGAGGTTAGAGGACTACTATAGGAATCAGGTCTCTGCTGCCATGTCTGTCCACAGGGATTAAGTATAGGCCAGCGGTCTGGCAGCAGGATCCTTTACTGAACCATCCTGTCAGCTCTAGCTTAGTAAACATTTGAACATTAACTGAAATTGCCCTTAAAATTCTATTCTGTCAGAACATGTCCATTTTATTTTATTTTTTTCTTCAAACAGATATTGTGACTTGCTTAGCTACAGATTACTGTGGAATACACTTGATTTCTGGTTCCAGGGACACTACATGCATGATATGGCAAATAGCACAGCAGGTAATGACCACACACTTTATGGTCTTGGCTGACAAGTTTTTCTCTGGCTTACAGTAAATGACATTTTGAACTTTTGTGTATTGTGTTTTCTGAGTTCCGCCCTATCTTGAACACCACTGTTTTCTAGGTTTGTTGCCTGGTTCATGGCTTCATCTCTAATAGTTACCAAACGTTACTCCTTGTAGCTTCTCTAGAAAAATACTGTGGTAGCATAACAGCATTTCCTCCTGTCCTATCCTGTCCGGTCCTGTCCTGCACAGTGGAACTGCAGGAACTACGTGTGTGCACAAGTTCTCCCTCTTCACTGAGTTCTCACCGTGGCACTGCTGTTTGTAAGCTGTCTACCTTGCTTACAGGCTGGCTCCCACCCCACTATCTCCTCTGCTGCTTCTTATATGTACTACAGTATTGATAGTCTAGATGTGTCCTAAGGCTTCCTTCATCTGTGGCTCGGTAGGAACCAAGAATTGTGTATACATTTAACTGAATTTACTTCTATGTTCCCTGCTCTTTTCTGTTTACCTTTTTTTATAACATAATGTTTGTTTAGGCAGATTTCTCTTTCATGCTCCTTTTACTACAAGTTTTCCCACAGATTCTCTTAGAGGAGTGTTTATTTTTTTATCTGAACTTTTAGCCAGATGGCTCAGTGGATAAAGTTCTTGCTGTACAAGCATGAGGCACTAGGTTCAGATCTTGACCCGTGTAAAAGTAGACATATCAGTGTGCCTGTAACTCTAGCACTGGGGTGGGGAGCAGATACGGGAGAATCCTAGCAGCATCGGAGCCAGCCAGCCCAGTTGGAATGACAAGCTTCAGGTTCAGTAACACCAAGGACGAGAACAATTGAAGCCATCCTGACACCAGCCCCTAGTTTCCACACATGTGTGCACAGGCAAGTGCACCCCACTCCTAATTATAACCTGTTGAGTCCGTATCTTGTTACTGTATGCAAGTTTTAAGAATTGACTGTGGGTGCCAGATAACCATTTGGTGTGTGGTCTTCCCTGGGAAGTACCGCCTCTCTGAACTTTACTCAGTTGCCTGTTGGTTGTTGTTTGTGTAGGATCCCAGCCACTTGGCATGTTCATTCCTGAGACCCAGAGACTTACACTTCTCAGATATTAAACATGATGGAGCATAGGTCTCAGACCCACTCTGTGGTTATCTGCACATGTACAAAATGCACTCCACTTCTTTAAATATTGATTCCCTGATGGCTTCTTGTATCTCTCCCCTCACTTTATGTTCCCTTTAACCTAGAGAAATAACTCTGGCTTTGCAGATCATTCATACTGTGATTATTTTCTACCACTGTACCATTGTAAACTTTATGACAATTAAACAAATAACCTTTAGGCAGGTATAAATATTATTTACAAGATTTTATAGATGAATCAGCTGTTGTAAGGGGAGTTAAATATCCACAGACTCTGACTTTGTCTAGTCAGTATATCAGAAAGTCTCATGTCACATAAAATATGCAGAATCCTCTGGGTACATAGGAATTGTGTAACTCCAAGGACTGAGTAATACTCCCACTTCTTTGCCTTCAGTATACTAAAATTTGATTCTGCTCATTGCATTAATGAATTGAATCACAGTGACCTGGAGTAACCCAGCAGTACATTCACCTGTGTTCACTAACTCACTTTCTGGGGAGAGAGTGAGTTTCAGATCACTCATCCAAAACAGGAAACATTACTTCATCTGTGGAGGCCTTTAAGGGGTTAAGTGTTATCCATATGGATTACCCATTCACTCAACCTTGTATTACTACTCCATCTACAGTTTTGGGTTTCTACTGTGCCACTGTCCTTCAGTGTTCTTGAGCAAAATCCTACAGTCTTCTGAACCTTCTGCCTAAACTTAGGCACAGTGTTACACCAGCTGTCTCCTTGCAGTTTCTTTTCTTCTCTCCTTATTTTAGATTTCATTGTTTTATATTAATGTGAATGGCTGTTTTGTTTTCATGTATGTAGGTGCACTGCATGCATGGCTCATGCCCGCAGAGGTCAAAAGAGGGTGTCATATTCTCTGGAAGTGGAGTTACAGACAGTTGTGAGCCATTATGTGAATGCTGTGTCCTCTACAAGAACAACTGCTTCTAACTTCTATGCCATCTCTCCAGCCCTTTCCTTCTGTTCCTTTCCTGTTTCCTAAACTGACCCGCAAGCTGGTTGCAGCTCTGCTTACTTCTGCACAAATCCCATTTCCCTATTACATTACACACATGCCCTCAAAGCTAATTCTGGGTGGTGGTAAGACCAGCTTACCAGATTGGTTTTTTAATAACATGCAACTAGAAAGAAAACCTCTTCCAGAAACAGACGTTATTTATCCATGATAAACAACCAAAGGGGGGTGGGAGGGAGGGAGAGAGAGAGAGAGAGAGAGAGAGAGAGAGAAAGAAAGAGGGAGAAAGAGGGAGAGAGAGAGAGAAGGAGAGAGAGGGAGAGGCTGCAGAACTGTGTTCTGTTCATATTTCATAGATTGTAAATATGGCCCACCTACTCAGAGATGACTGGAAGACTCTGCTGCCTTAGTCACCATGCCCTGCTCTTAGGACTCCTTCTACTCCCCTCCCCTCTTTCCCTTTTACTCTTCCTCTTCACCTCCCATCCTGTACCTCCTCCTCCTAACTCAAATCCCTGCATGTTTATACTGAGATTGGCAAGGACAGAGGTTCAATTACAAAGACCAGAACCTGGCTAATTTCTGATATGTATTATTATTAAAAAGTACATTCTAGTAAGCTAATATAATTTGGGGACTATTTATATTTGCAAAATGATATAACCAATTCTGATTAAATCAAGTAGTTAATTAAATTTAAAAGGCCTGGACTTTATGGTAACTTCAAGGCCAGTCTGATTTACATCGCAAGATTCTATCTCAAAAAAAAAAAAAAAGAAAAGAAAAGACACATAAAAAAAGCCTTGTCTCAGCCGGGCGGTGATGGTGCACGCCTTTAATCCCAGCACTTGGGAGGCAGAGGCAGGCGGATTTCTGAGTTTGAGGCCAGCCTGGTCTACAGAGTGAGTTCCAGGACAGCCGGGGCTACACAGAGAAACTCTGTCTCGAAAAACAAAACAAAACAAAACAAAAAACCTTGCCTCAAAAAAAAATAGGAAGAAAAGAAAAAGAAACATAAAGAAATCATATTTAACTAGTAATTTTCTGGGTTGACGTTCTTAAAATTATTTCCATGCAGAAATACACCTTTTTATTACTTGTCTTATACCCTTTTAATGTTTTTGGATAACCCTTTAATCATTTTATTTTCATTTGTGTTCTATACTATGCTATACTTCATTTCTTACTAATTTTTACTACTGTGACGGAAAATTGTATAGTGATCTGATTGATTGTTGTATATTTATTTTATTTTCACTAACTTTACAACATTTTTAAATTCATAGTTACTTGACATTCTTGGATTTTTTGACTGTAAGGTGGCTATAGCATCATGTGATCTAGAAATAAGGGTGACATTCCCTGTTTTCCAATCTATCATTTTACTTGCTTATCCTATTTCAATTATTAGCTAATGCAGTGGAGTAAAAACAATGATGCTGGACTGGAGAGATGGCTCAGCAGTTAAGAGTACTGACTGCTCTTCCATAGGTCCTGAGTTCAATTTCCAGCAACCACATGGTGGCTCACAACTATCTGTAACTTCAATTCTAAGGGATCTGATGCCCTCTTCTGGTGTGTCTGAAGACAGCTACAGTGTACTCATATACATAAAACAAATACATAAAATCTTTTTTAAAAAATGACAGAGTCCTATCTTATGTCTGATTTTGGTTGAAAATGATTTTTACAATTTTGTTCTTTGTAGTGTTTGCTGTCAGTTTTTATCAGTATTTTTTTAGTTATTTTTATCTTACCTTTTAGTAAGTTAATTTTAATGAAATTTCTATATAGAGAAGTTGCAAAAATAATCCATTTGTTCCTTTGTCTTAACATCCTCAATCTCTGTTCCTTGAGCACCTTTATTTTCCTCATCTATTTAAATGTTGGAAGTACTTCCTGTCCACAGAGTACTTCTCGGTTTTTTCCAAGAGCAGTTATTTTTTTTTTCTTTTCTTTTTTTTCTTTTGGTTTTTTGAGACAGGGTTTCTCTGTGTAGCCCTGGCTATCCTGGAACTCACTCTGTAGACCAGGCTGGCCTCGAACTCAGAAATCTACCTGCCTCTGCCTCCCAAGTGCTGGGATTAAAGGCATGTGCCACCACCACCCGGCTTTTTTTTCTTTTTTATTATGTTTATTTATTTACTTGTGGGTGATACACACATGCCATGGTGCATATGGAGAGGTCAGAGGGCGGCTTTTGGGGGGGTCAGTCCTCTTCTACCATGGGTGATTCAGCCTTGGTGGCAAGCGCCTTTTACCACTGGTCCATCTTGACAGCCCTGACAGCTGTTCTTACCACACAGTACAGTTGTTGAAATGAGGATGTTATGCATGTGTACAGTGCTAAACTCCCTGTCGGTATTATGAGTAATATCCCCTGTAATTGTTTTTCTACAGTTACTTTTAGTGTTTTCTTTTTCTAAATGCAATTAATTAAGAAATTTCTTAGTTTTGAACTGCCTTGAACTCATATAGTAAATTAGCATTATTCATTTTTATTGTTACTACATTTTGTTAATGTATTTTATTTGCTAATACTATATAATTTCTTTCCCTTTGATTTTTTTAAACTAATGGCTCTCATTTTTCTGTATTCTTAAATAAAAGGTCAATTTTTGTCTTGTCATTACCACATTTAGTATTTGGATATTCAACCTTTATTAAATGAATTTAAGAAGTGTTTCTTCTTTTATTTGAATTGTAAAGCTTCTCTGTTGCTTGAATTGCCTAATACAGGAATGACCTGATTTGTAAACATTAAATAAGGTGAAGTATATGGGGGAAATCACGAGTGTCACAGGAAGTAGAGTCCACAGGGGAATTTATGCTGTCTAGACAGACCTGTCTAGAATAACTATGAGTGAAACAATATGACACATACCTGACACTTCTTCAAATATAATGTAAATATATGCAAATAGGTTTGAAAAACAAAAGCATTCTAGAGAAATTTTCTTCAACAAATTTGTCTTATTAGCCTGCAGTTTCATCCTGTATAGAAGCTAAGACAGGAGCATCACAAATTCAGAGCTTGCCTGGATACAGAGTGATAGTTTTAAGTCAATCTGAGTAACTTGGTAATGCTTTTGTTGCAAAAAATCATTGTTTTAAAGGCTGAGTTTATTGCTTAGTAGTAGAACATATGCCTAAAACATGGCTAAAGCACTGTTTGTGATGGTGCACACTTATATTTCTAACAAGAGGATTTCTGGAACTCAGTGGCCTGTCAGGCTAAATGAAAAACAGCTCCAGATTCAGTGAGAAATAGAGTGAGCTACTGTGCATGTGTACATACTCAATTGAGAAAAAGAGTGGCAGCTATAGAAATTAAAGGCAGGGGCTAGAGACATGGTTCAGTGATCAACACTTACTGCTGCATTTCCCAGGGACCCAAGTTCGATACCAAGCACTCATATCAGACTGCTCACAACTGCCTTTAACTAGCTTCTGGGTATCTAATGCCATCTTCTGACCTCCACATACATTCACACAAGAAGCATATAACCACACAGACACTTACATAAAAATAAAATAACAAAAATAAAATTTAAAAAAATTAATGGCAAATCAGAATAAATGTAACTGAGGTCCCTAAAGTTCAAACTCTAAGTCCTAGAGTCCAGGAAGTATTCAGATATATAAAATGTTTAGTTGAATTTAAGGAAGAATAAATTTGTAGGTTAAAAAGAGCAAATAACTTGGAACAATTAATCTAAGATGTCAGCATTGATACCATTCAGTTTAATTTTGAAGTTCAAAAGACAGAATAATTCAAGAATCCACAGAAGACTGAATGTTATAACTGCCTGTCATATTACTTTGTTAAGAGAAAGTATATAATATAAACTTTGATATAAAACAAACCAAAAAAAACAGCAAGAGTCTTGGGAGTGGAAGGATAAATAGCAAGAAGCCATTCACCTTCACTTTTCCTTTTTAATTGTAGGGAGGCACTGCTGTGGGCTTAGCGCCTAAACCCTTTCAAATTCTCTATGGACACACTGATGAGATACTGAGCGTGGGTGTCAGCACCGAACTTGACATGGCAGTCTCAGGGTCAAGGGTAAGAGTCTATTTTTAAGAAATAACTCTTTCTATAAACTGAATAACAGTGTTTGTATTTGAAGCTTCTTGTATGGAAATAGGAGACTTTTTTCTAGTAAGCATTGTTAAAGTAGAATAATGTATAAAGAATAAACTTAAAGGGGACTAGTTATATTTAGGGAGCTTATTGGCCTTACGAGTTAAGGAAGGTGGCACTTCAAGATAAATACTACTTGAGGTTGCAAGATTAGGGTCTTTCCTGAAGCATACATGTCCTTGGTGGGACAACTGGCTCCTCGGTTTCTTTCCCACATTTCTCTGTCAGCCACTTTGCCCTCTGTGTTGTTGTTTTCTGTTTTCATCTGTGGTCTCTCCTGTATGTAGGATGGCACTGTGATTATACATACCGTTCAGAAAGGTCAGTACATGAGAACCTTACGGCCACCTTGTGAGAGTTCCCTGTTCCTGACCATTCCCAGTTTGGCCATATCCTGGGAAGGACACATTGTCGTCTATTCCAGCTTGGAAGAAAAGTCCATCCTCAAGGTATGTAGCCCCTCTCTGCAGTAGGTATAGACAGTCCCTAGTGTTTCTTTCCTTCCCACAATACAGAGGCGGCTTGTATTCTCCTAGGATCCATTTACTCATTTCTCACCATTAGACTTTTGCCACATTCTTGTTGCCACATTTATATTTTATTTCAGAGATTTCTGTTGACCTATGTTATACATGATTTCAAATGTGATTTCTTAGAGCTAAGGATATAACTCTATTAGAAGACTGCTTGCCTTGCAAGCCAGAAACCCTAGATTTAATCCCCAGTTCCACAAACAAAAATTCTAAGCTTTGATTATAAGGGATGTCATGAACTTTAAGTAGCAGTGATAGCAAACCTAAGTTCTTTTGTGGGTAAGACAGTATAGAAATAAACCTGAACTTTATATATTCATTTCCTTATAGTAGTAAAGCTTTTAAGCATCAAGAGCATCTTTTTTAGGAATGTGAAATATTTTTAGACTGGAAAATATTTCTTTTGTTGTTGTTGTTGTGTTTGTCTTTTGTTTTTCGAGACAGGGCTTCTCTGTATAGCCCTGGCTGTCCTGGAACTCACTCTGTAGACCAGGCTGGCCTCAAACTCAGAAATCCGCCTGCCTCTGCCTTCTAAGAGCTAGGATTAAAGGCATGCACCACCACTGCCCAGCAACTGGAAAATATTTTAACATTTTTATTTAACTATTACTTGTCTTTGTAACAATATGACTTTAAGTCCATCTTATATTGTCATACTTTTTTTTTAAAATATAGCCATGTTTTTATTCTAAAAGTCTTACTAATTATGTTACAGTTTTAACTGACAATATAAAAGCTCAGCTTTTATTCAAGATTCTTAATGTTTCCTAATTCTTTATAGGATAAGAACCTGTTACATGTGTTTTCTATAAATGGAAAGTATCTGGGGTCTCAAGTCCTAAGTGAACAAATATCAGACATGTGCATTATCGGAGAACACATTATCACTGGCAGCTTACAAGGGCTACTGTCTATAAGAGATCTCCACAGGTAAGTATTTAAAGTGGTCAAACTGTTACTGAAGAAGAGGTAGCAGTAGGAGATGGATGGGAAAATGGGTCAAGGTAAAAGTGCTTGCAGCATAATATGAGGATATGGGTTTGAATTCCCAGCACACATAAAAAGCAGATGCAAAGTCATAGTGTAAACACCTGTAATCCCTGTGTGTCATGTGGGCTAGCTTGTCTAAAAGACAGTAGACAAGCAACAGAGGTGACCTTGCCCTACAAAAGTGGTAGGTGACATTGTCCTTTGGCCTTCATGTGCACCAGGCCTACACACACAGAAAGAAGAGGCAGCCATGATCTGAGCATGCTGGAACATGCCTGTGGTGTCAGCCTTTGGGACTCAGGCTCTACTCCAGGGATACTTTCCCTTTTTTTTTCTGTCACATCCTGCTCTTGAGAGTCTAGTTCTAACAAGAAGACTCACAAATTAGAAAAACCAATGGAGATACATACATAAAGAGAGAGAGAGAGAGACAGAGACAGAGACAGAGAGAGGCAGAGAGAGACAGAGAGATAGAGAGAGGGGGAAAGAGAGAGAAAGGGCAAGAGAGAGTGAGAGAAGCGTATATTATATATATATATATACATATATATATATATATAAAGTAATATTATATATTTATTATATCTATTGTGTGGAATATCAGACAAAGCAAATAGACCTGTTTTGTTAACCAAAAAGATTCACATGTGCACTTTTTGAGCTTTGGGGCCTTTTTGTCCACCTTTCACTTATCAATCAACAAGATAAAAGTATTTAATGAAAGAGCTTATATTCTCAGTATTGTGATGTTTGAGTATAATAACTGCCCTTGAAGAGTTTAAGACTTTTTAGAAGTTGCCTGTCAAGGTGGTACATTCAGATCCGTACTCAGGAGGCTGATTGTGAGTTCAGAGTCAGCCTCACCTGCATAGCAAGACCCTATTTTAAACAACAAAAAGAGAAGTAGTGTGTGCAGGAAGAGCTTAAAGATTGCTAGGATCTGAATAATCAAAGGAGTCTTGTTGAAGAATTAGTAAGGTTTGAAATGGAGCTCAACTTAAGGAAACTATGAGAGAATGAGTTGGAGATACGGTCGTATATGCCTTAAATCTGACATGTGTAAAGTTGGAATGCAGAACTAGATAATGGAGTCACCTTCCATGTATCAACTTCTGTGTATCCATCCTGTATGCACGGATAGAAACTGTGAATGGTTTTTATCTCTTCTAGCTTGAAGCTCAGCGGCACTCCATTAGCCATGCGGTTACCTATCCACTGTGTTTCCATAACCAAAGAATACAGCCACATTCTTGTTGGCTTAGAAGATGGCAAGTTGATTGTAGTGGGTGTTGGCAAGCCAGCCGAGGTAAAACTTAGCAGCATGTGTTCCTCATTATTGTTGTGTGCTCCTTTGGTCCTTCATTCTAGCTGATTCAGAAGTCTCCATTATGGATAAACTGAAACATAAGTTTGACATTTCAGAAAAAGCCAAAGTAAAAAGTTGTTAGTCAGTAGTATTTATACTGTGATACAATTGAAAGCATGCTTGAGGATTAGTCTTTGTATTACTGTGTGAATAAGAATAAGTAAATTATTTTACTCCAAGTCAAGACTCAAGAGGAGCCAGGCAGTGGTGGGGCACGCCTTTAATTCCAGCACTTGGGAGGCAGAGGCAGGCAGATTTCTGAGTTTGAGGCCAGCTTAGTCTAT
>NW_022196896.1:86567872-86626670 GCF_008632895.1 Mastomys coucha
AAAGTGAAAAAAGAAAAGACTAAAGAGCTAAAGAGGAATGTATTGGTTTTGCACCATAAAAACCCTTGTAAAAAATAAAATATTAGCCAGGGATGGTGGCGCATGCCTTTAATCCCAGCACTTGAGAGGCAGAGGCAGGTGAATTTCTGAGTTTGAGGCCAGCCTGGTCTACAGAGTGAGTTCCAGGATATCCAGGGCTATACAGAGAAACCCTGTCTCAAAAAACCAAAAATAAATAAATATTAGTTTCATTAGTAAGACTAATTTGATTTAACAGATACCAAGCGGGACTATAAAAAATCATTTTTTGGAAGTGCAAATATTTCATATCTACATGCTTATTCTTAGTGAGTTTACTATAATGATAAATTTACTTGTTCAGTAGTCTTTTATAGATAAAACATTTGTTCCTCAGAAAACATAATGGCTCTAACCCAGTAACCTAGTCATTGAATATCTTTTGATACATTATTAGCTTTTTCAGAGAAACGTAATATGGTATCTGCAGGTGTTTTTTTTAAAGTATTTATTTATTTTATGTATGAGTATGCTATCTTCATGCTCCAGAGGAGATCATCAGATCTCATTACAGATGGTTGTGAGCCACCATGTGGTTGCTGAGAATTGAACTCAGGACCTCTGGAAGAGCAGTCAGTGCTCTTAACCGCTAAGCCATCTCTCCAGCCCCCTGCAGGTATTTTTTTGAGAAAAGAAAAGTTGGGTATGGTAGCACCCACTTACAATCTCAGTGCTTGAAAGTTTGGGGCCAGACTGGTCTACATAGTAAGTTCTAAGCAAGCCAGAGCTATATAGGAAGATGCATTCTACAAACAACCACAGAGGAAGGCTGGAGAAAGATCACAGCAGATCAGAGCATTTGTTGCTCTTGCCAGATGCAGTTCAGTTTCTAGCACTGACTGCCTTAGAACCATTTGTAACTCCAGTTCTAAGGGAACCACCACCGTTTCTAACCTTCACAGACATTAGACATGTGGTACACATACATGGATGAGCAAAGCACTCATTTACATAAAGTAAATTTTAAAAATACAGAGTTAAAACTTTTTTAAATATTATTTATTTAATGTATATGAGTATACTGTAGCTGTCTTCAGACATACCAGAAGAGGGCATCAGATCACATTACAGATGGTTTGAGCCACCAATGTGGTTGCTGGGAATTGAACTCAGGACCTCTGAAAGAGCAGTCCTCTTAACCTCTGAGCCATCTCTCCAGCCCCTGAGTTAAAACTTTTTAAACATGTTTCTATTCAACATTGTGTTTCTTGATAGTTTCCTCAGGCATGCCCATCTGTCCCCTGCTAGTGCGACAGATAATTACATCAAACTTCTCCTCAGACTTTTCTCTTTGAGTGCACACCTGTAGTCCCTGTTGGTTGGAGGCTAAGGTAGAAGAATCACAAGTTAAAGGTCTGCCCAGCCTGTAGGGTGAGTTCAAGGCCAAGCCAAACAACTAATGAGACCGTCTCAAAATAAAAGTACAAAGATGGAAGGGATGCAACTCAGTGCTAAAGTATTTGCCTAACAAGAAGAGGCCTTGAGTTTACTCTCTAGTACTACAATGAATAAATAGCTTTTGTTATTAATCAAGAATCTTTTTAACATGTTAGTGATTTTGCTACCAAAACTTGTTCTGCCCTTTATAAACTCAGTGTCTTACAGGTTGATATCATATATCCTTGTTTTTTCCTTAACACCTATTCTTCATTTCTCTGGATTACCTTAAACAGATGCGATCGGGTCAGCTTTCTCGAAAATTGTGGGGATCTAGCAAGAGGCTCAGCCAGATTTCAGCTGGAGAAACCGAATATAATACTCAAGATTTCAAGTGATTGTTCCTTCTACCTTCTATGATGGAGAACTGAGCTTCATTTATTGCTTTGTCACTTTAGCTGCATCTCTCTACTCTGAAAGTCTTTAAGGGTTTTATCCTGAAAAATGGACTACCACGCTTTGTTACATGCCTGTAACACTAACACTTGAGAGGCTGAGGAAGGTGGATCTTAAGTTCAAGGCCAGCCTGTGCTACATAGCAAGGCCTTGTCTCGAAAATAAATAAGTTGTAGGTTGTATTAAGTCCATATTTAAAGTTTTGCCAATATGAGTCTAGTTTTATTAACCAGTACTAAAATTCAATTGAGAAAATACATTTGACTTAATTTAATAAACTGATTAAATAATTCCAAATTATTAAATCCATTTAAAAAACAAACTTATAGTATTTGAGGTTAAATTCCCTTAACCTAAGTAGCAAAACTCAAGCTATTTCTAATAAAGTAGTTGTATAGAGAGTTGAGAGATGTGGCTTTTCATGTGTTCTTTAGATAATCATTTTTCTGTTTACTGGCCATTACATTAAAGACATCAGTTTACTCATGAAGCTCCTGGTTAAGGTAATAACCTTTTAGACATGTGTTTACCATTGAATTTTCAGAAGTTGCAGGTCTGCACAATTAAATACAAACATTGAAATAGAACAGTGGTTCATCTCCCTACCCCTAATATTTAATATATTGCTAATAAAATTTATTTAATTGCAACAAATGTTGAATAAGAAAAAAGAAAATCTAGAGATAAGTTTTGCAAATGTACTTCATTAATAGTATATTTAAGCAAAAAAAAAAAAAAATGCTAATTATGGCTTTGGCCAGCCAGTCCTTTGAGTAGCATTGCAGCACAGTTTACATCTATGAAATTCACATTTTTGTGCATCTGTCTTTGTTAAACACTGTATGTACTCTCTTTGTATTTAAGCATTTTTACTGCGATGATTATGAGTTAGCATCATGGTTGATGGGAATAGCATTGCATAATTCAAAGTAATCATTTAGATACAGTGGCATTGTGAAAAGTCCCTTTTCTTGCTTGTTCTATATATATATATACATATGTTAGGATGATAGCTAATTTTATTTTAGTTTGTTAAATATTACATTATATTTAAATTTTTAAGTAAAATAACTGATTGATTAATTTGGAATTCAAAGTGATTTTTGTTTGTTTTTGTAAAATTGACTTTTGATTTAGGTCAGAGAAGTTTTACAACTGGTAGTATTGGTAATTAAATTCCATGGGCTTTGGGAAAATCTGTAAATCTCTGAAGTTGTATAGAAATTTATATGTTAATTTTATTTTCAAGAAAGAACTATCGCCTGGCTTTCTTAAAATGATCTGTGGGCAGCAACAAATGAGTTTACTATGGTAGCCTTTAAAAATTGTACTTTTTTTTTTATTCTTATACCCATAGATTTCCTTATACCTATTTGTCTTTTCGGTTGAATCTTAAAGAACTTTTGATTTTCCATTTTCCCTCTCCTGTTGACCACAGTATCCAGTGGCCTTTTCTTCATAATTCAAGAAAATGTGTTTTTTAAAAATAAAAGATTATGTTTAGGGAAATTTTCCAATATTTTGTTATGTTGGGAGTCAGGATTAGTAAAACACTGCAAAATCACTGTCTACTTAGGTAAAATTACCTGATTTAGGAAAAAATAGCTGTGTTTTAGATAAATGACATTAAAATCAGCTGGTACAAAAGAAGAATTTGTGTAAATGTACAGAATCCTTTTTGAAAATGTGTTGGAAGTCTCCCAATGAGTACAGCAGGTGATGCTCTATGACACCTGCCTTCTGTTCTGCTCCCTCCCATCCTCCAGGTGCACAGCCACACCTAAGAGAGTTAGGAGAGCTCAAGTCAGAACCAACGTAAGTGGTTTTTCTCAATTTGAAAAATAGTGATTTAGGATTAGGGATATCACTCCACAGTAGAACGGCCCTTATTGTTCAGGATTCTGAGTTTGCTTCCTCACTTGAGTCAGAGTGATAAGTAGAGGGAAGAGAGACAGAAGATCACAGAGACAGACACTGATGGCGTTAAATCAAGACTCAGGTGTATCCATGCATTCCTTGTTTTGAAATCACTTAATATTGGATTTATGAATTTTTTTACTTAAGAATTATAAAATCTTTGATATCTGAAGAAAAATCCTAAGTGTATGTGTTTGACTGCTGCCTTTTAGTGGGAAGTAATATTTCTTTTATAACGTGCATACAAAGCTTTGCTCAGTTTCATAGAGCTCTGTCCCACATTACTGCTAGATGTAATTATTCCTGATAATTGGGGCTTTTTTTCCTAAAAACTATAAACCATAAATATGGTATGAAAGTACTAGCAATATTCTTGAAGAATGAACTTTTGTATTTATTAAAACAAGCAAATCAATGGACCTATTTATTATCTGAGTAATATACTCAGATAAACAGTAGATTATGACATTAAAATCACTAGATAATATCACTGGGAAGGTATGCTTTGACACATTGGAATGCAGATGTTCTCCATAGAAATCTCTGTAAGGGATAGTGGGAGAAATTATTAGAATGGATTGATAACTGGGTATCTTGGTGAATGAGTATAAGTTCTCAACTTGGTTGCTTTCAGTGTCAGTTCATCTTTTCAGAACTTTTCATCTGCTTTTGCTTCTTGATAGAGGAATCATGAATATAAAAATCGCAGCATCTGGGTAATAAGAGCTTTATTCTCAGATAATGTTCTTACTTTTGGAAAGGGAGGTCAGTAGAAGATGGTGGTGGCTCTGTGTGCGTGCGTGCATGCTTGTATACACACATTTATATGGCTGCCATATATTCAGAGAGTAAAACCATGAGTGTTCTGTCATTACTTAGGTAAAATTGAAGAAGAAAAGAAAGAACAAATCAGAACATGGAGGTCAGGGAACTGTAGTACAGAGTGGCAGTAAGTCTTTGTAGCCAGAGTCCCCTGCGCTCCTGTGATGGAGTTTGTATTCCTTTAAGTTGCAGTATATTTCTTTGTAGGAGAAAACGTCTGCAGAATTGTAAACCTGCTTTTCCTTTTGCCTTATAGATATATCAGACTATTTTTCAAAGAACCGATACTGAAATGCTGCATGCTGCTAGAGGAATAAGTATGCCCACAGAAGTAGAATTTAGGCTTAAGGATGGTCTCTTAATCTTAGCTTCTTTATATTTCTTTTGACATAGGCGAAGAAAATTAAGTTGAGTCCCAGTTTTTGTTTGGTGATGGTAGAGGCAAGGCATTTGCCTGTAAGTGTAACCTTTTTACTAAAGATACCTCTAAGGAAAGATTTGAGTTGAATTTTGAGAGGCTAGTTTCTTTAAAATATTTATATTTTTAAAATAAATAGCATCATCTTTGCCTCCTTTTCAGTAGGAACATGTGAGTCCTTGGACTGTATTGAATATAAGTGGGGTATTAACTGCATAGTGTCTGGGGTGTGAAGGTGTTAGTCTTCTCACTTCCCACATTGCTATTCCTGTCTTAACCATATCTTTTAGGTGCAAAATGAAATATATCGTTTGTACCTGCAGAGTCTGTCGTTTTATTTCTCATCCAGACCCATGCTGGTGTTAGTGTTCTGTCTCTAATAGAAACTCTCCTTAAGCATCCTTACCATTGGTGGCAAATACTCACTCTCAGTCATTTTTCCTAACCTATGTGTGTGTGCTTTGCATTTGATTTGTCCATATATAGACATTATTTTGTAAAATTTTTTCATAGTGATTTTCCTGATGGCATTAGGCAACAATACAATATTATCCATCTTTAATATTATGTACAGTGTAGGCCATAGCCATACTTATTGATTTAAATGTAGTATTTTCTGTGCCGGTGGTTTTCCCTAACCTGTTGCTGCCTTTATTAACTATGTTTCACATGGACAGAACCACTGCATTTCCTTTTCATTATTGAAAAGCTCACTTATCTTATGAATTCTCTTTAGACCTTTTGTATTTGAAAATCATAGTTAATTAACATTTACCTTCAACAAAATTGTTTCTTTGCTAGATTCTATATGTATTCTTCCTAGTTCCTATTAGTCAATATTTTCCACACTTAAAAAATGTAAAAGTTTTCCAGTATTAGGAATTGAATTCAGGGCTTCATGCATCCATGCTAGACAAGAAAAAAAAAAAAAAAAAAAAAAAGCATTAGCAAGCAGTGTTAAAAGAAAAACAGAATTGAGTATCTTGTAGCATTGAACTTAAAATGAATAGAGTTCTTTTATGAGAAAAGCATTGGTAAATTCTCCTGAGTACTTCTGATGATGTCTGCAGGTGTGACACAATATTGAATTGAATATTATTTGATTTTTCATAGGTTTTAGAGCTTAGAGCTAATAGAGCATTAACATTTGAGAGATCTGAGCTTGTGCTGCTGATATATCTCAGTGACGGTACACTTGCACATGAAACCCTAGGTTTGGGATTTGGGATAGCATTTTTCCCACAACCCTGGGAAAAGTATAGGCCTCATACACAGTAGGAAGGGTTCTGCCACTGAGCCTTATCAGTTCATACAGTTGTTTGTAATTTGAGATCCAGTTTATCTGTAGGTATTAATAAATGTCCTATGCCTAGGTACTGCTTGGAATTTTCAGTGATTTAATCAGTCCTAGCTCTAAAAAATTATAAATATATTATGTACATATAATGTGTATAAACAACATGCTAAAATTACAGATGGTTATATTTTTATTTGTTGAAAGTCATGTGGCCATCCTAATATAGGATTTATCTCTTCTCTGATTTTTAGCTACCATGAAGTTTAGAATATAAAAATTATGTAGTTTTCTTCATTATTAAAAACCTTATATAAAAATGGCTATATTATCAATTTCAGTTTCTTGGCAGTCATAGTTATTTATTTCTTAGACCACTGTCTTTACTGATACTCACCACACAGAAGTGGCTGCTGAACACATTGCAAGATTTGGACATATAAAATTAATTTTTTTCATGTCAAATGAAAAAACCCACAAATAGTGGTATATATATCTTCCCCTGAAGCAGAAAGCAAAGTGCATGTCACTGATTTAGCATTCTTTTTTCTAAGATAGAGCTTTCATGTTCCTTGACAATGTGTATCTTACGTATATTAGCATAACGATAGCCAAATTTCATCTTTTGAAAATGACTCAATCAGACAAAGTGGTACATGCATAGGGTTCCAATAACTTGGGAGCCTGGGATGGAAGGATCACTCGGACCCAGAAGTTCAGGACCATCTGACAGTGTAGTAAGTTCTCCATCTCAAAAATAAGTAAATAAATAATTAACATTTCAAAGTTGACAACGATGTGCTGCTGCTCTGTGTGTGTGTGTGTGTGTGTGTGTGTGTGTGTGTGTTCTTATAGTGGCTTTCTAGTAGTTTACCTTCACTCTTAACTATCTTTGAATGATTACAAAGTTTCACTGCTTTTATATTGCTATTGTAAACTAAACGGAGCAACGTAAGGTAAGTTACATTGAGAGTAAGAGCAGTTAGAATTTAGGTGAAATTGAAAAGTTTTACTGATTAAAGTGCAAACTATTTTTAAAACAAGTCTTATTCCAGTTAAGATTTTATTTAAGTAATATATTTCTATATACCTTATATTAAAATTACATACTCTCTGTGATACGGTAGTAAAATTGAGAATTAGGCTTAACACTGGTTTTGTTGGTTTTGTTTTTGAGACAGAGTCTCACTATGTAGCCTCAGCTGGCCTGTAACTACCTATGTAGACCAGGCTGCCTTGAACTCAGAGATCATCTGCCTCTGTCTCCCAGGTGCTGAGATTTTCAAGAATATACTTATGAAAAGCATTATATTGTTTTTCATAAGTAATTCTGGCAGGGAGATATCAGTAGCTAAAATTTAATTGAAAACAATTTAAATTCTTTCATATTCAGTCTAGAAAAACATTTTTTGGAAGTTTGAATGTTTTGTTAGATAATCCCTAGTGACTTACTTGATTTCTATACTCCTTCCAAAATGAGGTGTTAACGTGGCTCTTACTGCTGAAAGCCTTTTGTATTTTAGATGATTCTTTTTTCTATTCTGCCTTTTACTTTCAAAGACTGCCTCAGAGACATCACCACAAATGTTTTATATGTAGCTGCTGCTACTTACAGTCCATTTCACAGGAGAAAGCTTGTGAGGAGACGGTGTGGCTTCCGGCTAGATTCTTTTATAGGCTAATTTCCTTTCCCAGCTGTTGGAGGGAAATAAAAAAAGCGGAAAAAAAAATCAGATTTCTGGATAGCCATTTTCTATCAAATTCATTGCTAAATTAAGTCAAAATTAACATTTGATGAATTTGACAGTTTTTCTGGGACTCAGAAGCATCTCAGTTTTAACAGGGTGACATGAATATGTACATTGGCTCAGAAGAGTTAACTGAAAATTCAAAAGGTACTTAGCAGCTGAGTATGATGAGAGACCTGTAATCTCAACACCCATAGGCTACGGCAGGAGGATTGCCTTGTCTGTAGGCTACCTTGGGCTACAGAATGAAGTCTGTCTGTATCTGTCTGCCTACCTGCCTGCTCTCTTGTCTTTCTGTATGTCTTTGTCTTTCTGTCTATCAATCTATATATCTATGTCTCTCTCTCTCTATATATATATATACATGTATGTATGTATACATATATATGTATGTGTGTATGTATGTATGTATGTATGGGTGTGTCTCTGTCTCTCTCCTCCTCAACAACTTAGAAATTGTGCTGCTAGTCACTATTTAAGGAGTCTGTATGTTTATCTTAAAATGTCCCTTTTCATTTGTTCCACTGGAATTGACTGAAAAAAAAAAAAAGAATAGTTACAAGCCTTTTTATGTTGAATTATTGACTGTGCAAACTGTGATTCATTGAGTATTTATATGCAAAAGAGGGGGATTCAAAGTTAAACAGTTTTAGACTTTATAAGGATGTAAATAACTTTAATTAGCATTCTGATAACAAAATTACTGTTCGGTGCAATTCATTCTTTCTGCTCTCCTCCTTTTGAACTTTAGTATACAAGATGTATTTTGTTTTGTCACATAAGTATTTTTTAAGAACTTCACTGAATGTATATGAGTTAATGTTTGATTTGTTTCTGTATAGTATGATCCAAAAGAGTTGAAAATTTTGCACTTTGTTAGTCTCTTGGAAATTTATATTCTAATATTTTTAAAGAGTGTACATTTATTTTGTACATAATAAATTAGCTTTGTATATGACAATGGGTTTGAATCAAATAAAAAGATGGCACTACTTTCATTATTTGGTTTGTTGTTCTGTTTATGGTCTTGGACTGGAATCTGCTGTGTCTAAATTAAGTAGACAAAGAATTGAATGCAGTATTTAGTAAACAGGAAACCAAACACTATTTGTTTCTCAGATGAGAATCTCCTGTGATCTGCACAACGTGAGTTATTAATATTATTGCATCAGGCTCTGCCATTCATAAAAGACATTCATTTTAAATCATCCCAAAAACATTGATCCAGTTTTTTCTCAATAAGCAATTATCTTAAATTTTTATGTTATCTTAACCAGATTATACATTCAATTTTTAAATTTTTCAGTTTCATAATCAGAATATTTTATGCATCAGTTTTAATATCTGTCTAACAGTTAAAACCTGGGCTTTAAGCCTGATAGACATTCTACTATTGAGCCACCCTCCCATACTTTGCACCAACTTTGTGTGCCTAAGCACTACCCTAACTGTTCATTTTTGGTTAAGATAGTGCGACAAAACAAATACTCTTCCAGCCTCTTGATGGTGTTTTGTCTCTGTATCCAGACCCACTACAGAAATGGACAATATTGCAGAGGACTCTGTGTCCAGACACACTACAGAAATGGACAATACTGCAGAGGACTCTGTGTCTAGACACACTACAGAAATTGGCAATGTGAGCTGGTCATAACGCTGCACTTTATGGAAGGCACTAGAGCCTTCTGTACTACATAATCTACATCTCTAAATCAATGGAGGATCAAAGCCAGGTCAGTGACAGGGTCAGTTAAAACTATATCAAGCATCAGATAATTGTTTTCAAATGATGATAAAGCTTATGTTTTATTGTCATTTCATATCACATCAATCAATTGATGAGAATTTTTTTAAACCTTTAGATTTTGGCCTACTTATACAGACCTATAAGCCTAGCTACTTGAGAGTCTAAGACAGGAGGATCACAAGTTCAAAGCCTATGTGGACTATAGAGAGAGTTCAAGGCAAACTCACACAATTTAATAATACCAAGTCTCAGAAATGAAAAGTCTGATACAGACCTCAAAAGAAGTGAAAAAGGGCTGGAAATGTAGTTCACGGTGGAGCACTTGGCTATTACGTGTGAGCAAGGCTCTGGTACCACAAAAGTAAAGCCTTTTTGAGTTTTTATATTTTATTTACTTACTTGGATCATTTTGACAAATATCCTGTAAAACTTTACCTAATTGTCATTTAGTGTAGTTTTCAAAGGAATATCTATTTAAAGTATGTTTAATTATAACTGTAGGCATTATTAATGTCAGGAAAGCCTATAGAAAACATGTTAATATCATAGTCTAGTAATAGATTTTTAGAGTCAAGGAATATATTATTCAACCCACATACATGCAATAAATAAAATTAAATTTTAAAAGATACAGGAAGAATTTAGGATACCACTTGGTTGCAATCCTACAAAACTAGCCACATTTTTATACATGCAGTATTTTTTTTTAAGTGAATTGTATCACTCTTACAGTAGGATATAAGATAAGCCTGTACCTTGGGTCTCATGCATGAGGTATTGCTGCAAGGTATTGATCACATGTTGAACTCCTAGATTGTGTTTACTGGGAAAACTTGTTTTTAGTTGTAGTGTGGCTCAGCCTTAGTACACACTTCTAATCCAATATTGTAAATGAAATCAACTACAAGTCAAAAGACGAAGCAAGCAATCAGTTGACAGGAAGTGAACGCAGGATTATTAAAAAGAACATACAGAATAAGAGGGAGTCAGGAAGATGGATAGACCCATAGGAAGTAGAAGGAAGGGACATTCAGTTTGAAGGAGGTTTTTTGAGACAGTGTGAGAAAGGGAGATTTCTAGTAGGATATCAGCTGAGGAGGAAGGTCAGCTGGGTACTTTCTCTGCCTCTCTGAGCTAGCAGGCTTTCATCCCAGCATCTGGCTCCTGAGTCTTCATTGGTAAAATAGAGTGATTAAGATTCTGTCTAGGAAAAAAAAAAAAAAACTGCCCCAAATCCAAAGAACTCACAGTGGACCCTGCCAGAGCTGTGTAGCTAGGGTTTGTACATCCAACTAAACTTTCATTTTCTTAGCTAATAATGTTCTAGGTAAACAGTTCTCCTTGTTTCCTATTCTGTATATATGACATAAAATATCTCTTCATTTAAATGTCATAAAGGCTTATAGATCATTGCTAAGATTGGAAGAGGATTTGAATAATTAGGTAATTTTGCAAAAATCTTTGCTAGCAGGACACATATAACAGTTATTTTCAGGTAGAGCGAAGCTTTCATTTTCTTCACAGAGTTACAGTTGGTGAACTGAATACTCAAGAATTAGTTTGGGCGTACGTCTATAATCCCAGCAATCAGGAGGCAGAGGCAGTTGGATCTCTCCAAAGTTCAAGACCAGGCTTGTGTACACAGGGAGTTCCATGACAGCCATAACTGCTTACTAAGATAGACCTAGTCTCAGAAGAAAATGAAAGAATTCGCTGTTACAGTAGAGGATCAGGGACTCTCAAAGAAAATAGTAGGTGGAGACGTGCTGTGTCATGTGGCACCTACTGTTTATGTGATTATATGGATTTAAACACTACTGAATGAGGCCTGGTGGCACTGCCCTAAAATCCAAGCTCCTGAGGGGCTGAGAACAGGGAATTGTGAGGCCCTTCCAAGAAGAATCTAAGAATTCAAGGCTAGTCGGAGTGGAGTAATGAGACCCTGTCTCAAAACAGAAAGCTGACTAAGCTAGAGGTCCATGTTGAGAGTGCTTGTCTACTGCACAGGGGCCTGCATGTGAAGCCAGTATTGGCGGCAGGAAGAAGTGGTGCATGAATAAGCAAAATGGCTGTCTCCAGTAAAACTTAGCCTCCAGAACATGCATGTGGGATCCCACAGTCCTTGGGAAAGAAATTTCAAGGAACCTTGTGGCCTGTCAACTTGGGTAACTACCAGAGGTATTTCCTCTAAACTCAACCCTCTTGCCGTCCTGGATTTAATCCTCTTTATTGGATTGAGCTAAGAATGGGAGTTCTTCACACAGTAGTATGCCTTGTGATGTAACTGACCCAAGAGATGTTTCAGAAAGACGCTTTTGTCTTTCCCTTGGAAGAGATTCAGAGGGTCTTAACTGTTGGCTTTGCCTTACTCTGTGTTAGTCGCTTTTTATCTCTCACAGAATATCTGAGAAAATATCATAGAGTGGAAGGATTTATTTTGGTTCATGTTTCAGTGATTTCTTCCAGTCCATGATCTTGATGGCATGCCTTCTGATTCCTGTGCATAGTGTGACAGACCGTAGCAAGCAGCATGTTAGGGCACAGTTGTTCACCTCATGGTGGCCAAGAAGCAGTGACAAGGAGGGATAATACATTCCTTTCAAAGGCTCCTCCATCCCCTCCCCCAGTGAAACACAACCTTTAACTAGGACAGACCTTCCATAGTTCCCCACTGACAAATGCACCAATGGATTAATACACTGATTAGAGTCCTCTTGAGTCAACAAGCCTGTCAGCTGGTAACTAAACTTTAAATTATGGGTGTTCTAGACATTTTATACTCTAGCCCTAACACTGACCCTAGAGTTATATTCCTCTGTAAGATGAGGCAGAAGGCTGCAACTTTCTCTTTTAATAATTTGTATATTTTTGTGTGTGTATGTGCCCATGGAGGCCAGGAGAATATTAGATTCTCTAGAGCTTTGATTATAGGCAGTTGCAAGCCCCAGAGGATTACAACTTTGAGATCAGCTTGAGTTACATAACAAAGCCTTGTCACAAACACCCACCATGCAAAAGCAAGTAGAGTCCTAACTTGGAGCAAGAAAGACATTAGAGCAGTGGTATGTTTGACTGGCATGGCAGCTACATATACAATTAGATCTGAGGGCCGGATACTCAGCCATATATG
Source organism: Mastomys coucha (assembly GCF_008632895.1). Lineage (NCBI taxonomy): Eukaryota > Metazoa > Chordata > Mammalia > Rodentia > Muridae > Mastomys > Mastomys coucha. Next base: position 86,580,860 of record NW_022196896.1, read on the forward strand.
TAGCTGTACAAGTTAAAGGATTTGAGGATAGCAGAAAAGTCTGGCTCTTCTCCAATACTTTATATTGGAAGTTCAAGACCTAAAACTTTTTGTTGTTTTTGTTTTTTGAGACAAGTTTTCTCTGTAGCCTTGGTTATCTTAGAACTCACTCTGTAGACCAGGCTGGCCTCCAACTCAGAGATCTGCCTTTCTCTGCCTCGTGAGCATTGGGTGTATGCCACCAACACCCAGCTTAAGAGATTTTTATTTTATGTGCATCACTGTTTGCCTGTGTATATGTCTGTGTACCAAATGCATACAGTACCTGTGGAGACCAGAAGAGGGTATTGGGTACCCTGGGACTGGAGTCCCAGATGGTTGTGAACTGCATGTGGGTACTAAGAATTAAAGCTGGGTCTTCTGGAAGAATAGCTAGTGACCTTTCGTACCTTTTTAGTGCAATCAGAAATTGCTATCTGCCCCACAATCTTTTATGATCTCACTGGAGTCATTAAGAGCCCCTAGCCACCTGATGGCAATGGTGAGGATCTGACTAGTCCACATGGTACAGTCTTAAGGGAAGGATATCATCAGGAGCCCATTGGATGTATTCTTAACCTAGTTCTAGAATTCTATTTTGACAAAATCAATTTGGGGATCTCCTACTGTGTCACCCAGAGACCATTCTATTAAGAAACTGTTGACTCCAGGTGGTTCAAAAAGGCTAATGATGAAATTACATACAGAGATGGAAGTTGTTTAAAGGAGTAAGGGATGTTGAAATAGCAGAGAAGTCACAGGGCAAGCCATTGTCTAGAGAGGCTAAGGTCACAAAAGGAGCCCTGTACCTCAGAAACCTCTGCTGCTTATAAATATTGTAACTGAGTTGTGTGTTTTTTCACAGGCATATTGGGGTTGGAGATTTACCACCTTCTGAATGCCAATATCACTGGTATGAACCACTATTGGTTTGTAGTTTTACTTATGTATGATGTTTAATTCTATATAATTTCAGGCCATCAAGTTAATAATAAAATTATGATGCTATTTTGATCTTGAAGAAACATTCATAGTGATTTTAAATATTTTAAATTTCAAACTATTTTACTTACATACTTAAATATTTTCTTAAATATTTAAATTTTTGGTTTTTTGGTTTTTGTCTTTTGTTTTGGTTTTGGTTTTGGTTTGGTTTTTTGTGACAAGATTTCTCTCTGTAATCCTGACTGTCCTGGAACTCATTCTGTAGACAAGGCAGGCCTCAAACTCAGAGATTTGCCTGAGTCTGCCTCCATTGCCTGAGTCTGCCTCCATTGCCTGAGTCTGCCTCCATTGCCTGAGTCTGCCTCCATTGCCTGAGTCTGCCTCCATTGCCTGAGTCTGCCTCCATTGCCTGAGTCTGCCTCCATTGCCTGAGTCTGCCTCCATTGCCTGAGTCTGCCTCCATTGCCTGAGTCTGCCTCCTTAGTACTGGGATTAAAAGCATGTGCCATCATGCTAGGCTAATATTTAAATTTTTTAATAGGAGTCTTAAAACACTTAGAAATTTAAACTCACAAACTTAAAAACTGTTTTTGCAATTGTCATTTGACACAGGTCTCGCTTTGTAGCTGAAGACAACCTAGAACTCACTATGTAGACCATGTTGGCCTTGAACTTCTGGCAATCCTCCTGCCTCTGACTGCTGCATGATGGTATTATATGCATGCAGCGCTATGCCTAGTTCTGAAAAGTCTCGTTTTTTTTTTAAATCCAATATGAGTACGTGCTAAAGTATGTAAACAAGGTCTCAGGGGGAAAGCTTCTTCCATGTTAAAGATTTTATAAGGCTGGTTGATCAGAACTTTGCAAAAACAGGGTCAAAATTATCTTAGGCTCTGTTCAGTCTCCTGAACTGCGTATCTGTGCCTGACCTAATACCTTTTCAACTATTAGGTAAAACCTGTCTTGTGCCAGTAGTCTCCACCAACCCAAAGACTAAAAATGGCATCAGAAAGTAATAGGTTCCCCCTCTTTTCAGTAACTCGCTGTCTTAGTTACTTTTCTCCTGCTGTGACAAAACATTGTGATCAAGGCAACATATGAAAGAAAGCATTTAATTGAATATATGGTTTCAGAGGCTTTCAGTCCATAATGACTGAGAGAAGACATGGCAATAGGAACAACTGAGGGCTCACAATTGGATCAAAAGCAGAGGCAGAGAGAGCTAAGTGGGAATGGGGGTGGGAAGGCTGGCTGCTTTTGAAATCTCAATACTCATTCCCAGAAACACACCTCCTCCAACAAGGCCACACCTCCTAATCCTTTGCAAACTGTTCCACCAACTGGTGGACAAAGTTCAAACAGTAGCTTATGTTCTCATTCGGACCACCACACTTGCCTACTTGGTATCTCTGCCTATGTTGGTGAATGCCCTGACTTATCATCACTTACATTTCTTCTGTGACTGTAAAAGTCTATAGAAAAGATTCATGTTATTTGGGGTAACCCAACTCTGAATTCCTGGACCATGTTAACCTATATTTGGCTCAAATAAAGTATCTCCTACTCTCTTTGAAGTTAAGAGCTATGTTTTGCATTGACAGTTGACCGATGGTGAAAAAAACTGTTTTTCAAGAATTCCCATAAAATTATTAGCAAAACTGCCTGTCTAATTTGTGCGCGTAGACACTATCACTTGTCCAGCACCAGCCTTTTTTTTTTTTAGATTTATTTATTATTATAAATAAGTACATGTAGCCGTCTTCAGACACACCAGAAGAGGGCATCAGATCTCATTACAGATGGTTGTGAGCCACCATGTGGTTGCTGGGATTTGAACTCAGGACCTTTGGAAGAGCAGTCAGTGCTCTTACCCGCTGAGGCATCCCATCAGCCCCTGGCACCAGCCTGTTTAGGAGTAATCTGATAAATTCTAGTCCTATAGGTAAAAAGTTCCCACCTATAAATTTATCAAAGTAGATAAGGTTCATAAGGTACTTGCATATATTAAAACCACATCAGAAAACTAGGCCCTACAACAGTCTACTTGGGCTCTGTAACAAGGACATCCATAGTGGACGTGGTGGTGCAGGCCTTTAATCCCAATGCCTGAGAGGTAGAGGCAGGAGGATCAGCCTTGTCTACATAGTGAATTCCAGGACAGCCTGGAATACAAGACCCTGTCTCCAAAAGCCAAAAGCCAGTATAGTGAGGACAGTCCCTCTTATTTATTATCCAACCATATTAGATGTTTGTATCAAGAGACAAAGAGGCAAAGAACTCCTGACTGTCCCCACCGCTTTATGAACCCAGTCAAACTGCTATCCCTCCAGCTATCCATCTGGGCTGCTCTGGTGCCTTGTCTCAAACATATCACACACCGTACAGCTCATTAGACGTACAGCTCATTTCTGGGCTCTGAACCTCCATCAGCCCAGATGTGCTAATATTTCATCAAATCCCTGTATTCACATCTGTATCGTTCTCTCTGCTGCTGCCTCCAGAAAGATTTCTTTGTACTCTAACACCTTTTATAGTCATTCTGTAACCTATGCATACACATTTATTGCATGAAGTAATGGATGACTTAATAGTAGCAATAAAGAATGGAATAAAAGGGCCAGTGAAGTCAGTCTAGATGGCACACACCTTTAAAAACTATCCTCTTGGAATGCAGACACAGGCAGGTGGGTCTCTGAGAGTTCTAGGTCAGCCAGGACTCTATCATGAAACCCTATTTTCATAGAACGGTTGTTGGGGTGCTGGAGAGATAGCTCAGCAGGGTAAAAGTACTTGTGGTTCAAGCCTGATATCTTGAGTTCAGACCCTGGAACTCACCATGGAAAGAGAGAACTGATTCTTGAAAACTGTCCTTTGAGCTCTACATGTTCTCCATTCTTATGGGCACCAACTCTCTCTCTCTCTCTCTCTCTCTCTCTCTCTCTCTCTCTCTCTCTCTCTCTCTCTCTCTCTCTCTCTCTCTCTCTCTCTCTCACACACACACACACACACACACACACACACACAGACGATTGGAGTAAAAAGACCTATGATTGCCAATGGCCAGCTATCTATCAAGAGAAGTCCTACTTGGTAAATTGTAACCAAGGAACCCAACAAAGCTTGTGAGTTTGTTATTCAATAAATCTTGGCACTGTGTAAATAAAGATGTAGGCTTGTCCATATGTGTTTCTGATTCTAACATGCTCACAATATGAATCATTACATTTAAATTCTATTTTTATAAAAGAATTACACTTTCAATATGTGAATATTTACAATGTCAAAAATTTAACCTGTTCAAGTCAAGACAAAAATTTTAGGTATTAAATATAAAAACTTGTGAATGTATACTATATATAGCTATTAAACTACTTTTTTAAAGCTTAAAAAAAAGAAGCAGTAGACTGGTTGATGTCTATTTGTGTCTAGCATTCTGAGGTGCTGGGAAAAGTCCCAGAACCAAAGCTAAACAAGGCTCCACTACTGATCTATACTTATCCTCATGTCTAGTTTTAGGCTCCATTTCTGAAACACTGGGACCTGCATTTGTGGGTAGTCAAAAGTCCAGAGGGTATCAGGCTAAGAGCTAGTTTAGGACTAAAAAACCTAGAGCGGCTCAGTGCTGGAGCACCTGCCTGGCAGGTACCAGGCATGATTTTGATTTGAGACTAGGAAGGGTGAGGACCAGATGTCTTGGGAGAGTGGTGCCTAAAGTTATATAGCCATGGTGCTGGAGAGATGGTTCAGCAGTTAAGAGCACTAACTAGCTGCTCTTCTTGCAGTCCAGAATTCAATTTCCAGCAATCACATGGTGGCTCACAACCATCTATAATGAGATCTGGTGTCTTCTGGCATGCATGCAGGTGTACATGCAAATAAAGCACTCATATACATAAAATAAATCATTAAATAAAATAAATGCTATATAGCTACATTGTACATTTCAGAATTTTATCTGCTGTTGATGTGGACCATCATTTTGATGGGAAATGTCTTTAAATTTGACTTTAAAAACAAATCCTTGCTGGGCAGTGGTGGCACATGCCTTTAATCCCAGCACTTGGGAAGCAGAAGCAGGCGGATTTCTGAGTTCAAGGCCAGCCTGGTCTACAGAGTGAGTTCCAGGACAGTCAGGGCTATACAGAGAAACCCTGTCTTGGAAAATAAAAACAAATACAAAAACAAAACAAAACAAAACAAAAAACCAACAACAATAAAAAAACCAAACCCTTGAAAGACTCAGGGCAGTTTGAAATACATTCAGAGTTAAAAGTGCAGCTTTTGCTGTGTGAGGTGGTGCCTTGCTAAAATTCCGGCGACTTGTAAACTAAGGTAAAATCGAAAGTTTGAGGACAGCTTGAGCAAATAGGCAGCTTTGTCTCGAAACAGGAAAAAGGGTGATTTTTTTTTTAAAGCTTTATTAATTGTGATACATAAGTACACTGTAGCTGTCTTCAGACGCACTAGCAAGAGGACGTCAGATCTCATTATGGGTGGTTGTGAGCCACCATGTGGTTGCTGGGATTTGAACTCAGGACCTTTGGAAGAGCAGTCAGTGCTCTTCCCCACCGAGCCATCTCTCCAGCCCAAAAAGGTGATTTTCAATGGAAGAAATCTTCAGTAGAAGTGTTGTTACAACTTCAAAAAGATATGGCATTTTTCAGTGAGGTATGGTTCCTGCTTAAGCAGTAGTCATTTATTACAGGAGCTCTAGCTCTAAATGCAGTTCCGAATGACATGCCAAATTGTGTCTGAAGCTTTGATATTCAAGCTATAAAATCTATAAATTGTTTTAGGATGCTTTCACTAAACGTAGTGCCAGTAAGTATCAGGGTTTGCCTTACATTAATCCATGTTAAAAATTCTGACTCAGTTAATATGTTTGGAGTTATTTAAAATTTATATTGAGAAAAATGTATTTTCACTATTGCTGTAGACGAGCATCTACATAAGACTTAAATTGATTGTTGTTTTATATCAAACAACTTTTATAATACTTATTTTTATTGTTATAATATTTTATAAATTTTAAGGAATATGACAAAAAAGATATTGTAGGTATTGAAGGGGGGTCTCTGGGAGGAGCGGTGGTACAAAAGGGAAACAAGAATGTGATTCAACCTATTTAATTAAAATATGTTTTAAATGTTTATAAATGCAGATAAATTGAAATTATGTAACTTTTCTCATCATAATGCAATAAAGGTTTTTTTTTAAAAAAAAAATTCTGAGTCATACAGAGCAGAAGGATCTTAAATTACAGTAATGCTCTGATCAAGCAATGCTTGAAATACTCAAGTACCCAGCATTGCTTTGCCAGGCCTCAGTGCTTCCTACAGAACATCCAATAGTACCCTACCTCTGGCAACACAATATGGTATTACTTTGAATGATTTGATTTTGATGAGGCAGGAGGGACTCAGGTAACCCAGGAATTCGGTATGTAGTTGGGAATGACTAAACACTTGATTTTCTTATGTCCACCTTGTGGACGCTGGGATTACAGATGTGTGCCACCCAGCCAGGTTTATGTGGGGCTAGGGACTGAAGCCAGGACTTTGTACACACTAGAAAAGCAGTCTACCAGTCCCCAGCCTCCGGTTTTCAGGTTTACATAGAAGAAAATGGAGCTTGCAAAAATTCAAGGAATTTACTGCAAATCATCAGTAACAGCCGGAAATCCTACCCACTGTCTGCCACCGTGGCCAGAAACCCTACCCACTGTCTGCCACCGTGCTAACGCCTTTCATTCCAGCACCGGGAAGGCAGAGGCTGCCAGATCTCTGTTAGTCCTGGGCTAGCCTGGTCTACATAATCCCAAGATACACAGGAATACATCGTGAGATCCTGTCAAACAACTAAACAAAAACCAACCACGTTCACTGGAGCGCTTTTGAGCAACAAGGAGCATCTAATGGTGCCTAGCTCTTCAGCCATGCAGGTGTCCAGGTCGGATTGGCTTGGGTCATGAGTCGCACTTAAATGTAGGAGTGAGACCACTCTGTGCAAGTGGACTGGTGTCGCAGCTCGCCTCTAGCCAGGCCAGGGTGGAACCTGGGCCTGGAGGTTTTCTTGTGGCCTGCGGAGCAGTGGCCAGCAGGACTGGGGAGACGCCCAGCACGGGCGTGGCGTGGCGACCGCGGCTCCGATTCGCCGACCGCCCGAGGCCACCTCCCTCCCCAACCGCGGGCGCCACGGCGGAGCGCACGGCCGGGTACCGCGCGGGCGCGCTGGCGGGCGGGCGGGAGGAAGCATGCTGGACTTCGCCATCTTCGCCGTGACGTTCCTGCTGGCGCTGGTGGGAGCGGTGCTGTACCTCTACCCGGTAACCCCGACTCGGGATTCGGGGATGCGCCTGCGCCGCGAGGACCTGGGCGGGCGGTCTGCGGGAGAGTCACGTGGCACCGCCCGGGAGTGCGTTCCCGGTGCGCATGCGTGCTGTGGTGGCTGGGCTGTGGTCCTGGGCGGGTCCCGCATTCCCCGTATCCCGGATGAGTTTGCGGAGGTGGCGCTCAATTACCTTGGGTGACTTTGGGGAGATTGACAGAAGAGAAACCCCTTCCATCTTCTCCTAGCACCCCCTTGCATCTGCCCAGGCACCGTTGTTGGAATGGGAGAGCTGAGCTTCCCAATCCAAACTTTGTCCACCTGTCCTTTTCAGAGTGGAAGCTCTCAAAACTCCGGAGTTAGTGGTTAAGGAAACTTCCTTAACGTGTATTGTAGAAAGTTGGGCGTTGCGTACATCTGTAATCCCAGCGCGGGATGGGGGAGTGGGGAGCCCTGGACTACATCAAACCCTGTCTTTAAAAGAATATATATGTACAAAATGTGGTGGATTTATGGAAAAGTGGAAAGGCAGTGAACAGCCCCGGGTAGATTACTGGTGACGGAAAAGTTTCTTAGAAATGTCCTGTTCAGAGCTAGTGGTGGATTAGGCTAATATAGAAGCCACATACCTGAACTGAAGGTTGAGCGTCTAGGCCTTCCTGGAATAAGAGAATTAACTGTGTCCTAGCAAGCTGGATCCATGTAGCTGGAGCAAATGTAAAACCAGACCAGGAAGATGGACAGATGTAAATGGCTGGAAAGCTATTCAAAGGACTTTTAAGTCTGTGTTCTACTGGAAGGTTTCAATAGATAAGTGGCCATTTTAGTTTTAAGAAAAACTGGGAATGCTGTGTCGGGCCTGTAATCCTAGCACTTGGATGGTGAAGACAGGAGAGTTCAAAGGTTTCCTCCAAAATGGACCCTAGTTCTAGGCCGGTCTGGATCACATGAGCTCTTGCCTTAAATTTTAAATTTTGTATACTAGAAGAAATTTTAAGAAAAAATATGTGGCAAAAAATGTCTTCAATTCATTCCTTTTTAAAAAATGCAAATCTTTGAATCAAGGAATTTTCAGATTAAAAGAGAACTTTAATTTTCGAGCTGGCCATGTCTAATTCCCAGCTACTCAGGGCGCTCTGGTGGGAGGATCTTCTGCTTGAAGCCATCTTGGGCAATAAATTTAGTGAGACCCCACTTCAGAACAATCCTAATATTATTAGTTAAGTTTTATGATAGGCATTCTGGCGACTGTGTTGAGAATGGACTGTAGTTATGGGGCTAGGGCAAGGGTGGGAGCAGAGAAAGTAGGTGGAAAGATAACTACTGTCGTTTTGGTGAGAGATGGACCCTAGTGTCATAGCACATGGTTAAGATAAAGCCAGTGAGACTGGAGCTCCCTTGACATATTTGGCCACACTTGACTCAACTGATGATTCTTTACCTTTCTTCGGTCTGACTGCTCCTCCCAGACTTCTTTACCGTCCCCCCCTCCCTTACCCCAACTTCTCTCTTCAGCCTCTATCTAAATATGGAGACTTCAAGACCTAGTCCTTGGACCTCTTCTCTCCTATATCTAAATTAGAGTGGTTTGTGAGATTGAGTGAAGCTGGAAGAAAAGCACTTGCGGGGGTGGGGTGGGGATGGAGGCTGGTAGATGGAAGAATGGATTTCCCCAGGGAAAGTGAGGATTTCGCTTAGCTTTTATCTTGGTGGAAATTAGTGAGGTTTCATAGAGATCAGAAGTTTGGGGTTACCTAAGCCAGGCTTAAGATGCCTGTTTGACATCCAAATGGGGCAAAATCAAGTGTGAAAGTCTTGAGGTTTAAGGTAAAAAACCCGACTGGAGACAGTTTGGGGACTGCCAGTGTATATATTATACTGAAGCTAGGAAGTTTGTTCCAGTCTCCTGGAGAATTTAGATGTAGGAGAGAAGAGGTCCAAGGACTAGGTCTTGAAGTCTCCATATTTAGATAGAGGCTGAAGAGAGAAGTTGGGGTAAGGGAGGAGGGGATGGTAAAGAAGTCTGGGAGGAGCAGTCAAACCGAAGGAAGGCAAAGAATCATTAGTTGAGTCAAGTGTGGCAAAATATGCCAAGGAAGCTCAGATTGGAGAATTCAGGAGTATTGATAATCCAAGATGGGCGGCTCCACAGTGGAATGACAAGGTGATGACCTAGCTGGAGTGTACTAAAAGGTCCCAAGGATGCAGAATTCTTTAGAGTTTTGCCCTATTCCCTAACAACCTTAGAGTGGTTCGTATCCCCAGGGAGACTGTTGAAAACCTAGAGTTTTCATTCATGAGTGGTTATCAATTGGAGATGGCTTTTGGGCTAGGGAACGGAATTTGTATGCACTTCTCTCAGTGCTGGGACCCGATCTGATGCTGACCCCCTTCTGTGAGTTCGTTGTGCACTGTCCTTGCTATGTTTAGAAGGCCTTGTGTCCCTGGTTTCCTCCATCCCTTTTGGCTGTTAAAATCTTTCCATTTCATTTTCACTGAACCCAAGGGGAGCAATTTGATGGGGACATCCTGTTTAGGATGAAGTATTCCAAGTTCTGTCACTCTCTGCATTGTCTGGCTGTGGCTCTGTGTGTGTGTGTTCCCATCTGCTGCAGGAGGAAGCTTCTCTGATGATGGCTGACAAGGCATGATCTATGAGTATAGCAGGATGTCAGTAGGAGTCATTTTATTGCTTTGTTCCTTTAGCAGAACTGTAGTTTTTTTGGCTTTCTCTAGGCCTGCCTAGTCTCGGGTTTTTGACCAGTGTTGGGAATGGGTTCCATCTCATGGAGTGGGCTTAGATCCAAATCCTCGGCCGTCACTGTAGATCAAGGGTTTGTAGCTGGGTTAGTGTTTACCATTCTCTTTGGCAGAGCGCCTTCCTGTATCCTGAACACTACTAGTCAGTAGGGGGAAGGCTCTAAGTAGGTACCAGCTGGACTTCTCTGTATCCAATGAGTATGTATGTGTTGTCTTTTTTTTTTAAAGGTTTATTTATATATGTATGTATGTATGTATGTATGTATGTATATGGGTACACTGTAGCTGTACAGATGGTTGTGAGCCTTCATGTGGTTGCTGGGAATTGAATTTCAGACCTCTGCTTGCTCCAGTTGCCCTACTCACTGGTGTCAACCCCACTTGATCAGTACCTGCTAGCTCTGGCCCAAAGATTTATTTTATTATTATAGATAAGTAAGTGTTGCTGTCTTCAGACACACCAGAAGAGGGCGTCCGATCTCATTACAGGTGGTTGTGAGCCACCATGTGGTTGCTGGGATTTGAACTCAGGACTTTCGGAAGAGCAGTCAGTGTTCTTACCTGCTGAGCCATCTCACCAGCCCCCAATGTGTTGTCTTTTGTAATAGGGCCTTACCATTAGTTGTGTCAAGAAACCAATGGCCTGGGTTGTTTGGGGACTAGCATGGAACCCCATTGGCCAACAAGTCAAATAGATGTAACCCACTCTGGTTCTGGAAGCTTCATTTAGTGATGAGAGATGGCCAGCTGGAATGCTGCTTCCTCTGTTACTTTGAGATTTGTTTTAAACTACCTTCATATATGTATGTATTTTAGGAAGCTTCTGGTAATGTATTAGGTTTCCATATGACACCTCAAATGGCCCTTAATTTAGCTGTTTCTCCTCCTATTCCCTCCCTCGGCCCCTCTCTCTTCCTCCTTCCTGTTTGATCCTCCTATTGCATTCTCTCCCATCCGTCCATCCTCCATAACTATCTATTCTATTTCTCCTTCCTAGAGAGAGAGCCCTCCCTCCCCCTCAGTCCCTTACTCTATTCCTAACCTCTTTGATTCAATGGATTGTAGCTTGCTTATTGAAAATGTAACAGCTAACATCCACATATAAGCAAATTCATATAATATTTGTCTTTCTGGGTCTGGGTTACCTCGCCCAGGACAGTATTTTTTCTAACTTCATCCATTTACCTATGAATTTTGTGATTTCAGATTTTTAATGTCTGAGTAATAGTCCATTATGTAAACGTAGCACATTTTTTATCCACTTACTGTAAACAGTTATCTAGGTTGTTGCCTCTTGTTGGCTATTCTACATAAAGCAACAAGTGTTGGTGAGAGATTTTGCTTCAAAAATCAAGGCAGACAGCATTTGAGCACAACACCAGTGTTGATCTCTGGGCACATACATACACACACACACACACACACACACACACACACACACACACACACACAATATGCATGATATGGTTAACTGATAATAGTTTAAATTCTTAGAATATCTTTTGAGAATTTGACAGTAGGAGACTATGAAAGCAAACCTTTTCTACACCAAGAGTCTGTTAGTTTTGTTTTGATGTAGATTCTGCTGAATTGTAAAGTTGTTTAAGGTCCTGGAGATGGCTCTTCAAGCTTGTAGATCTTTTAAGATCTGTGACAGTTCACCGCAGGCTCCTGAGGGGCAGTGAATTTAACAGAGTTTGGGGTTTTATTGTTTTATTGTTGTTGTTGTTTTTGTTTTCCATGTAGGCTTCTCGGCAAGCTTCGGGAATTCCAGGACTTACTCCAACTGAAGAAAAGTAAGGACGTTTGTTTGATTTTGTTTTATGAAGTAGAGACATTTCTTTCTTTTTGGTATCAAAACAAAACTATAATTTTGTGGGGGGATTGTTTGTTTGTTGTTGTTTTGTTTTGTTGATGGTGCTGGGGATGGAACCCGAGGCCTCAAAGCACAAGCAAGTGCTGTACCTCTCACCACAGCCTCGGCCCTAATCTATGTTTTTAAATTACTTGTTTTATTTGAATTTTTGTACTTTCAATTTATCTCTGGGAATACACCCTGTCTTTCATTATGAACTGAAAGGAAAGATAGTGAGTTATTACTTCCCCTTTCCTGTTCTGAGAAAGCTGAAGATAAGATAGAAATAAGATAGGAGGGGCAATAAAACTTCGAAGTTAATCCTAGGGTTTCCTTAGGCTGTGAGCCTGCCTTGTGGCTGTAGGCTGGATGACCTGGGTGACCACTTGGGTAGTTCTGGATTATGTCACATGTTCCTTGTGTTGTTTTCACAACACAATTTCATGAATCCTCCAAGTCCTCAGAAAAATCCATATCTCAATATAATTACAGAAACAGTGGGGCAGTGAATTTAACAGAGTTTGGGGTTTTTCAGTAATTTAAGGTTTATGAACCTTCATCGGTTGACACAGTTAACTCAGAGACAGCTATGTATTGCTTTCTGATTTTTTCAAGTTACATTGATTATATCACATGTCTGTCTTTTGTCAGAGATGGTAATCTTCCAGACATTGTGAACAGTGGAAGTTTGCATGAGTTCCTGGTTAATTTGCATGAAAGATACGGGCCTGTGGTCTCTTTCTGGTTTGGCAGGCGTCTTGTGGTTAGCTTGGGCACTGCTGACATCCTGAAGCAGCATTTCAACCCCAATAAGACTTGTAAGTTCCATTTTCTTTCTCCTCAGCTGACCCCACCTTTGACGACTAAATGTTTATCACAAAAGAATGCTGTTGGATAGGAATAGCTAATGTTTATCGAATGCTTTGAACGGTGTGTTAGGTGTGTATTAAAGTCTTGGTTGCTTCATTTAATAGATTACAATGGTATGAAGTTATTTTTGTCTTTAATTGACAAATATGCATAACTCACTCCTGTTGTAAATGAAACCAGGGTTCTTTTGAGGGAACATGAGACGATATAGTTCTAGAGTCCATCTGGAAGGGTTAACATATTTGAGCAGGAAGGAGAAGCCTAAGGAATACTAATGAGAGAAATAGCTGAACTCTCACATATACAGTTTGGAACACTCACCTCGCTCGGTGACAGGATCAGACTCACGGAATACTAACTGCGTAGTAGATGAACAGACAGGACAACTGCACTTCTGTAACAGGATAAAGGCTGTGGGTATTTCTGAGAAAACTGAGTCACTATTCAGAAAAACATCAATCCTTGCCTTATTCATCGTATCAAAATGCATCTCAGGGCTGAGGGAAGATTCAGTTGATCAGTTGATCAGGAGCCAGGTCAGTGCCATGCTCTTGTCACCACAGAGCTGGAGAGGTGGCAGTTGTTGGGCTCACTGCTCAGATCTGCAAGTCCTTATATTGTTAACGGTTAGGGGGATTTAGGATTTCAACTTTTTTATATTTTTTGTGTTTGAATTGTTTTTAGTAATGCGCGCATGCACACATACACTATAGCTACTAGAGGAGTAGAAAGAGAAGAGAAACTGACATCAGCTGATTTTCTTAGCTAATACCTGAAAACGACACACAACATTATCCACATTGCTTTAGAATTAGTATGTGTGTGGGGTGTGGCTCAGGTGTTTAGAGTACTTCCAAAGGACCCAGGATCAGTTACCAGCACACATGGAAGCTCAGAACTGCCTAGCTCCAGTTGTAGAAGATGTAACACTTTTTTCTGGCTTCTGAATGCATGTGGTGCACAGACATACATGTAGGCAAAATACCCAAACCAAAAAAGAAAGAAAAAAAAGAAACCAAGTCTTCTTTTAAAAAATTGTACTCATGTCCATAGACTTTTTTGCAGGCATTGATGAAGTACAGCAGAATTCTGGATCAGGGCAGTTTTGCCTATTTTTACTGACACTTGAACTTTTACAAAGATATTAATAATTTGTCAGATTTACAAAAAGATATTAATGGCATTGTGGAAAGATTGCTATGCTCCGTGCTGTCCCCCTTCAACCTGCTGACCTCTGATTTCTTTGGACTGTTTTTCCCTTTGAATGATTATTTTAATATAGAAATCCCGAATCTGTCTGTTTCAGCGGACCCATTTGAGACCATGTTGAAGTCATTATTAGGGTATCAGTCTGGCGGTGGGAGTGTGGGTGAGGACCACGTGAGGAGGAGACTGTATGGAGATGCTGTGGCGGCTGCTCTGCAGAATCACTTCCCTCTCCTGCTACAGGTAAGGTGGTGGTTGGGCGGGTGTACAGTGTAGACGGCCGTGCTGACGGAATGTAGACAAGGACAGAGTGTAGACAAGGACAGAGTGTAGACGGCCGTGCTGACAGAGTGTAGACAATGACAGAGTGTAGATGGCCATGTTCACAGAGTGTGGACAACTGTGTTCACAGAGTGTGGACAACTGTGTTCATAGGGTGTGGACAACCATGTTTACAGAGTGTAGACAACTGTGATCACAGAGTATAGACAACCCTCTTTACAGAGTGTAGACAATGACAGAGTATAGACAGCTGTGCTGACAGAGTGTAGACAATGACAGAGTGTAGACGGCTGTGCTGACAGAGTGTAGACAGCTGTGCTGACAGAGTGTAGACAACGACAGAGTGTAGAAGGCTGTGCTGACAGAGTGTAGATGGCCATGCTGACAGAGTGTAGACGGCTATGTTCACAGAGTGTGGACAACTGAGTTCACAGAGTGTAGACAACCGTATTCACAGAGTGTAGACAACTGTGTTTATAGGGTGTAGACAACCCTCTTTACAGAGTGTAGACAACCCTCTTTATAGTGTCGCTACATTCAGTGTGCCTTATGTTTGCCACTCTTCTCATACCCATTTTTCTTTTCTTTTCTCTTCTTTCCTTTTCTTTTCTTTTTTTTTTTTTTTTTTTTGGTGTGTGTGTGGGGGGGGCACAGGGTTTCTCTGTATAGTCCTGGCTGTCCTGGAACTATCTCTGTAGAGCAAGCTGGCCTCGAACTCAGAAATCCACCTGCCTCTGCCTCCCAAGTGCTGGGTTTAAAAGCGTAGGCCACCACCACCCGCGTACCCGTTTCTCTAAGCTGACTTTTTAAATATTTTATTGCTGTTCTTGTTATTTGTAGCTATAGGTAGGTGTGCATGTCTGCATGTGGGAATGTGCACCTGAGTGCAGGCACCTACAGAAGCCAGAGGCATTGGATCTCCTGGCACCGAAGTTATAGGTGCTTGTGAGCCGCCGGGCATGAGTGCTGGGAGTTGAAGTCAGGTCTCTGGATGAGCCTCGAGTGCTCTCAACCCCTGAGCCATCTCTACAGCCTCTCTGAGCTGATTTTTATTCTCCTGAACTTTTATAGATCCTCTACCAGTTGTTTTCAGGACTCTCTCCCTCCCACCCTCTGCCTGCATATCCCTCTTCCATGTGTGTGTGGGGGGGGGCATATATGGAATGTGTATGGGGGGGGTGTTGATGTGTATGTGTTTGTTGTGATGGAATGTAGGGTGTGTGGGGTGTATATGTGTATGTGTGTGGGGAGGGGGTGTATGTAAGTTGTATAGGGTATATGGGAGGTGTGGGGGGTTGTATTTGTATATGTGTGGGGTGTGTGTGTGATGTGTATGTATGTTTGTGTGTATGTGATGTGTATGTGGTGTGTGTGTATGTGGTGTGTATGTGCTGTGTGTGGTGTATGTGTATGAGTATGTGGCGAGGGGACGGGGCAAACGCAGCTTCACAGACACACTCCGAAGTCCTGACCTTCCTGTAGCCCGTGAGTATTAAATTTAGTGCTTCCCAATCCAGCCTCAATATTGTACTGCACATGAACTTTCTGGGGGATGTCCCAAATTCAAGCCTAAACACAAATCATTTCCTTTGTGCCCCTAAAGGCTCCTAGCTGAGCTATGTGTGTGACTGGACAGCTTCCCGGGCTCGCCTGCATCCTTACCCACCACTCCAGCCATCCCATCGCCTGTGCTTGCTGCAGATGCTCCTGCTTTGCCGAGTCCCTAACACGTCAGCTCTGCACCTTCCTCATGCCTTACCATTCTACTAATCGTAAGCTTTTGGGTTTTTTCCTTTCTTTCTTTCCCTCTCCCCCTTTGCAATGCTGATATTAATTCAAGGACCTCACTCATCTTAGGCAAGTGATCTGTTGCTCAGTCCTAAGAATTCTTCCTTCAATCTAAAGCTAATCTACTCACCTTTGACCTATTAAAGTAATTTAATTTTTTTTTTTGAGACAGGGTTTCTCTGTTTAAGTAATTTGATTTATCATGGTAACCCGATCGTTACAGAAAACACAGAAACTAACTGAATAAATAAATCATAATTTCAGCGTGTATTAATATATATTACTGGGAATCATAGGAAGGCTGAGTTTGATACTAGTCTGGGTAGTTTATGGAGGCCCTGTCTCAGAAAAATGAATAGCCAAGTAGTAAGTAAATAAGTATCGTTAAGTGACCAGCCAGCAAGGAAGTGTTGAACGGCGCTCTGTGAGAGCTTTGGCTTTTCCCAGCAGCTTCTCTTCCGTCAGGCAGAACAGCACTAGTTACCAGATTTACAACCTCTTAGTGTCTGTCCTTGGTCCAGATCTGACTTGTGTGGTCCATGACAGAGTCTTCTAACTTCGCCCTCTGCGCTCTGGCTCCTCGCTGTCCTAAACATGGGCTGAATCTCCACTTGAATTCCCTGAGTGTCCCTTCTCTCTTTTGTGCTCCTATGCTGCTTTTTGCATGTCTTTTGGGCTATGTTCTGGTGACACAAGTCCTTCTGCATTTTTAGACTGTTAAGAAGTCGCTTAACTGATAGAGTAGTACAGATATTAATAGTCAAACATTTCAAGTTAATTGGTTTATAGGTAGATATTATCATTTCCCTGTTTTACAGATGAAGAGACCAAGTAGTCTGTCTAAGATCATCAGCTAAATAAATGGTAGGAAAAGGTTTGCCCTCAGGCAGTCTGGTCTCAGAGAGTTTAAGCCTTACTCACATGGCTATACTGCCTCCTGGAAGCTTGGTCCTCCCCTCATGTAGATTTGCTTGGTTAATTTTATTATACTCTTTAGTGCTACAGTCAATGTCCTAGTGCAAGGCAGAATTAAAAGTCACTTCTTTAAAACATTAATAATTGCTAGACATAGTTGTGCATACCTTTAATCCCAGCACTTGGGAGGCAAAGGCAGGCGGATTTCTGAGTTCGAGGCCAGCCTGGTCTACAGAGTGAGTTCCAGGACAGCCAGGGCTATACAAAGAAACCGTGTCTCAGAAAAACAATAAAACCAAACAAGAAAAAAATCCAAAATAAAACAAAACAAATTCTAGTAATCTTATAATAATTATTAAGCAATTACATAATTTTTCAAAGAAATGTATTTTTTCTGAATAGTTCATTTATGTCATGATCTCATCTGTTGGTACTTGTCGGTGTATGCCTGGGAAGTCTGAGGCAGGAAGCAGGAAGCGGCTGAATCCTCTCCTCTCCTCTCCTCTCCTCTCCTCTCCTTTCGTCGCCTCTCCTCTCCTCTCCCCTCCCCTCCCCTCCCCTCCCATCCCCTCCCATCCCCTCCCGTCTGTCTGTCTGTCTGTCTGTCTCTCTCTCTCTCTCTCTCTCTCTCTGTCTGTCTGTCTGTCTCTCTCTCTCTCTCTTTCCAGACAGAGTTTTTCTTTGTAGCCTGGCTATCCTGGAATTTGCTTTGTAGACCAGGCTATCTTCAACTTCACAGAGATCCATCTGCCTTCATAGTGCTGGGATTAAAGGCATGCACGACCACACCTTGCATCCTTTCTTAATGCTCTGTCAGGTTTTGGTACCAAGGTTCTTGTAGCCCCATGAAATGAAGAGGAAACTGTGTCGTGTGTATGTGTGTGTGTGTGTGTGTGTGTGTGTGTGTGTGTGTGTGTGTGTGTGTTTGCGGTCACCCCCAAGCCCCCATGTTTTGAAAGACTCCATTTTGGGCTGGCATTGCTTTTAGCTACTCCAGTGGAACCTAGCATGTCTCCTAGCGTGTCTCACATGGTTTTTATTTGCATCTCCCTAACAATGAGTGAGGCTGGTCATCTTACTTGTTTGGTTGCTTTGTGTGATGTTTTATTTTGTCTTCTGCTGAGTACACATTTGTTTTACTGGCAGACTAGATAAACACATATATAAAGAAAATACTTAACTTTTCTTTTAGCCCAAGAAATGGTTTTGACTCTTTTAAGAAAAATAACTGTCCAAAAGCATTTTCCAAGCTTATAACACATTTCCAAAATAACTCTCAAAAAAAAAAAAAAACCCTACCATAAAAAAGATGTCAATACCATATGGCTTTATGAAAGAACTTCTACATTTTTTTTTATTTTTAAAGGTTCCCAAGTTTTAAATAAACTGCTAGCAACATTTCTTCCTTGCTTAAAAGTATTATTATCTGGGGATGGGACATATATAATAACTTTTTGAACATAGAATGATTTTTACAAGTTAACACACACACACACACACACACACACACACACACACATTTCAAGAGGGGAAGTTTTTCCACAGTAGGTAACATTATTTTCTCTTCTTTCTATAACCTCTGAGTTATCATCAATATGGTCTTTTAAAAGATGTATTTATAAATATTTAGCTTGCATGCATGCATATCTGGGTACCATGTGTGGGCCTGGTGTTTTAGGAGGTCAAAAGAGAGCAGGATGCTCCGTGAAGCAGGAGCTACGGCAGGTTGTGAGCCATGTGGGTGCTGGGAATTGAACCTGGGTATTCTGCAGGAACACGTGCTCTCACCCCCTCCAGGGGATCTTTCAGTGTGCTTATTTGCCATTCATATATGATTTTGGTGAAAAGTGAGGTCTTTTGCCCATGCTTTACTTCATTATCTGTGACTGAGATCCATGAGTTCTTAGAGTAATGTGTGTGCCAGGCTCTTCACCCGCGAGATGCACATTTGCAGGGTTCTCTTCTAGCTCTGTCTGCCTCGGAAGAGCAGGTGTTTTTGACTTTGATGAAATAGTACTTACTGATGTTTCTCTTTCATAGCTGGTGTCTGTTAAGATCTCAGCACCTTTCTCTCTGCCTGCAGGCTGAATGTCTTCCTCATATGTTCAGGTCTTGTCCATTTTCAGTTTATCCATGTATACTGTGGATGTAGTTAAGGTCGGGTTTTCTTACACGTCTGCTCGATTGTTAAAAGATGGTCCCATTCGACTTTCCTGGGAGTTTTTGTCAGGCATGTGTTGGGCCGCTCTCATCCTTTTCTGTTGATCTATGTCTGCCCTGAGTCAGCTCACTCTACGAGTCTAAGCATGCTGTCTTCTGACTTAATTTGCTCACTAATTAACTGATGGCTCAAAGCTGTCTGCTTAAGCCCACTGTTGAGCTTTATTTTTAGTCCTGTGCTTTTCTGCTCTGAGCTCTTATGCGGTACCCTCTAAAATGTGTCTGAAGAGCTGATAGCCATCATTTGTTGAGACTTCATTAGCCTAGTTTTCTTTTGTACTTTGCCTACAATGTAACCTACCCTGATATAAAAATCTATTCTTTTTTCATATTTTGGAATGAATTTTATATACATACATTTCTTTTCTTGAGAGTAGATTTTTTTTTCTCATATACCTTATCCTGATCATGGTTTCCCCTCCCTCTAGTCCTCCCAGAACCTCCCCACCCCCCTTTCATACAGACCCACTTCCTTTCTGTCTCATCTGAAAACAAACAGGCTTCTGAGAGATAATAGTAAAACATAACAAAAGAAACTTTAATAAGATAAAACAAAACTGTCATTGGGATTGAACAAGACAAACAAACAGAAGGAAGAACGCTCAAGAGAAAGGCCTATTCTTCTCTGGTCTGCTGCCTCCACTTCATACGACTTTCCTTGGGTGTTTATTTCCTGTGGACCAGCTTGCTTTCTTCTTTATTTGTATGCCTTGTGTTTCTGGAATTTAAAGCTGCACCCTTGACGTACACATGGCAGCTCTTGGTATCCTCCTGCTCTCCACCTGCTTGGGCTTTGCACTAGTGAGTGTGGGATTGTTGTTAGTTGCTCATTCAGTCATTTCTAAACTATCTCTGTGGACTCTGAGATATCTGTTCCCACATCTTAGTGTTCAGCTAGGGTTTTGACAGATTCACCACAAAGCTTGACACCAGTGAGAAGAGAAAACGCTGGGCTAGCTGTGGTTGTATGTGTCTCTAATCCCAGTACTCAGGAGGCAGGGTGGGATAGATCTCTGCATTTGATATCAGCTTGGTCTATAGAGTGAGTTCCACAATGGCCAGGGTTACATAGAGAAACTGTGTTTCAAAAAACCAAAACAAGCCAGGCAGTGGTGGCACACACCTTCAATCCCAGCACTTGGGAGGCAAGGAAGGGCAGGCGGATTTCTGAGTTCAAGGCCAGCCTGGTCTACAGAGTGAGTTCCAGGACAGCCAGGGCTATACAGAGAAACCCTGTCTCAAACAAACAAACAAACAAATAAACAAACAAAACCAAAAACCAAAAACACAAGAAATAAAAAAGAAGAGAAAAGGAGGAAAGAGAAAAGGAGAGCTCTGTCCGTGGTTTAGACTGGCTTTGTGCTGGGAGCCCCTTAACACTGATAAGGTTTTTTTATGTCCAACCTCAACTTTTACTTCCTGCTTGTACAGATGTTGACGTCTGCCAGATGTGAAAGCTGAGGGCCTTTAGGTCTTTCTGAGCGTGTGGTCGATTGGTGGGCATGCACATAAATAGACAGACAGGCTGGCAATAAGTAACGCCGCCTAGGGACACATGTTGTAGACACCTAGTGAGTTCTCCCAGATTTGTACAGCATCAACTCCCATAGAAGTTCTTTTTCTCTGCTTGTCAGTGGCAGCAGACCTGGGATCAGACACAGCTCCAGTTTGCTGTGTGTTGGATTCTCTTATCCTGTAGAGCAGGACCCTACGAGATCTTTATCACAGTTCTCTGAACAGCATGCAGTGTAAGACTTAGAAATGACTTCCAGAACTCTCCACTTAATATTTCTAGAGCAGCTAGAAGTTCTTAGGTGAAGAGAGACTGCTGTGTGTGGGATTTTGTTGGTGGCATGAAATTAATGTTTTTGTTATGTCTGATTGTGGTGTTGGGTATTGAACACAGGACCTAGTGCATGCTGGGCATTGATCACCCACCCAGCTACACCATCAGCCTGGAAGTAATTTTCAAGCTGTATTGTGTTTTAGTTCATCCCAAAGTTATTGTAAAAAAATGTCATCTTGACACTTTGGGGGTCCTTTTAAGGACCCCCTCCTGTTTTTCCAAAGATTACATTTATATTCCACATGTTCCCTTTAAGGAGGTATATATTCCTAAGAGATGCTAAATATTTTTATATTGAATATTTCTTCTCTTTCTTACAGAACTTAAGTGTAGTTCCTTAAGAAAAGGAGACACGACTCTAGTTTGTGCCACCCTGAGGTCTTTGCATACACTGGTTCAGAAAGCTTTTACTGTTTCCTGTGACCTGGGTCTAATTATCTCTCACAACCGTGCAGAGTAGGGAGTGTGGCCCCAGCTCTGCCGTGGAGCATCTGAACTTTAGGTTTTGCTTTGCTGTAAAGTTTGTAGTCTTTTACTACATAGTTTTTAATTTCACAGGGGATTTGATAAATCTGGGAGGAGCGAAAGGCTGACAGAGGCTCCTCTTTATACCACAGTGTCTAGCACTTTGTCATATTCACATTTGTGGATTGAGCCACAGCCACTTTGGTATATCAGACATTAATATTTTTTTATTCTGCTTAAAGTCCACTAGATGTAAAATAATTTTTCTGTCTTGAATTTTTAGCTTATATTTTGTGTTTATTGTTGTGTGTTTATTCTGTCTTATTTCAGAAATCCGGTTTGGTTTTTTTTGTTTTTTTGTTTTTTTTTTTACTCAATCTAAGGCCAAAGCATTAAAGGTTAAGATTGAGACACAGTCGGAAATGCCTGCATGCTTAATTTGTTACACAGTTTATATACGACATGACTATCTGACTGAATCCCTTGTAAGATTTAGGGAGTGGAAAATAAAGTGTTATTTCTCTGTTCTTTTCAGCTTTCAGAAGAATTGTTAGATAAATGGCTGTCCTACCCAGAGACCCAGCATATACCTCTGAGCCAGCATATGCTCGGTTTTGCTTTGAAGTTTGTCACACGGATGGTACTGGGTAGCACATTTGAAGATGAACAGGAAGTCATCCAATTCCAAAAGAGTCATGGCACAGTGAGTCGAGGGGAAAAAAATTAAAATGATTCTTTCATCAGGCCGAGTACTTAAATGCTGACTTTACCTCTGAAGAAGGTGTGTGTGTATGTGTGTGTGTGTGTGTGTGTGTGTGTGTGTGTGTGCATTTGCGAGTGCATTCGTACATGTACGCCCATGTATGTGATGGTATCTTCCTCTTAGATGTTCTGTCTAATTTTTGAGACAGTATCCTTCCCCAAGCCCTGAGTTCATGGGTTTGCTAGATTGACTGGCCAGGGAGCTCCTAGGCTCTGGCCATCCTTCCAGCACAGGGTTATAGGTGTGTGTCGCCATGCCTGGCTCTCTGTGTAGGTGCTGGATGGAACTCTGGTTCTCACTTCTGCATAGCAGGCATTTTACCAACTGAGCCTTTTCCCCAGCTGTGTGTCTCAAGGTTTAAGCATCTTCTTTTTGATCTAAAAGAACAATGGAAGCTAAAATAATGGGTGCTCTGTGTGTGTGTGTGTGAGAGAGAGAGAGAGAGAGAGACAGAGAGACAGAGAGACAGAGAGAGAGACAGAAACAGAGAATGTGTGTACTCATGCGCATGTGTGATTTTTATTTTTCTTTTTAGGTAAATACTTTTTGAAATGTAAAAAGTGTATGATTAAAGAAAAATTTTAAAACTTAACCAATATCTTATAAAAATAATACTAAATTCTAGAAGGAAGAGAAAAGCCAGAAACTAATAGAACAAGATTGTGTCCTACATAGAAAGAAGTTCAATGCAGTCAGTGGAGCATGAAAATGCTAATGAAGTGAACATGATTAGCAGCAAGACTAATTCAGTCTAAATTGAGTAACATTGTCTTTCCTACACTCACATGTGGGATTTTTAAATTAGTGTCAACATGAGATTAGCTTATTTTTTGAAATCATATTTAGGTCATGAACCCTACCACTTCTCAGGTTTGAGAAATTATTCTGTACATTATTTAAGTCTACAAAACGGGTTGAAGAGCTTTTTTTCTTTTTTGAAACAGGGTCTGGATCTTACCATGTAGACCAGGCTAGCCTGGAACTCACAGAGATCTGCCTGCCTCTACTGGGATCAAAGACCCACCACGCCAGATTTATTAGTCAAAACAATGTGTTCTAAGCAAAAATCACCAGGAACTGAAGGCTACTACCTTGTCACTATTTAATACATATGTGTTGCCTGGCAGTGGTGGCGCCCGCCTTTAATCCCTGCACTTGGGAGGCAGAGAAACCCTGTCTCGAAACAAAAAAGAATGTCATCTGTCTCCTTTGAAGAAGGGTCTTCCACTTTTCTGGAGCTCACTAGCCCGCCCAGCAAGGGATCCTCCTGTCTCTACCTCCCCAGTGCTGTGACTACAACCCAGCGTCCCCACACCTGCTGTCTTAGTCAGGGTTGCTGTTGCTGTGACAAAACTCCATGACCAACAGCAAGTGGGGGGAGGAAAGGGTTTATTCAGCTTACACTTGACATCATAGTCCATCACTGAGGGAAGTCAGGACAGGAACTCACACAGGGCAGGAACCTGGAGGCAGGAGCCGATGCAGAAGCCATGGAGGGGTACTGCTTACTGACTGCTCTTCATGGCTTGCTCAGCCTGCTTTCTTTCTTTCTTTTTTTTTTTTTTTGGTTTTTCAAGACAGGGTTTCTCTGTGTAGCCCTGGCTGTCCTAGAACTCACTCTGTAGACCAGGCTGGCCTCGAACTCAGAAATCTGCCTGCCTCTGCCTCCCAAGTGCTGAGATTAAAGGTGTGTGCCACCACTGCCTGGCAAGGATTTGTTTCTTTGTCTAATGGCCAATTTTGAAAGATTAGAAGATGCCCTCTTATCTGAGGGGATAAGATATGTATAATAAAAACCCAAGAACACACTCTGCTGCCTTTTGGTCTGTGTTTCTTTTTCCTCCTCTTCTCCTTGTTTTTAGGGTGGGTGTGAGGATGGTGGGGAACATATAGCAAGGGTCTCATGTAGCCCAGGCTGGTCTCCATGTAGCCAAAGGTGACCTTGAATTTCTCATCCTTCTCTCTCCATCTGGGATTACAAGCAGGGCCCAGCACACCCAGGTTTTGTTCCCGCCAGGGATCCAATCCAAGGCTTGGTAAATGAGCTAGACAAGTGCTCTACCAACCAACCTACATCCTCTACCTCACGTGAGCTGCTTTCAAGAAAGAAAAGTTTTCATTTGCCAGATGAAATTAGTTTGAAAGAGCCTTGATTAAAATCATTAAAAAAATATCTGAGCCCTGTTCTCAGAAACTATGGACCAAATGATCATACAGCCAGCTGGAAAGGAAGATCTTAGATGCTCGGTTACGCCGCTAAGGGAGGACCTCCATGCTGCACAGTGTGATCACTCAACATTAATATGGAGGAAATCTGTACACAATGTAGTACTTATGTGCTTTCTTGTGTTTAGGTGTGGTCTGAGATTGGAAAAGGCTTTCTAGATGGGTCACTCGATAAAAACACCACTCGGAAAAAACAGTATCAAGAGGGTAAGCTTAGCCACTTTTTTTTTCTTGTTTTTGTTGTTGTTGTTGTTCTTGTATTTTCAGGGGTTTTTGGTTTTGGTTTTGGTTTTGGTTTTGGTTTTGGTTTTTTGTTTTTTGTTTTTTTTGTTTATTTTTTTTTTTGAGACAGGGTTTCTCTGTATAGCCCTGGCTGTCCTGGAACTCACTCTGTAGACCAGACAAAAATCTACCTGCCTCTGCCTCCCAAGTACTGGGATTAAAGGCATGAGCCACCATGCCTGGCTTTTTTCTTGGTTTTTCAAGACAGGGTTTCTCTGGGTAGCCCTGCCTGTCCTGGAGCTCACTCTGTAGGCCAGGCTGGCCTTGAACTCAGGGATCTATCTGCCTGCCAGGCTAGCTTAGCCACTTTTAATTAACTAGTTTTGTGGTAGTACATGGTTGGCAGGTAGTCTACCTTGAATCTAGAGCCAAGGTCTCACCTTCAAATTTTAATTTGTATTCAAAGATACATCATGGGCTGGAGAGGTGGCTCAGCAGTTAAGAGCATTGATTGCTCTTCAAGAGGTCCTGAGTTCAATTCCCAGCAACCACATGGTGGCTCACAACCATCTGTAATGAGATCTGATGCCCTCTTCTGGTGTGTCTGAAGATAACTACAGTGTACACATAGACATAAAATAAATAAATCTTTAGAAAAAAAAAAAAGATACATCATGATTTCAGTTGTCCTATCTCTGATGGTGAGATCATTGGTCATCTATATTTTCTCTGTGCTTTCTCCTTCTACATTTCATTCGGTGATGGTTTTTCTACAATGAAAAAGAAGAAAAAGCAGTATGTAGAAGCTGGTACTCACTGTACAGTGAGTATACAGCACGTACCTGTGGAAAGCATCGGGCACACTAGAAAGCCATTCAATAGTATGTATTTGAATAATAAACAAGGGGTGCCATTGTCTAAAAGGAGAAAAATTATTTGTGAAGATTTTTTTAAAATCTTACTATATTTGCTATATATGAGTGTTTTGCCTGCATGTACATCTGTGTACCACTTGCAAGACTCACAGAGAGAAGAGAGAGTCAGATTCTCTGGAGCTGTAGTTACCGGCAATTGTGAGCTGCCATGTGGGTGCTAAGAACAGAACCTGGGTCGTCTGCAAGAGCAGCCAGTGCTTCCAACTGCTGGGTCCTCTCTCCAGTCCCCTCCCTCAACAAACAAACAAACAAACAAACAAACAAATAAATAAAAACTGTCATAAAATTGAGTAAAATATTTTCTAAGTTTTTTGGCAGTAATTTATAAGATTTATATACAGGGGCTGGAGAAATGACTTAACAGTTGTTTATATCCTAGTATCCATGTTACGAAGGTGACAAACACCTGTAATTGTAGCTCCTAAGGATCTGATATCCTCTTACGTCCGAGAGCACCTGCACACACACACACACACACACACACACACACACACACAAATAAAAAGTAGACAAATGGTAAAGTTATAAAATGAAAAATGAAATTTGTATAGAAAAGCAGTATTTTGTAGGGTTGGGAGACGACAGCTTGGCTGGTGACATGCTGGCTGCTCCCACATGAGGACCTGAGTTCAGATTCCCAGTAGCCATAAAGAGTCTGGGCAACTTGGACTCTGTGCGCGCGCGAACACACACACACACACACACACACACACACACACACACACACACGCAGAGAATAGAGTTTGATGTCCGATATCTTCCTCTGCTGCTCTTGTCCTTAAGTTCTGAGCCTAGAGTTCACTGACTAGATGAGACTAGTGAGCCAGCAAGCCCCAGTGACTGTCTCAGTCTGCACAATGCCTTTTTCCTCTTTCCATAAGTGATGGGATATGGATCAAGGTCCTTGTTGTAGTTAAGCCCTAGTTCTTCCTCCAAGCCCTGTGCTCGCAGAAATAAGACTCAGACTCAAAATATATTTACACATACCTTGGCCATATAGCTAGGCTCTACTCTGACTAGGACGTAATTAAAATAACCTAATTATGTTAACCTACATTCTGTCGCATGGCTGCTTACCCGTGCTCAGGTACCACACGTCCTTTTCATCACATCTTTTCTGAGGACCTACCATGTCTGGCTCTATCTCAGAATCCTTACTCCTCCCGGATGTCCCACCTTCTATTTCCTGCCTAAGCCATAGCCCATAGGCTTTTTAATTGACAGGTGATGTGTCTGTACAATACATAAGATAGTCTCTCTCTAATCCTCATGCTTGTATAGCAAACACTTTACTGAGCAATCGAAGCCCCATGTGTTACTATTTTATTCTGACCTGCTTCATTTTCTTTTTTTTGGAACCAGACAGGGTAACCAAAACACAGATCCTGCACAGTGGTATTCATGTGTGGTCCGAGTGACTTGGTATACTGAGGCAAGATCATCAATTTAAGTTCAGAAGTTAGAAACCCATCTCCTAAGGGGGAAAAGGGCTTCATAAGAGCCACAGATTATTTTCCATACATAATGGTATTGCTTCATTGGCTTCTCTGAAGTATTTATGACCTACTGTGTGCTGGTTCTCACTATGTGCACAGGCCACAAAACATCCTGTGCTAATGCTTGCTGTTCTAGGGATCATCCTGGCACCCACCAGAGGCTTTTAAAATTCAGTTTGATACATCCCCTGTGGTAGTATTCATTGTCATTCTCGTCACTAGATGGATATATTTAGGTTAATTCCCCTTTGCAAAAACTATTTTTCAGAAATACAATAATTACCAAGCTTTGTTTTACCCTAGTTTTGTGTTGTTTTGATATTGAAACCTGGTTTCTACCTCCACTTAGGTTCAATTACTATGATGTGTGACCTGTGTTTTACTGTTTTTAGAAATTCCTCCCAGGTAATCCCAATGTGTGGCAGTGTGGGAGCTACCGCATTATACCATGGGCAGCCCTCCTTCCCTTCACTAATGTGTAGTCAGTTATTTACATCTTCTTACTCTTTGGTCGAGATTTGTACTGTCTTGGTATATGTTAGGTCCTTGGAGATGTTAATGAATAAGAAGAATTTTTGTGGCACCTCATTCTAGCTGGAAGAAATAAGAAGTGATCTAAGGGGCTAGAGAGATGGCTCAGTGGTTAAGAGCACTGACTGTTCTTCCAGAGGTCCTGAGTTCAAGTCCCAGCAACCACATGGTGGCTCACAACCATCCATAATGAGATCTGATGCCTTCTTCTGGTGTGTCTGAAAACAGCTACAGTGTACTTACATATAATATATATATTATATGTATGTATGTATATATATACATACATACATATGTATGTGTGTGTATATATATATATATGTATATATATATATATACACATATGTATATGAAGTGATCTAAGTTAGTAAATTTATAGGGAGTGAAACGGTGAAAAGTGAAACCAGAAGGAGGCTAGCAATATGCTGTGGAGAGACTACAACGTAGTGAAAAGTGAAACCAGAAGGAGGCTAGCAGTATGCTGTGGAGAGACTACAATGTTGTTATCCTGATGATGTTGGGTATAGTGGAGAGACTACAATGTAGTTATCCTGATGATGTCATGTGCAGTGGAGAGACTACAATGTAGTTATCCTGATGACATCCTATATGGTGGACAGGCTACAATGTAGTTATCCTGATGATGTCATGTGCTGTAGACAGGCTACAATGTAGTTATCCTGATGATGTCGTATGCTGTGGACAGGCTACAATGTAGTTATCCTGATGGTGTGTGCAGTGGAGAGACTACAATGTAGTTATCCTGATGACATCCTATATGGTGGACAGGCTACAATGTAGTTATCCTAACCTGTCTCCTAAAGGAGGCTAGAAGTGTGGGGTGGAGAGCCTGCAGTGTATTTTGTTTTTGTTTGTTTTCAAATCTTGCTTTCTCCTGATAGGTGAGAATGCCAGAATAGAGGCAGAGGGAGTAATTCTGTTGCAGTGAAGCAGGCTAGAAAGAGACTGAGGCTTGGACCAGGTGCTAAGCAGTAGGTAATAAGGGATAGAAATATGAGGGGGAACAATAGAAAATTCTGTGCTTCGAAGACAACTATCAGCTGGCTAATGGGTTAAATAGGGAGTAAAAGAGAGTACAAGACAGGTCATTAGGCCAGAGAATAAAATTAGTAGTAAATAAGATGGGAAGGTTGGGAACATGCAGTTTTGCAGAATAATCAAGAGTTCAGTATGTTGGATGTTATGTTTAATATGCTTCAGGTATCTAAGTGGAGATGTTGAGTCTGCAGTTTAATTTATGAATCTGGAGTTTGGAGGAAAAGAGGTCCTGACTAGAAATAAAAGTGTGGAGCCAGGCAGTGGTGGCGCATGCCTTTAATCCCAGCACTTGGGAGGCAGGGGCGCATGCCTTTAATCCCAGCACTTGGGAGGCAGAAGCAGGCGGATTTCTGGGTTCAAGGCCAGCCTGGTCTACAGAGAAAGTTCCAGGACAGCCAGGGCTATACAGAGAAAAGAAAGAAAGAAAGAAAGAAAGAAAGAAAGAAAGAAAGAAAGAAAGAAAGAAAGAAAGAAAAGAAGGAAGAAAAGAAGGAAGAAAGGAAGGAAGAAAGAAAGAAAAGTTTGGAAGTCTTTGTCATATAGCTTAAAATCTTGAGGCCAGAGATCACCAAGATAGCAAATATAGATTAAAAGGGCTATCCCGAACAGAGCCCTTACATAGTGAGCTCTAGGCCAAACAGGGAGACCCTGTCTTAAAACAGACAGACAGAGAGATGGAGGGATGGATAGAAGGAAGGAAGGAAGGAAGGGGAAAAAATGAAGGAAGAAAGGAAAAAGAAGAACGCAACAACCCAGTCCTTGGGCGTTGCATCCTTAAAACATTCAAGAGCCAGGAAGGGGTTAAAATGAGACTTAGAAGGACAAGCAGGAAAGTTGGGGAGTGTAGCAGCCCAGGAGCCCAGGCTCAGGGAGCCATTGCAAGCAGTGTGTCCTGGAGAATGAGGTTTAACATCACCAGTGAAGGCATAGGTCAGCCAAGATGAGGAATGAAGCAATCTGGGCATAATTTTAGTGGCCGTTGGTAATCAGTTGCTTTTGTCTGAGAATTTCATTTGAGAACTTACCTATCTGATTATTCATGTCTGTTCCTGTCTTTCTATGGGTGATCCTTGATTTGAGAGGGGCTGTGGAGTTAAGACAGAATTTAGAAGAAAGGATTGATATTAATGGAAATATACATGTGTTTGGAGGTCTGTGTGGTGTTAGAATTGATTCCATTTTCACCCAGGTGGTAATAATTTAGATGTTTCCTTAAAACCAGTTACTCCTGGAGTTGCATATAGGTATTTTATGTACATTTGTTTGTTTGTTTTTGGGGGCACAGTTTCTCTGTGTAGCCCTGGCTATCCTAGAACTCAATTTTTAGACTAGGTTGGCTCAAACTGACAAAAATTTGCCTGTGTCTGTCTTCTGACTGTATCTGAAATTTAACAAAAAAAAGAAAGAAAAAGAGAGAAATATTATTTAAGTATAAATTTTCTCTAAAAATTTTTGGTTACTGTTTTTAAAGGTTTTCCACACATGGTGATATTGGACAGAATTATTCTTAGGAGGCTTAATTTCCACAATTGCTTATATTGTGATTTTTTTTTAATTTTCTTCTTTAAGCTCTTATGCAGTTGGAATCTACTTTAAAGAAAATCATAAAGGAACGAAAAGGAGGGAACTTCAGTCAGCATACCTTCATTGACTCCTTAGTACAAGGAAACCTTAATGAGCAACAGGTAATGAAATGTTAATTGCTTATGGAAAGATCACGTGTGTGCTTCTCTTTCAGTGCAAATGGTCTCCAAGAAAAGAAGTCAGGGCATCTCATTTGCTATAGGCAGTCAGTGTTACACGAAATGTACCTTCTGAAGCTGCTATAGAACACTTACAGTTAGGCTAAGCACACATCGAGCCTGAATGGTCTGTTCATAGAGTGTATTGTGAGCCTTGATGGGTCCAGGCTGACTGCCCACAAGGCCAGCTGTGGCAGCTCAGCTCGCAGCTCATTCAGTACGTGTCTGTTACCAGCATAATGCTCTTTTATGGTATTCCCAGGCCGGAGTCAGCCTTGGCATCCTTGCCACTCCACTTCATTGTCGGAATCCCAACGTGGCCCGCACAATCTCTGGTAGGGATATGAGTTTATGCAGAAACTGAATTAGGTGCCTGCCATGGTCCTCAGAACCCTTAATCCCAGCACTGGCCAATTTCTGTGAGTTCTAGGGCAGCCTACATTGTGAGACCATCTCTCCAAAAACAAAACAAAAGGCATTACAAGGTAGGATCCATCCATGACATCCAGGACAGGGTGGGTAGAAGAGGGTTTTGGGGTGGGAGCAACCAGAATGCATTGTGCACATGTCTGATTGTCAAGGGACAAATTTAACTAAAAATGACAGAAATAAAAGGTAAAACCGACACACGTGGGAAAATAGGCAATCCAGGGTTTTATTTGTCCTTTTCTTTAATATGTCAGTGTATGAGCCTCTGTGAGTTTATGTACACCATGAGTGTGCAGGAGCCCTCAGAGGCCAGAAGAGATCCTCTAAACTGGAGTTACCGGTGGCTGGGAGCTGCTCACTGTGGTTGATTGAAACCAACCTGTGCACAGGAACCTTCAAGACCTGTGCAAGAGCAGTGAGGGCTCAGAAGTGCTGATTCACCCCTCCTGTTCAAGAGCAGCGAGGGCTAGAAGTGCTGAGTCACCCCTCCTGTACAAGAGCAGTGAGGGCTAGAAGTGCTGAGTCACCCCTCCTGTACAAGAGCAGTGAGGGCTAGAAGTGCTGAGTCACCCCTCTTGTGCAAGAGCAGTGAGGGCTAGAAGTGCTGAGTCACCCCTCCTGTGCAAGAGCAGTGAGGGCTAGAAATGCTGAGTCACCCCTCTTGTGCAAGAGCAGTGAGGGCTAGAAATGCTGAGTCACCCCTCCCTCTGGCCCAGCAGTCCTTACCCTAGATTGAGTCTCTTATTACACAGATTTTGGGTTTGATGAAGACCTAGTAAAGAAATAACAATATATTTCCCTCCACTTTTTGTTGAGCCTAATTTTATACTCTAGATTATCTTAGTAGAGCCTGGTAAAGGCCACCTCGTGTCTCATACTTTCTGAACTCAGTTTGCTTTTGTAGATCCTAGAGGACAGTGTGGTGTTCTCTCTGGCCGGCTGCATAATAACTGCAAGGTGTAAGTACAAATCAATTTCTATCTTAGACGGATAACAAAACACACTCTGGTGAAGCTCTTCTAAAAAAAAAAAGGAAACTCTATAAGAATCCCTTTGTAGTTCCCCTTCTTGTTTAAAAAACTTGCTTCCTGTGGTGTTCCACGCCCCTCCCGACCCCGCCATGTATTCAATTTCACCTTTGAAAATTGCCATAAAATTCTGAATTGCTTTACGGATTGTGAATTCCAGTTAGTGCCTTTCAGAAGAACTGCTAACAACACCTTTCCTGAAGGAGTGAAGAGCGCCCTCTTTTCCTGCAGCTCCTCCCCCCTCCTTTGTGCTAATGGTTGAATCCCATAGACAGACAGTCCCCGCTGAGTCTCACCTGGGCCTCTTGCTGCTTTTGAATCCATGGTTTCTCTGGACTCTGAAAGGGCATGGAGTCCACCCAGATCATGATCTGAAAGAATTCTTTGGGAACTGGAGATGATTTCTATTTAGAATTCTAGATGCGTGATCTCCACTCGTTTATAAATTTATAGAGAACAACACATTGATACGGTATTTATAAAAATGTTTATAAACATAAAAATGCATAATATAAAATGCTCCCAGGAAAATTTTAGGTACCAGCTTAAAATGTAGAAAATTCTATGTTCACTTAAGGACTTCATTACACTTCATTTCAAGCAAAAGTTTTTAGACATTTCTCTTCTTTAACACCTAGATGTATCTAGGTATTACAGAATAAATGAAATTCATGCAGATGTGTCAAAGATAATTACTCCACTATTTTAGTAGGGTTTTTTTTTGTTTGTTTGTTTGTTTTTTGTTTGTTTGTTTGTTTGTTTGTTTTTGTTTTTCGAGACAGGGTTTCTCTGTGTAGCCCTGGCTGTCCTGGAACTGACCAGGCTGGCCTTGAACTCAGAAATTCACCTGCCTCTGCCTCCTAAGTGCTGGGATTAAAGGCATGTGCTGAGCCAAACAGACATTTTTAAAGAGTTAACTTTGAGTTTTATAAGTGTAGCTTTTAACATTTGCCTTGCACATACAAGGCCTTAGTTTGATCACCAGCACTGTAATAATTGATGATGATGATGATGATGATGATGATGATGATAAGTTAATTTGAGTCATTCCTCTAAAGAAACAAGGTAATTATATAAGGAGAAGTAACAATACTCTATATACACTTCAAAGCTACTGGGACAGAAAAGCCAGAGCTGTAGCTACCATTGCTTAAGCATATCCTAGGGAGAAGGTGTATTGGAATGCTTAGGCAGTAGAGTTACTTTGTTTCCTCTGCTCTTTGTTTCATTTACCCTGTAAAAATAATTCATAAGCCAGCTGAAACCAGAAGTGAGCCATGAGCCAGTGACTTGGGTGGCTTGGGTGTCAGAGTACTTATTAAAAGTGTAGATGGGAGCCAGCAAGATGGCTCAGAGGCTAAAGGATCTGGCTACCAACCTGGTGACCTGAATCCAGTCCCAGGAATCCACATGGTGGAAGGGGAAAATGGAGTCCTACCAGTTCTTAACTCCACAGGCATGTCAACATACTTATACATACATACACACACGCACACACATTGATACACACAAAATAAAGTAATAAATACAATTAAAGTTTGTTTTTTTTAATTGTTATTGTTGTTTTTTTAAAATAGTCCAGGTGGGTGGCCCTTACCCCAACCTGTAGAATCAGAAATCTCTGGACATCACAGCACCAGTAAACTCTCAGGTGGTTTGGGAAGCCAATAGCCCAAGCAATAATTAATTATTCAAGGTCTAGAAAAATGTGATGTGGTTGTATGAGATTTGCTCATACAACCACTTTGATTTGTAGGAATCATTTCATAGGTCCTTGTGAGTAGACAAGCTGATGAGGTCATGTTTTTATTTTGTGAGATTGAAAGAGATCTTCAGCATTCAATCCTCCCCTCACTGTCTGGTCTCACTAGCCTTAGGTAGGGTCCGCAAGTCAGACTCCAGAAGGGCGGGAGCTCAATAGCTCTGCATATTTTGCCATCTTATATACATATTTGCATTCTGTTTAAAGAAACTCAAATCCGAAAATCCTATAAATAATTTCATTTTAATTTTTGGTAACATTTATGTACCATGATGTGGTGGGGGGTGGGGGGGCAGATTTACAAATTTTTTTTTCATACAAAAAATTATGCAGTAGCTGTTTTCTTTACTACTAACATGGGTTTTCTGTAGTGTGTACCTGGGCGATCCACTTCCTCACGTCGTCTGGAGAAGTTCAGAAGAAGCTGTACCAGGAGATAGACCAAGTTTTAGGGAAGGGTCCTATCACCTCAGAGAAAATCGAGCAGCTCAGGTAAGACTGCAATGAAAGAAAAAAAAAAATCATTAAAAGGTAAACATTACGTGGTTTATTTATAACTTAAAGTTTATGCTAATATGTAGGAAACATATATGGATCTTAAAATATTTCTAAAAATTTGCAGTAGAATAGAATAGAAAAATAGATCTACATATTTTCATTTGTTTCTGTTTGTTTGTTTGTTTGTTTGTTGTTTGTTTTTTTTTTTCAAGACAGGATTTCTCTGTATAGCCCTCGCTGTCCTGGAACTCACTCAGTAGACCAGGCTGGCCAAACTCAGAAATCCACCTGCCTCTGCCTCCCAAGTGCTGGGATTAAAGGTGTGCGCCACCACTGCCGGCTCTGTTTATTTTTTTACTTAGCCAGGCATAGTCATACACATCTTTAATTCTAGCACTTTAGAGGCAGGGAGGGATAAGTGGATCTCTGTGAGTTTGAGGCCAGCCTGGTCTACAAAGTGAATTCTAGAACAACCAGAACTACATAGTGAGACCCAATCTTGTTAAAAAAAAAAAAAAAACACTAAAAATGTATACGCATCTGTGTCTGTGCGAGTGTTTTTGCACGTGTGTGTGTGTATGTGTGTGTATGTGTGTGCGTGTTGCGTGTATGTGTGTGTGTGTGTGTGTGTGTGTGTGTGTGTATGTGTGTGTGCCTGTGCCTGCAGAGACCAGAAGAGGAAGTTGGATCCCTTGGAGCTGGAGTTGCTGGTAGTTGTGAGCTGCCCTGCATGACTGAGTAACAAGTACCAGCATGACTGAGCACCAAGTATTCTTAACTGTTCTGGACAGTTTCTGCTTTTTGAGGCCAAGTCCTTCTGAGTGCTGTGATCACAATTACATACACCACACCTATTTAATTACAGATTTTAATGGATAATTTAATCTCATGTCTAAAATCATAAAAGTAGTTCTGGGAGCTGGAGAGATGGCTCAGCAGTTAAGAGCACTGGCTGCTCCTCCAGAGGACCCAGGTTTGACTTTCAGCCCCCACATGTGGTTCACAATGATTTGTAACTCCAGTTTTCAGGCATCCAGTGCCCTCTTCTGGCCTCCATGGACCGTATACCCTAATATGGTACACAAATACACATGCAGCCAAAATACCTACACAATAATAAATTTAAAAACAAGACTATGCAACTTTTATTCCACATTAAAAAAACAATAAAGTAGTTCTAGATAACCTGTTAGTTAGCCTATATATAGTAGCAATGATATCAAGCACATGGACAGTCATAGTTTGTTCATAGGAATACATGTGAGAACACATCAGAGTACATGTCAGAATACACATCAGAACACATGTCAGAGTACATGTCAGAACACACATCAGAACACATGTCAGAGTACATGTCAGAACACATGTCAGAATACCTGTCAATACATATCAGAACACATGTCAGAATGCATGTCAGAGTACGTGTCAGAACACATGTCAGAACACATGTCAGAAGCCATCTAGGAAAGGCTATAGCAAGCAATTGAGTTGTCTGGAGATGGCCCACTGTTTTGCATGGCTGTCATGGGTAGGCTCTGAGATGCGAGGTCCTCAGAGACTTCATGCCAGGATTGCTTCTTGCAGCCGACATACCTTTCCTGTCATTATTACATAGCCTAATGATTCCTGGGCCTCATCCCACCCTATTGGCAAATTTCCTGCCGATCAACATGAAGATAAACTTTCATGAATTAGTGCTAGATAAATTAATTATAGCATTCCTAATTTGATTCAAATAATTTTAAAAGAAAGTTGAAAGAGATGGTCTTAGTTGTGCCCTCCTCATGGAATGCTAAGTACAGACTGCATAATAAGAAGTACAATGAGCTTTCGCAATTACACCAGAAGAGAAACAGACTTGGGACAGATTTGTGATCAAGGGAAAACATTCATTCTAGGTCAGGTCCAAGGATAAGGCCACAGGTGTGCACTATGATATAGCAAGGCCATGTAGACTGTTGCTTTGCACTTATAATGAGCTTATAGAATGAAAAACTGCTTAGAGCTTACTATCAACTTCCTTCTGTAAAACCTCTTGTGTAACAGCTTATCTATGAGGTATTTTTTAAAAAGATTTATTTATTTATTTCATGTATATGAGTACATTGTAGCTGTACAGATAGTTGTGAGCCATCATGTGGTTGTTGGGAATTGAACTCAGGACCTCTGCTCGCACCGGGCCCACTTGCTCTGGCCCAAAGATTTATTTATTATTATATGTAAATACACACTGTAGCTGTCTTCAGACATATCAGAAGAGAGCATCAGATCTCATTACAGATGATTGTGAACCAACCAATCATTGTGGTTGCTGGGATTTAAACTCAGGACCTTTGGAAGAGCAGTCAGTGCTCTTAACCACTAAGCCATCACTTCAGCCATCTATGAGAGATATTTTTATAAAGAACTTTTGTCTAAGAAGGTATAAAAAGGGTGAGAGAAGAAATAAAGTGTGGCTTTTAGGGCTCTGCCAGATCCACCAAATGTATATACATATATGTCTGTCTGTCGTGTGTATGATATGTGTATGTGTATAAGTATGCATGAACACTTGTACAGTTGATGAAATAGGTGGTGAGATCCAGTCAAAGTGTGTGGGATATGTGTGTGCACATGCGTTTCTCCCTGTCTTCCTTTTCTTTTTTCTTTGGCTTACAAAGAGTTAACGAACACCAAGCCTCTCACCTGATTAGGGAGGGGTCCTTGAGATAGAGAGAAAAGAACTCAAATAACTAAGCTTTTCTTTTCTTTTTCTTTTTTCTTTTTTTAATCCCCTGAAGAGTTAAATTGCCAGAAGCCTGAGTGGCTTAATAGCAAAGAGTTAAAGAGTTAAATTGCCAAAAGTAAGCAGCTTTGGCCATGATCCCAGACTCCATACACCCCCTCCCACTATTACCCCCCCCCACACACACACAGCATTCTTGCTTACCTAAGTACCTGGGTGCCTTGGCTGGCTGGATCCTGGGAAACACAGAATAGTACAGGCACACTGGGAAATACTGTGGTAGGCTTTTTATAATGTTAAGCATACACTCAGCCTCTACATGACTTAGAAATTCCTTAGCATTCCTAGGTACTCAAGAGAAATGGAAGCTGGCCACACAAAGACCTGTGTGCAGATGTTAGTAGCTGTATATTGAAAGCACACAAGAGCTGGAAGCAGTCTAGATGTTTACCAACTGGTAGCTAAATTAGCAAATTGTAATATTGCCATACCAAGGAAGGCTCTAGTTAATAGAAAAACAAGGTCAATATATACAGCCATATGGGTAAACTTTGTTATATGACTTGAAAGAAACAAAAGTGCAAAGGCCTCCACACCCCCTGGTTTCACGGCTATGGAATTCTAGGACAGGGAGCACTAATACCATGGAAGGCCTTTCTGCTTGCTTCTCTCCAACCCATTCTCCACATTGCTGCCAGGGCCTGTGGCTGCACACGGGAGTCACCTGGCCACTTTAAAAGACAGGTACCACCTACCTGGAAGCAGTCTCGAACCATCCCACAGTCTCTGGGCTTCAAAAACCCAGAGTTCAGTCTTAACCAAACATCCACAAAAAGAAATCAAAGTTTCCCAGATCCCTGGAACTGAAATTACAGACTGAGCCACCATGTAGGTGCTGGGACCCAAACCTGGGTCCTCTGAAAGAGCCGAAAGTGTTCTTAAGCCTGAATCGTCTCTCCAGCTTCATCATGTGTTTTCGACCTCCATTCTGCTAGTGTTTGTTGTGTTTATTGACACCACATCTGTTTGTTTGTTTGTTTGTTTTTAAAAACAGTTATTGTCGGCAAGTGCTTTTTGAAACCGTTCGGACTGCTAAACTAACTCCAGTTTCTGCCCGGCTTCAAGATACTGAGGGAAAAGTCGGCCCATTTGTTATTCCTAAGGAGGTAGGAAGTGCTTGGTATATGTAACTCAGTCAGTTTATCCTCAACTACTTTGGTATGTGCTTTTATTTTATTTCTTTTAATTGAAAATCATTTCTTCATACGATATATTCTGATCACATTTCTCCCCCCTCATCTGCTGGCAGATCCTCACTGTCCTTCCAACTCCATGGTCTTCCTTCTCTCTTTAGAAAACAAGCTTGCAAATAAGGAAACAACAGAGCCCAGGTAGTGGTGGTGTACACCTTTAAACCCAGCACTTAGGAGGCAGAGGCAGGTGGAATTCTGAGTTTGAGACCAGCCTGGTCTACAGAGTGAGTTCCAGGACAGCCAGAGATATACAGAGAAACCCTGTCTCGAAAAACCAAAAAAAAAAAAAAAAAAAAAAAAAAAAAAAAAAAAAAAAAAAAAAAAAAAAAAAAAAAAGAAAAAAAGAAAAAAAGAAAGAAAAGAAAAGAAAGAAAAAGGAATAAACAAACAAAAAGCTCAAAGGAAAAACACACGCATGCACACAACAAAATCCACATTCACCACACAGACAGACACAAAACAATAAAAACACAGATTGGAAAACCATAATATATAAACCAAAGACCAGTAAGATAAAAAATGCTGGCCAGGCGGTGGTAGCACAGGCCTTTAATCCCAGCACTTGGGAGGCAGAGGCAGGCAGATTTCTGAGTTCGAAGCCAGCCTGGTCTACAGAGTAAGTTCCAGGACAGCCAGGGCTACACAGAGAAACCCTGTCTCGAAAAAAAAACAAAAAAAAAAAAGAAAGAAAGAAAGAAAAATGCCAAAACAAAGCATTTTGCAATAAAGATCTCCAAAGTTCTCCTGCACTCATTGTGTGGTAGTCATCACTGGATCCCAGCACTCCAGCTGTGTTCCACTGTGGAGCACTGTCTTCCGCTCTGGAGTATTGTCTTCCGCTGTGGAGCACTGTCTCCCGCTCTGGAGCACTGTCTCCCGCTCTGGAGCACTGCCTCCCGCTCTGGAGCACTGTCTTCTGCTGTGGAGCACTGTCTCCCGCTCTGGAGCATTGTCTTCCGCTATGGAGCACTGTCTTCTACTGTGGAGCACTGTCTCCCGCTGTGGAGTGTGTGGGTTTCTCTTAGCTCTCCTTCTCTGTCCTGCTGTCAATAGTCTGTATTTTTGCGCACTCTGGTGTGTGATTATTGTGTTGTGTGTGCAGAACATGACACAAATGTATCTTAAAAACTCAGTTTAGCGCCTGGTAGGATAGCAGATACCACACTTGCAGGGCAAGCCTGGTGACCTGAGTTTAGTTCCCAGAACTCCTATAAAGGTAGAAGGAGAGAACTGACTCCAACCAGTTGAACTCTCATCCCACACATGTGCCCCAGAACACCCATAATCACACTCACATATCACATAAGAACAATAAATATTTTTGAAACTAGGTCTTAACATGAAATGTTATGATTAATGTGTTGTTCTTTTATTCTTTTCTATTGCATATATCATGACTGTTAATAGAATTGGCACTTGATGGAGATGCAACTTATTTGAACATAGTGTTCTACTATATGTGTCATATTAACTATTGTCCTGTAAATAAAGCAGTCTCACTAATGAAGATTTAGACTGATATTCTTTTTATTATTATAAATTATACAGTTGTGTAGGTATTGGATAATGCCTTAGAAATGGAGTTTTGGAAGCTGGGCTTGGTAGTACATGCCTGTAATTGCATTACTTGAGAGTCTGAGGCCAGAGGATTGCCGTAAGTTTGAAGATATCCTGTAATACATAGTGTGTTAGAGGTCAGCCTGGGCTACCTAGTGAGGAAATGGAACATTTGGATCAAAAGGCGTGTGTTTCATATAGGAACGGAAGTTAGCGCAGGTGGAGCTGTGGACTAACTGTGCAAGGTCCTGGCTTAGAGCCTTTGCACCAACAAATGAATTATTTTATTAATAATTAAATCTTATAAAAGGCAATTTATACTTCACTAGTATATAGTACACGCTTTTCAGGGTTAGGGATGTGGCCCAGTGATAATGCACTTTTCTAGCTTACACAGAGGTCAGTTCTTAGCACAAAAGCTAACTAATCAACTAACTAAGTAAACAAGTCATAAAACCCATTTAAGACTGCGGGTACAGCTCAGTGGGCCCCTGGGTTCAATCCCTAGCACCAAACCAAAAAAAAACCAATACACACACACACACACATTTTTTTCTCTCCAGTTCCTCACCACTTTGGACTTATGAATCTTCTGTATATTTTATGATTCATATGTGAATCGTCTCATTGTTTCATTTGCTTCTTCTTGATCATTAGAAAGATGGAACAGCTTTTCATAGGCGCCTTAACAGTTTGCCTTTCTCTTGAACTCCGTCTTTGGACGCCCTCCCTTCTCAGCCTCTTCTTCCTAGTGAGCTGTCTGTGCATCCCTTCCTGGCCATGGCCCTCTTCCACTGATGCTCACAGTCGTTTTCAGGTTTTCAATTTTAACATTGTTAAGTCTGGCTTTTCCTCTATGGCCTCCAGGTCTTGTGGCCTGGGGGAAGTATACTTGCCTAGAAGATATTGTGGATTGCTGTGTCATTGTAAGGTCACCAAGATGATCTTGTCACTTTGCATTTTCTGTAGTAGACACACTTTTAGGTGACTTGTGTAGTGTTTGTTGGGCTTGACTAATTGGACTGTTTTGTGTTTTAGACGCTCATTCTTTATGCCCTCGGAGTGGTTCTTCAGGACCCTAGCACTTGGCCCTTACCCCACAGGTATGAAATAGTGTTGTCTTTTCAACTGCTATTTCTATATGTGTCCAAGGTCTTGAAAAGAAAAGTAGTATGTGGTAATGCGTGACGGCAGAGAGTACTGCGGCCTATCTGCTCTTTGTGGCTTCTCTTTCATTGTCTCATTCCTCTATCCACCCTTTTTCCCCTCCCCACCTCCTTTATTTATTTATTCTTGAGGCAAGGTCTTGCTTGATAGCTCATGCTAGCTTTGAACTTATGATCCTTCTGCCTCAGTCTCCCAAATGCTGAATTTATAGACATGTTACATTACCTATTTTGACTTTTGGTTTTATCTCTCTCATTATCACCTGCATCTCATAATCCATATAGTTATCTGATTCTATAATTGTTTTAGTCTTAATACATTTTTTAGAAAAGAAGATGTTGCTTCTCCAGCTCTTTCATAGAATCTGGAAATTGTGCTGTGTGTCACGCATGGGAAAGCAAAGTGAAAGAGTGAGCTACTGCCGTTTGCCTTAAGATGGTAGGCTGGGATTTACCACCTTGGAAAAAGCTTAGATACATGCAGCCATGTTGAGATCGTATGGCAGTGCAAAACCCAAAGGTCTGCTGGTGTAGTCACCACTCCAAGGACAGGCACGGAAATGCCCCTAGCACTTGAAGTTGTTTTGTTGTTTGTTTTTAAGTATCCTGACATTAAAGAATTGGTTTTTTGCATGGGGGTGGGCATGGATTTGAGACAGTGCTCCTCTGTGAAACCCTGGCTATTCTGGAACTCATTGTGTAGATCAGGCTAGCCTCAAACTCATAGATCCATCTGCCTTGGCTTCCTGAGTGCTGGGATTAAAGGTGTGATCCATCACCCCTCAGCTTAAAGAGTCTTAATAAAACAACAGACCCTCAAATTTTACTCTAAAATATTAGTTATTAGCTAAACTTTATGTTCTAAATGGCTTTAATAACAAAATTAAAGATGTAAAAAATATATATGCCTATAATTATAGAAAACTAAAATTTGAAATTTTTTAATCTTAAAAAAAAACTATGTGAAAAATGCCAAGTTTTTGGTAAGTTTTAAGTGTGATATGAAGACTCTAGCAGGACACGTTGCTCATGTGCCAGGCCTGAATTCCAACCTAGTACTAGAGAGAGGAAAGGAGGGGGACAGAGAGGGCAAGGGAGAAAGAGGAGGAACTTCATTGGAACTTTTGTCATGGCTGCTATTCTCAAAACATTCAGAGAAATTGAAAATGTTAGAAGGAATAAATGGAGCCAGGTGTGACACAGACAGCTGTCATCCCAATGGTTGGGAGGTACAGGCTGGAAAAGTAA
This sequence comes from Mastomys coucha, assembly GCF_008632895.1. NCBI lineage: Eukaryota > Metazoa > Chordata > Mammalia > Rodentia > Muridae > Mastomys > Mastomys coucha. The sequence goes on from NW_022196896.1 coordinate 86,622,997, forward strand.
GGGTTTGAGGATAACTTGGTCTACGTACTAAAATTTTGTCACAAATATCTACCTTCCCCTAAGGGAATAGATGCTACATTGTGGAAATCCTTTTGAGATATTAAATTCAGAGGATGTAGATGTCAGTATTGTATCTGAGAGCCTCCTGAAGCTGGGCACTTCCTTACTGGAAGGGTCAGAGATTTATTGCTGCTAGTACTTTGAGAGACAGCTCATGTAAGAGAAATCTGGATGGCAACACAGAACTCAGACAATAGAGGCCATAGGTTAATTATAGATTAATATAATTGTCACATGGAGGAGGATAAAGAAGAGAAGGGGGGAATTGACTTTTTCCCCAAAATTCGATGCCTTTGAGATTCAAGTAAATTGTTACATGTTCTTTTCATGGTAGAGTGATATTCCATTAAATGGAGTTTGTATGCCATTAAGCTACAGAAGGATATTGGGTTAATTTTAGTTTTTACTATTATGAATGAAGCTACTATGAACTTTGTGCATTTCTGTTTGAGCTGGGATTTTGTATTTTTATAAATGCCTAAGATTATAACTTTACATATTTGTTAAAAACAAAATAAGAAATTGGAGTGCTTACTGGGCATGGTGGTGTGTACCTGTAATCTTATCATTTTGGAAGTCAGAAGGCAGGAGGATTGTGAGTTGGAATGGAGGTTAGCCTGGGCTGCATCAGGAGAGCTTATCTCAGAAGGAATGGGGAGGAAGAGAGGGAAGAAAACAGTAATCTTCAGACTCAACTACTTTGGCTGCAGCCTTGGTTCATTTCACGGGGAACTATGTTGCTCCCAAGGAACAAGCCTGGTGCTTCAGCCCTTTGAGCAGAAAGGGACAATTCCCATGTCTCAGGTGTGGGCAAGCATAAAGTGATAATTGGTAGAGTACTTAGCAAAGCACCTACTATGTAACAAAGATTGACAAAAATGTGTACACCACTCAAGGCCAGGTGCTATGCTAAACATTTTGCTTGTTTTTAATTTAATTAAAACTTAAACACATCATGTTCTCTCTCCCTCTCCTGTTTTCTGACCCTCCAATACCCTCCTCTTCTTTGACCCTTGTTGCTGCACAAGAGTAGAAATAATCAACGTATACACACAACCTGCTGTGTCCGTACTGTGCTGCCCACATGTACATGTTTCTAAGGCTGGTCGTGGATGTTGGATGGAGAGCTCATGAGTAGAGAAGACTAATTCTTCCACTCGCAGCAGTTGGTAGTTGCTTGGAGCTCCACATCTGGCAGTGGGGCCTGGTGAGATTTCCCCAGCTTGGGCAGGTCAACTGTTGCAACTGTTCAGAGATTGTTCAGGCAGCCATGTTATTGAGATTTCACAGCAGACTGCCTGGTCCTCTGATACAAATCTTTTTTTTTTTTTCTTTACCTGATTCTACTTAATTCTCTCAGAGCCCAGTGAGCTGAACACTCTACAGATGTAGCAATTGGCTAAAGAAGTTGCATTTACACAGCCTTGACAATAGAGACAGAACCCCAACATCTCACTACTGTTGGCCTTCAAGTCTTTTCATTGTTTAGATAACCAAGACCATCTATAAGTCAGATTAATGCAATGGATATGGCTTCTGACATTTTAATGATCTGCAACATTGCTCTTAAATGTGCTCATTAGAATCTAAATATAAGCTAGACAGTATGGTACATGGTTTTTTTTAACCTTTTATTGATTCTTTGTGAATTTCACATCATGTACCCCGGTCCCACTCATCTCCCCATCCCTTCAAATCCACCCTCCATCCTTGTAACCTCCCCCACAAAAAGAAATGAGGGGGGGAAAAAAAAGAAACGAACAATATCTAGTCATGGAAGCTTCAGGGTATCCCACAGTTACCCTTTTGTCCAAACATCTTTGCTTGCAGATGTTCATTTCAATGAGTTGTTGGTCTGGTTTGAGGCCTCTGGGTTCTGCTACACTAAATACTGGATCCTTACCTGGACTCTTCTTGGACATCCTGTTGTTGCCCCGTGCCATGGAGGTCCTGCAGCTTTGGATCTGCAGGATAGGCCCCTTCACGGACTCCAGCAGGTCATAGATGGGTAGATGTTGGGGTGGGCCAACTCCAAGCCCTAGATCTGGGCCTGGATAGTAGCTGAGTTGGTCAGCTCATCAGCTCTCCTGCACCAACCCATACCACCAGGGCAAGCTCTGTAGCACTGCCCCACTAGCTCACCCAAGCACCACAGCTGGTGATGTCTGGGGGATGGGAGAGGGGCATTTCTCCCTCACCCATGGGTAGCACACACCTTTAATCCCAGAAATCTGGAGGCAGAAGCAGGTGAATCTCTGAGTTCGATGCCAGCCTGGTCTACAGAGTAAGTTCCAGGCAATCAGGGCTACACAGAGAAACCCTGTCTCAAACAAAACAAAACAAAAAGAATCTGAATACACTTGCCTCCTGTGTATTGGAAGGACAGGAGTCCGCCTGCCGCACACCTGCTTCACCAGCTTCACTAGCATGCGTCCACACTCCTCTTCTCTAACTCAGTGTAGATCTTTTAAAAACATCTATTTAAAAGGAGCTCTCATATTTCCTTTGTAATCTCTCTACTTCTCCAGTTGCATTTGACAAGGAAAGTCTAAAGTAAAAGAAGACCTTTCTTAACCTTTTACTGTCTCTCACTTATAATAGGCATGAGTACAGTATAGATTACGAATGACATTTCAGGGCTTGAGTCTCTAATTTTAATAGTGGAACAATGTGGAATGACTTACACGTTGATCCGGTGGTTGAATTTTATTCAGATATTATCTGGTTTTTGATTCATCCTTGTATTTCATGAAGGATACTGCTACATTGGTGGCTCTGAAGAATTTTTTTCCTTTCTTTTCATCATTTAGAGGTAGCATCCTCATAAACAGCAAGAGATTAAGCATCTGTGTGTTTGATGGTTTAGAAGCATAGTAAACTATAATATGACTGCAAAAGATTAAACGATTATTACAGCTGTGTGTTTAGTGTTGCTGTTTAAGGCACAAGTGGACCTGTTCTGTGTGTTCTTGTAGGTTTGATCCAGACCGCTTTGCGGATGAGCCAGGGATGAAAGTGTTTGCTTCTCTTGGCTTCTCAGGCACGTGGGAATGCCCAGAACTGAGGTAAAAGGCAAGGTGGCAATGGGGAATGAATTCTATAATGCTTAATGTCAACTTTCTAACCGGTAGTAACCAGTTGGCTCTCTTCCGGACCAGGTGTGCTTACCTGGTGACCACAGTGCTTGTGAGCGTGTTGCTGAAGAGACTGCGCCTGCTCGCTGTGGAGAGACGAGGTTTTGAAATGAAGTATGAACTGGTCACATCATCAAGGGAAGAAGCTTGGATCACTGTCTCCAAAAGACACTAGACATGTATGCACTTAAAGTCTGTTCAGTAGATGAAGGGAAATGCCCAGTTAGAATATGTGCTGAGTCCTTTTGTAAACCCAGTATCATTTTGTAATGTAAAACCTGTTAGTGCTTCATGATGTGAATGTAGATTTTTATATGTCAAAGTTTCTTACTGTATGATATGTTTATACTTATATCGACAACTTTAATAGGAAAGTCTAATTTTCTTTTAATTTGCATCATTTTCTAAAGCCATTGTATTAGTCAGGGTTCTTAGAGTCACAGAAGTTATGATAGTCTCGATGTAGTAAGGAATTTATTG
>NW_022196896.1:86627276-86628237 GCF_008632895.1 Mastomys coucha
CTATAACTACCTTCCTCTACTACCCATTCTGTATTTCCTTCCCCCTCAGCAAGCACTTCAGCAGGTCTAGGCTCTTTTCCTGGAGGATTGACCCATACCTTCATTCCTGATGGGTCTGTGTCCTTTGTCATCCTATTTGAATTAGGCTGTTGTAATTTCCCATTGACTTTAATCACAGGACATGGGAGTACTAAGAGATGCCCTAAGGGATCTCCTGCACTCCAGACATATTCCTGCTTACCTCCATTGTGAAGAGGCAATCCAATTTCTCCATGATAATCTGGATCTATCACTCCTCCTAACACTGTTATTCCCTTCTTAGCCTGTTGGCTTAAGGGCATTAGAAGCCCAAAATGACCGGGGGTAAGTCTGATCTTCCAGTTCAATGGAATGTTTGTTGTGGCTCCTGGTAGGAGAACTCCCCCCTCTGAAACCAAAACTTCTAGGCCAGCAGAACCTAGAGTTGTGGGGACAGGAAGCAAAAATTTCCCTAGAGGGTCACTAGGAGTAATAGTGAGTGGAACTATTCCCTTTTCTACCCCTTGATTCCTGGACCCATGGATCCTGGCTATGGGGGAAACTGTTCCATATATTGGACGCTGATTCAAAGTATATACTGCTTTCTGAAGAACTCTTCCCCAGCCCTCCATGCTGTTGCCACTTAATTGGCGCTGTATCTGTGTCTTCAAAAGGCCATTCCATCTTCCTATCAGACCAGCAGTTTCAGGATGATGGGGAACATGGTAAGACCAGTGGATTCCATGATCATGGGCCCACTGTCGCACTTCTCTGGCCATGAAGTGAGTTCCTTGGTCAGAAGCAATACTGTGTGGAATACCATGATGATAGATAAGGCATTCAGTGAGTCCACGGATGGTAGTTTTGGCAGAAGTATTTCGTGCAGGAAAGGCAAATCCATAACCAGAATAAGTGTCTACTCCAGTAAGAACAAAACGTTGTC
>NW_022196896.1:86634952-86644952 GCF_008632895.1 Mastomys coucha
GTAGTTGCTCAGTCCCACAAGGCAAGCAATTGAAGAAAAAAAGCGAGCTTTCCTTCTTCCTTATATAGATCTCCAGCAAAAGGTGTGGCCCAGGTTAAAGGCGTTACCACACTCTTAACCCCAGGTGACCTCGATTGAACTCGTAGATCTTTCTATCTCAATCCTCTGGGATTCGTAGCCACTATACCTCAAGATCTCCATGCCAAGATTCAGGTCGGAAACTTGTTATCTCTCAGCCTCCAGATTAGAGCCAGGTGAGCCCTCCAATTTTGGATTGCAGTTCATCTCAGATACAGTCAAGTTGACAACCAGGAATAGCCACTACAGCTATTATCTTTTAATTTTTATTATTATTTGGGGGGGGCGGTGGGTTTTGAGACAGGGTTCTTCTGTGTAGCCCTGGCTGCTCTCGAACTCAGTCTGTAGACCAGGCTGCCCTCAAACTCACAGAGATCCACCTGCCTCTGCCTCCAGAGAGCTAGAATCAAAGGTCTGCGCCACCACTACTTGGCTAAGCTATTATTTTTGATCTTGATGTTCATAGTTTGATCTCTCAAATGAGTAATCTCAGAGAATTCTTTTGTGCAAGTTGGAGAATCATGTTTTCTGAATATTCATAAAAAAGAAACATAATGTTGCTTCTTCTGGCATTTCTAATAAATCACCTACCACTCTATTTGGAGGATTGTTTTTGTTTTCTGAGTATTAATGTGTCTCAATTATTTTCATTAGACTTTCGTGAGTCTCTGGGCATTCTGTCTAGCATCTGTATCACACTCCTAAGTATTCATCTACAGGCTTGCACGTGGCTCAGCATGTCGAACAGTTCAGAAGCATCTGGGAATAGCACGGTTGCATCTGAATGTGTTGCAAAGCGTGTGCCCCTCCTATGTGACAAACTGAGGCGGGAGCTTGTCCTGATTTTCTGGAAATCTCACAGCACTATGTTAAATTCTGCTGCTCATGCAGAGATACAGAATTCCCAAGTTGGGAATTAACTAGGATGTCATAAGAACACAAAATGAACACTTTAGTGAGAAAGAGTAAGGCAGGAGTCAAAACCACAACCAAAGCGGAGTTGGGGAGAAGAAAACAGATGGCTGAAGAAATTGTAAGCCGTATGACAGAAAAGGAAAATATGCATATTACAGGGCTCACACAAACTGTTAAGGATCTGAGAACTTGGCTCAGTGGTAAAGTTCTTGCCTTGCATATGTCACCCTGAGTTCAGCCCCCAGCACCTCGAAAACAAAAAATTCAAAACAAATCAGTTAAGAGAGATACACAGGAAGACACATAGACAAAAGATGAGGACAGAGCTTTCTACAGCAGTGTCCAGTCTTTAGGAAGTGAGGCAGTGCTGAAGTCTTTAGGGAATATTTTAAGAGTTGTTCAAAATAGACTTTAGCACTGGCAAGTTTTATTTACAATGCCTCATTGATGGCATTATATTTTAGTTCACATGATGACCTATATTTTAGTTCAGTTTTTCTTTTGTGCTATAATGATGAAGAATTTCCTTTCTATATTTCTACAGGGCTGTTATCCCAAGCCCAGATTCCTTGCCACTGAGCCCCAGGAGCTGCTGCTACTGATGCTTGTTGCTTTGTTTTGTTTTGTTTGGTTTGGTTGGTTGGTTAAGAAACCCTTTTTCTGGCTCTGCAAGATGGCTCAGCCAGTAAAGGCACCTGCCACCAAGCCTGATGACCTATGTTTAGTCGCCGAGACCCACATGATGGAACAAAGGAACTAACCTTCCTTTGGCTCTGGCCTCTGGCTGACCCCCATATGCACACCCCTACACAGACAAAAAAATACAATTAGAAATTTGTTTTAAATTCCCCATTCTCTGTAAAAATTTGGTTTTAGACAGCTCTAGGAAGAATGCCAAACAATCAGCGATAAGGAGTCATTGCAAGCTGGTTATTTTTAACACCACTGACTTTCTTTTTTGATTTCCAAGAGTTACAAATCTCAATTTACAAAACTTGTGCATATTTGAACACACACACACAAACATCCTAGTTATTGAGTTATTCTATAGTTCATTTATTGATCAAACGATTGTAGAAAGTATTATGAACAATTAACATAGAATTTAATTGGCCCAGCCTGCATTCCTTTTCTAGCCCGCTCTTTCTTGATTACAGACTTGTTGTCAAGCGGTAGCATTTTGTTTGTTTGTTTGTTTGTTTTTGTTTTTTGGAGACAGGAGCCCTGGCTGTCCTGGAACTCACTCTGTAGACCAGGCTGGCCTCGAACTCAGAAATCCGCCTGCTTCTGCCTCCCAAGTGCTGGGATTAAAGGCGCCACCACTGCCCGACGGTAGCATTTATTTTTAACACACACACATTTAATTTATGGAATATATTCCAAACTTTAAGTGAAATTTCTTCTTGGTTATTTTGTTTCCGTAAGTTCTATCAAGTTGTTCAGTCTTGTCCCTCCTACCTGTATAAACAGTAGTTTTGGTTTTGAGTTGTCCTAGCTCAGTGAGTAGATGGGAACCTTGCTGAAGGATTGGAGTAGACAATTGGCGTGCAAACCAGGTGTCTGTGAGACCTTTGGAAATAAGGAGAATGTTAAAGCAAGTGAGGTTTGCTGAGCAATGATCCAGAGATCAGGTCCCTCACTACGCCAGAGGGGAGCCTGGCTTGATTCTTAATAGATGAGGTTGTGTGGAATAACTCGGCAGCAAGGAGGCCACAGAGGAATCGGCAGCCAATGAGCCTGTTTCACTTACGGTTCCACAATTAATGCATCACAAAGAAAACATTTTCTAGAGTTTTGTTTTGCTTTTTTAATGGAAATTCTGGGACTGGAAAAGTACTTGCAGTTGTAAAATGTTTGCCAGGGAAACGTGAGAACAGGATGAAATCCCTCACACTTGGGTAAATCAGGTGTGCTGTGGAGCCACAGGCAGGCTAATCCCTGAGCTTTGCTGGCCAGCGAGCCTAGCCTCTTTTGTAAGAGAGGCCAGTGAGAGACTCTGTCTGTGAACCCATACACACCCACACACAGAAATACAAAAGGAGTGAAAATGGAGCTCAGTGGTTATCATTTTTGAGGCTCTTGGTATGAACCCCAGTACCACATCCACAAAACCTATAGGTTTGACAACATGTATAAAATATGTTGTCTGTTCACTATTCTCTCTTGGCTCTTCAGTACCTCATTGTCACTTGTAGCAAGAGTCTTGCAGGACTGGATTATTTAATCTTAATAAGGCTTTTAAACTGATAGTAAAGTGATTATGGTGGATTGGTTCATGAGCTCTCATCCTAGCTAAGGAGCTGTTGACGGTTAATGGCTGCTGAGCAAGCCGTTCTTTAGTGGTAGAACCATTGGTATGTTGCGCATGCTCCAGTGAATAGCCAGACACCCGTGCTCTTTCTTGCAAGCAACTCTAAAGAAACTCAGTGGGTTGCCAAGTGGTCATGACTTTGATCCTAGTATTTGGGAGGCAGAGGCAGGTAGATCTCAGAGTTTGAGGCCAGCCTGGTCTATAGAGCAAGTTCCAATTCAACCAACGCAGAGAAACCCTGTCTTGAAAAATCAAACCAAACAAACAATTAAACAAAACAACAACAAGAAAACCAACCTCTCATTGGATCAGAGAGAGTGGAGGGAAGCGTTAAAGTAATAGAGGGGATTATGGGGAAGAAGGCTCAGAGCGAGTGAGAGGGAGGTAAGAGAATACAAGGCAATGGGCTGAATACAATCAAAATACTGTGTGTGTGTGTGTGTGTGTGTGGTGTGTGTGTGTGTGTGTGTGTGTACCCATGTAGAGCCACCTCTCAGGCCCTTAAAAAATTTAGATTTAGCCAGGTGGTGGTGGCACATGCCTTTAATCCTAGCACTTGGGAGGCAGAGGTAGGAGGGTTTCTGAGTTTGAGGCCAGCCTGGTCTACAGAGTGAGTTCCAGGACAGCCAGAGCTACACAGAGAAACTCTGTCTCGAAAAACAAAACAAAACAAAACAAAATTTAGATTTATTCTTTCCAGTTTTACACACATACACATATCCTTCATATATACAAGTAGAAATAAATGTTTTTAAATATTTTAAAGATAAAAGAGTAGTTTTGTAGCTTTGGAATATTTTGAATCTATTTTTTCATAGACCTTGATTTTTTTTTTTTTTTTTTTTTTTTTTTTTTAGCAAGGTCTCACAGAGACCTTGTAACAGAGTTAGCTTCAAACACCCCGTCCTTCTAACTCCTCCCACCCCTGCTTCTGACAGCAATTGTGCCAGTATGCCTTCTGACTTGACCTGTATTCATTTAGGGCCTTCAGAAGTTTGTGGGTAAAAACAAGCACACGCTGGGTGTGGTGGCTCATTCATCCAGTCCCAACACTCTGGAGACAAGCAGGAGGATGATTAGACGTTGAAGGCGTCCTGTACTACAGAATGAAAGCAGGAAGGGCAAATAAATGGTGTGAGCGTCGACATTTCAGGTTATTTTAATACCTTCAATGGGATTCACTGGTGTATTTAAATTTTGTTTTGTTTTGTTTTGGGTACAGGGCCACTTGTATCCCAGCTGGCTCCTAACTCACTGTGTGCCACAGGATGACCCTAAATTTTTGTCCTGGCCACCCCATCCCTACCCATTTGCCATGCTAAATTCTATACTAGTAGGCACTGCTTATGGTGCAACAGTGAGCAAATCAACTATGTTGGGGGGACAGGGGTTTAGCTTGCACAAGGCCCTGGGTTTAGTCCCCCATCAAAATAAGACCACATGGGTTTAACATTGATATCATGTCTATCTGTTCTCATGCTTCATCATGGGAAGGAAAACTCCATGTCCCGAGCTTTGACATGTAGAATCCTCTGGCATCCAGATCTCCCAAGTTCCCAGGAAGGAACTTGTGAGTGAGTACATGGTCAAAACACAAAAGCCAAACCCCAAAGGATTCAGTTATGGGCTGTAGTGTCAGGAAACTATTGGCAAGCCAGGCCTAGTGGCACTTGTACTTGAGAGGCTGAGGCAGGAGGATTGTGAGTTCAGTGGTAGCAGGCCTACAGAGTAAGACCCTGTCTCAAATAAAAGAAAAAGAACAGCTGGGAGTCAAAGCATTGTTTCATTTTTAGCGCATGAACGGGAGAGTCAGATTCACTTATCTTACCAAGGAAGTCTCCACACTGGCGCCGATGAGCACTGGAGAGCTTTCAGAGACGGAACATAGCTAAGACTTTGTCTGATTGTTAGAGAGCAATATCAGTCGTTCATACGAGTTGTTAAATCACACTCCTGCTTTGGGAAGTACAGCCTTCACCATCCGTTGCTTAAGCGGATTGGCGAATAGAGGCTTGACTTGAGAGCTTAACTGGACCTTCCCGGGATTCGATGGCATAGCCATACCAAAATGGTAGAGGCAGCCACCTAGGCAGGACTTCTGGGAATGGAGTAAAGGTGTTAGGTTTTCTCTTTGCCTCTTGAAAATGTTCTTAAGCCCACGCTGCTCTTACAGGCATGGGGTTCTGTTAAGCTTTCAGAGTGTAGATTCAAAACGAATTTGAAAACAAGTTTTAAAATCTTCTTGATAACAGAACCTTTGAGGGAAAAGCCAGCGTGTTTTGAACGCTAAATTTACTCACGTTTAAAAATACATATCTCCTAGCAAGGTTGCCATGACAACCTTTCTTAATGCGTGTGTGTAAATTTTATGTCTGTCTCTTTGAGGTTTTCATCTTTGCCAATACAGAATCTAATCACAAGAATTGGTCACTGTGGTATGCTTCTATATGGGTGGTGCCCCGTGGAAATCATATAATTTTAGAAAATGTGAATCCAGCAGTAGGACAGTCCTGTGGCATGTGAGCCTGCCAAGATTAATCTCACTTTACACTCTCCCTGTAGTCATAACTGATATGATTTCAAAGTATTGTTGGAAATCCATGTTCCGAATTTCTGTTTATGGTATCTAGAACAAGGTCCTAGGAAGTTTGGAGAATGGTGAATCAAACACCTTGGTCAGCCCCTAAACTGCTGCAGCTTCCCTAAGATAGTCTAGACGTCATCCTTAGTTGATGTCATGGGGTGACTCTGAACCCCAAGGTATGCAGGGATAACCAGACTCCAGGGGGAGATGCTCTTGAAAGAGTTAAATTTAAGACTTGTGCTGGCTAATGAGAAAATTGCAGGTTTGAGGAAAACACAGTGGACCAAGGTCGAGCATGTCCAAATTGGGCCTGGGCAGGGGCAGGCGAGCTGTTGGGATATTCTGGGAACTAGCAGGCCGGGAAGATGTGGAGGAGAAAGGGTGCAAAGATATGTCCGGGTGGGCCCTGGCATGACCCAACTGAGTAATGGGTCATCTGGTCCTCTTAGATATGGTTTAAGGTCAGCAAGATGCTCTGTTGAGTCAGATTACCACCCTTAGGAATTTTCCACCCTGATCTGCACGTACACTAGCTGATATTTGAAATAGCCAATCATGTATAGCCACACCAATTCCTTTGTTCCCTCAGGCCTTTTCCCTATATAAACCCCTAACTCCTGAACCTCGTGGTCAATTCCTCTATCTCCTGTGTGAGATATGTGTCAATCCGGAGCTCCGATATTAAACTGCCTTATGTGTTTACATCAAGACGGTCTCTCGTGATTCCTTGGGTGCACGTCCTCCCGAGATTTGAGTGGGGGTCTCCCCACGGGGGTCTTTCACTCTCAATACATGTCCTCTCCAATGCTGAGTTTCAGGGGTGTTTTCCCTCTCAGTGTTCTGGTTTGTCTGTTAGAAGCAAGCAGAGCACTAAGAGGAATTGAGAGAAGAATTTTCACCCTCAGTTTTGGTGTTATAGATTTCTAAAGCAAAAAACTGAAAAGAATGCAGATAGTTCCTTATATCTTATAGTGACAGTAACCGTGACTATTGTTTGAACTCATACTATGAAGTCTTATATATAAACTATTATATGAACTCTTTTTTGTTTGTTTGTTTTGTTTTGTTTTTGTTTGTTTTTGTTTTTTGTTTTTTGGGGGTTTTTTTGTTTGTTTTTTGAGACAGGGTTCTTCTGTGTAGCCCTGGCTGTCCTGGAACTCACTCTGTAGACCAGCCTGGCCTAGAACTCAGAAATCCACTTGCCTCTGCCTCCCAAGCCCTGGGGTTAAAGGTGTGCATTACCACCGCCTGGCCTTTTTTTTTTTCCCCCTGCCATTTTCAGTAATAAAAATTCCATTAATTCTGAGGACCATGGAAGAATGCTGCTTACAGGCTCCCTTCTCTGCTTCCTCAGTGACCTTTTTTATGTGACCTGGGCTCAGCTGCTTAGTGATGGTACCTCCCACAATGGGTTGCTACTTCAATCATCATTCAAAAAAAAAAAAAAATGTCCCATGTCCGCAGGCCAGTTTGATGGAGGCTGTTCCTCGTTTGAAGTTCTCTCTTCCCAAGTGTATCTACTTTTGTGTCAAGTTGCCGAAAACTATGACACAGAAATAGAAGAGGCCCTGTCTAAAAACCAAGGCAAGTCTAACCAACCAACTGCCATCACCAACCAATCCACTAAGAAAATATCACTAATTATTTTTCAGCATGTGTGCTGGTCAGTTTGTCAACCTGCCACAAGCTAGAGTATTTTGGGAAGAGAAACTCTGAATTGAGAAAATATCTTTATAAGGATTCTCTGGCCTGGTGGTGGTGGCACAAGCCTTTAACCCCAGCACTTGGAAGCAAAGGCAATCTGATCTCTATGAGTTCGGGCCAGACTGGTCTACACAGAGAAATCCTGTCTTAAACTCTCCCTCCCCGCCCAAATGAATAGAAGATTTGGCTGTAGGAAAGTATGTAGAGGAAGACCTCTGTCTTGGGGTTTTTATTGCTGTAAAGAAACCTCATGACTAAAACAATTTGGGGAAGAAATGATTGATTCAGTTTATACTTCTACATCCCAGTTCATTACCAAAAGAAGTCAGGACAGAAACTCATGTAGAGCAGGAATTGATGTAAAAGCCATAGAGGAATGCTTCTTACTGGCTTGCTCCTCATGATTTGCTCAGCTTGCTTTCTTATAGAACCCAGGATCACCAGGCCAGGGATGGCACCACCCACAAGGGGCTGGGCCCTCGCCTATTAATCACTAACCGAGAAAAGGCCTTACAGGCCTGCCTGCAGCCCAGTCACATGGAGGCATTTTCTTAATTGAAGCTTTCTCCTCTATACTGACTCTAGCTTGAGTCAGGTTGACACAAGCCTAGACAGTACAGCCCCACTTATTGTGAGCAGTACCACTCCTAGGTTGGTGGTCCTGGTTACTACAAGAAAGCAGGCTGAGCCTATAGTCATACCACCCTAAACACACCTAATCTTGTCTGATCTTGGGAGCTAAGTAAGGTCGGGCCTGGTTAGGACTATGAATGGGAGGAAGCAGAAGGAGCTAGCCAGTAAACAGCACTCAACACGTCTTTTCATCAGCTCCTTCTGCCAGGTTCTTGCCTTGAATTCCCTGGATGATGAACTACAAGCTAGAAAACGGAATAAACCCTTTCCTCCTAGAGCTGCTTTTAGTCATGTCTTATCATGGCAGCAGAAATCCCAGCAAAGACAACATGAAACAAACTATGTCTCTTTTGTGTGTTCTGGAGGAGGAACTCAGGTCGTCCTAGAGCTACACCATCAGACAGACACTCAGCATCATTCCCCACACTGAGACAGTCTTGAATGCCCCAGACTGGCCTTCAACATCACATGCCCAGTGCATGCAAAGCTGGAGAACCACATTATCAGCAGAACTTCAGCTCCAGTGCCTCTCACTATTTTTACCAAAGGCTCTCAAGATCCCAGGAGCCATACTTAATCCAGGCTTAGGCTATGGTGATGACAGATTATTCAAGAGATGAGTGAGGATTAAAATCTGTGACAAAGCCTATAATTACCTAGAAATAAATACTGTTTGCCTTTTGTACCCATGGCTTCCATAGCTGTAGTTTGTAGACTTAACCAATTGCAGGTTAAAATTATTATTGTTATTATTATTATTATTATTATTATTATTATTATTTTATGAAAATGATTATTTTGAGACAGGGTTTCTCTGTGTAGCCCTGGCTCTCCTGGAACTTGCTCTGTAGATGAGGCTGGCCTCAAACTCACAGAGACCCGCCAGCCTCTGCCTCTTGAGCTCTGGGATTAAAAGTGTGTGCCACCACTGCATGAGTGAAATTATTTTAAAAAACAAGTCTATACTAAGCACACACTGACTTTTGTTGTTTGCTATTATTACCTAGCCAATGAGGAAAACCAGATATCTGTATAACAGTTACATGACATTATGCATTTTAATTAATCTAGAAGTGGTCTAACCTATAGAGTATGTGTGCAGTTCATTTTATGTAAGATATTTAAGCATGCTGGCATTTTTGATATGAGAATGAAGAGCCTGTAGCCAATCTCCTTCTGATACTGAGGAATAACTACAAAAAGAGCCATAGTAGATTTAAAAATGATGTACCTGATATCTTGAATGACTGAAAGAAGATAGGAAAAAAGTAGGAGATTTTAACTGTTGCTTGGAATCAAGCTGATAGTACAATTGCAAAATACAAGCTCTAGGTTTTGGAAAAATAGTTTTATAACATTTAAGATGAGCAAACTCACTGTCCACAGCAATCAACCAGATTTTAAATGCATGTACACACACACACACACACACACACACAGAGAGAGAGAGAGAGAGAGAGAGAGAGAGAGAGAGAGAATATCTTGTGTATTGTATAGATAAAACACCTTTCAATTAAAAAAAAAACTTTGGCTTATGGGAAAGGGTAGAATAGAAGGTGGGACATCATGGGGGATTCACCCAAGAAGATGTGAAGAGCCTGATGTATGGTACCTGAGCACAGGTAACCAGCTATGTGGCAGAATGTAGGTTAAAATAAGTGGTTAAGTTATGATTCTAGCCGGACAGCACGCCTTTAATCCCAGCACTTGAGAGGCAGAGGCAGCTGGATTTCTGAGTTCGAGGCCAGCCTGGTCTACAGAGTGAGTTCCAGGAC
>NW_022196896.1:86648885-86655977 GCF_008632895.1 Mastomys coucha
TGACCTTAGTTTGTGTTGTTTATTTTCTTATGCTTGCCCCCAGCCATCTGGTTAACTCTAGTGCTACCGTGCTACCTGCCTTTGCTAAATCTGACTGGAGCCTGTCCTTTCTGTGATCCTGGTTGTGTCAGAACCTCTTTTTATTCTTATAAAACTTTAAAACTTTAAAGTTATGTGGTATTTGTTTTTGTATTATAATGTAACTTTTTTTCCAGGCTTTCATATATTAATTCTAGCATTTTTGTTGTTGTTGGTTTTTTTGTTTGTTTGTTTGTTTTTAGAGACAGGGTTTCTCAGTATAGCCCTGGCTGTCCTGAAACTCATTCTGTAGACCATGGTGTTCTGGAACTCAGAAATCTGCCTGCCTCTGCCTCCCAAGTGCTGGGATTAAAGGCATGCACCACCACTGCCTGGCCTAATATGTAATTCTTAAGTCCACAATGTAAATATATTTTGTGTTCCCATTGTTTTTCTGTCTATAAATGGAGAGCATAAAGCCTCCTTGGCAATATTAATGGGAATTGACTCTTATGAAATACTAAATGAAATTTGACATATAGTACCTGATTATTTTAAATATTACTATTATTTATCTTTTTCTGTAAGAGATTTCTGCGAAGGTGGAAATGATATTATGAACAACATTTTCTGAAAAGGATTGTACCTTTCATTGAAACTTCTGCAAGACTGGATAAGAATGTCAGTGAAGTGGAGGGGCCTGAGTGTTACATGTCCAGAGATAGATTATTCTAGGGCATTTTGTTTGTTTGCTTGCTTTCAAAATAGGTTTCACAGTGTCGTCCTGGCTGTCCTGGAACTATTTCTGTAGACCAGGCTGGCCTTGAACTCACAGAGATCCATCAACCTCTGCCTCCAGAGCACTGGGATTGAAGGTGTACATCATCACCATGCAGCTAAAATTATTTTTCTTCAGGTTTTCTTGCCCCAGAGGCTTGCTTGTTTCTATTCAAATGGAGTTCACATTAAATAAGTACTACTATCTTTTTACTTTTTGATGGCTTAAGTGAATTTGTCTTACCCTAACAATTTATCTGAAAAACTTTAAAGTTGAGTAGATTTCAATTATGTCCATCAGCTTAAACAAGTATGGGCAATTAGTGGTAGTTTTAAAGAGGTACAGAGTCTGGTCCTGGATCCTAATTCCTAGTTTTTGTGGTTGTATTCTTTCTTTTTAAAAAAATCCTTCTTAGTGGCAACAAATATGTATGCCTACATCCTTGGGCCCTCAGGCTTCTGAGTTTTTTGTTTGTTTGTCCGTTTGTTTTTGAGACAGGGTTTCTCTGTATAGCCCTGGCTGTCCTGGAATTCACTCTGTAGACCAGCTGGCCTCGAAATCAGAAATCCGCCTGCCTCTGCCTCCCAAGTGCTGGGATTAAAGGTGTGTGCCATCAGTGCCCGGCCAGGCTTCTGAGTTTTAAAGACTGTATGAAGATAGCCAAGTTCTCTACCACTGAGCTACAATCCCAGTTCTGATTCTTTAAAGAGCCAAAGAAGTTGTCACAAATTAGAGAAAGCATTCCAGTTTTCCCTTGGTGATTTGGTGAATCCTCTCTCAGGAAATTTGTTTTGCTAGGCAGCATTAGAAAGAATGCTAGTCTGCATTCTGCAGAAAAGGATCCTGTCTGCTTTTAAGGTATCTGATAGAATTGAAGGGAAGCTTGAATAGAAGAAGCTGTACCTGGTGGTGAAGGAAAACTGGAAGAAGTCTGTGTTTTTAGAGACCGGCTGACTGGCTGATTAGAACTTCCTTACTGTGGGAAAGTTGGGATACTGCGGGTCCAGAGGCTAATTCTCTTATCTTGGGCTAAGTTCTGGCTCTCCAGAGAGCCATTCTTTGCAAACAACATCTCGTGACAACAGATAAAAAGAAATCTTTTAGTATTTATTAACTTAGCAAGCAACTAGCTCCAACCAGTCTAAAAGTTAAGAATATCATGAGATAGCATCCTGAGCTTATTGGAAGGCTCCCCTGATCTTGATGTCTCTGCTTCTCTGATGTACTCACCCATGTATTTTAAACTTGCTTTCACTTACTTTTATTCTGTAAAACTACAAAAAAACGTAATGAATACGTTTCTATGTTGGAATGTGGAATTTGGGGTAGTCTAAGTCTGTTTTTCCCAGCCACGGTCACCTAAATAGCTCCAGAATAAACCCTCCCCTATTACCTTTAAAATGAAATCTACAAGTTTTACATTAACAAACTTTTAAAATAATGTTTTATGTGTGTTTCTATGTGAGTGTATGGCACATGAGTGCAGGTGCCAGTGGATACCAGAGAAGGGTGTTGGATTTCTTTGAGCTGGAGTTAGAGGTGACTGTGAACGGCATGACATGGATGTTGGGAATCAAACTCTGGTCCTCTGGAAGAACAGTGTGTGCTCTACGGGGTGAATCATCTCTCCAGACCCATCAACACAGTTTTTTTTTTGATCTACTGGTTTGTATAAGAGTCTGACCTGATGTTTGTTTTCTTCACCTGTTTATACCTCATTTCCTGAACCAAGTGCATGTGCCTATACATAATTATCCCCCTACACACTTTAGGTTTCTCTTCTTTTCCTACACATAGTTAAACTCAGCTACAAACCCCAGCTCTCCTTTTTGTTTTTAACAAGCTTCTCACACTTAGAACATTCACACTAAGATAGGTGTTTAAAGTGGTGAACAAAAGATCCAGCTGGACCACATCATCATTTAAAAATACTGATTTAGGCTCTGTAGCAAAAGCTCACATTTACTGGTAATGTATTTATCATAAAGCTAATGTAACAACACAGGGTCTTTGCCACAAATATGTAAGGGTATGCATTTGATTTTTTCTAGGGATGTATAATCGTTCCCTCATCAGGAGGTCAAGTGACAGCAAGAGCAATAAAAGGTTGAAACCATAAATCCTAAACTAGCCTCTAAGATGGTTTCCACAGAACTAACAATTAATTGTGGTCTTGGTATCTTAGAAGGTGTCAGTTTAATTTATTTATTTTTTAAGTTTCACCGTGTGGGGCAATCATATTTATGAAAAAAAGATTAGATATCTGGATAGCAAGTTGTAGTACTGAATGTGAAAAGCGCACGTTTGTCCACGTGCGTTTATTTAATCTCATTCCTGCTACAACCACGTGAAAAGAGAAATTAGTACCAGCAAAACCACCCTCGAAATTTTGAAAAAAGTCAAGTGAGGAAGAGGCCCAAGCTGGGCAACCACAGCCTGTGGCTGTAATTCCAGCCAGCCCGGTCTACACAGGAGACCATGCCAAGAAGAAAGAGAGGACAGGAGGGAAGGAAGGGAATGAATGAATGAATGAATGAACGAACGAACGAATGGATTTGGGATTCGGTAACTGCAATTTGTAAAGAAGACGCTGAGGTTCAAGGTGGCATTTCGAGCTGCCTGGGAAGTTCAGTGGCTCCGCCGGGGTCCGATGAGCTTGAGAAGAGACTGTGCCCTCTCCCTAGGCCTCCGCCAGGGACCTGGAGAGCGTCCTCAGGCAGATGACCTCCATAGTGTCCAGGCCCCGGGTGTAGCACCGAGGTGAAGATAGGGGTCGGCGGCGGCGGCGGCGGGAAGCTGCAGGGAGCGGCGGTGCCTTCCCGCCCGGCTAACAAAGGCAGCGGAGGACTCCCAGAGCCGGGAAGGCTGCACGGGGCCGAAGGGTTAACCGGGAGCCCCGCTCCAGCGCGCATCCCGGCCCCCGCCTTCCCGTTGCTAGGAGACGCCGGAAGTGGGGGAGGGGCGGCGCGGGTGGGAATCTTTTTTCGGGCGCTCGGGGGCGGACGGAGGGGAGCGCGCGTGCGCGCGCCCGCCCGCCCGTCCGCCCGTCCGTCGCCGCGGTGACCGTCCTCGCGGCCCGTCGGCTCGCGCCCCGCCTCCATTTCCCCGCCGCCCCCTTCCCCGTGTCGCGCGCCGTGGCGGGGGGTTGCCGTGCTGCTGCTGCTGCTGCTGCCGCCGCTCGCTCCTCCCGATTCCCGCCGCGTTCGCCGCTGCTCCTCCTCTCCCAGGCGTCCGCGGCCGCTGCCTCTGCGGGCTGTATGAGGAGGAGTAGGAGGAGGAGGAGGAGGAAGAGGAGGATGTGAAGATGGCGGAGCTGCAGATGCTGCTGGAGGAGGAAATCCCGGGGGGCCGCCGGGCTCTCTTCGACAGCTACACGAATCTGGAGCGGGTGGCCGACTACTGCGAGAACAACTACATCCAGGTGCGACGCGACCCCTCGCGCCGCTCGGCTCGGCTCCGCTCCGCGCTGCGCGGGGCGGCGCGGGGCGGCGCGGGGCGGCGGGACGCGGGCTGGGAGGGGCGCGCGGGGCGAGGGCGAGCCGGGGAGGCCGCGCCGGGGTGGGGACGGGGCGAGGGCGGCGGCTGGAGGAAGCGGGGGTCGGCTGAAGGCCCCAACAGCCCCGTGCGAGTGCCCCGTGCGAGTACCCGGTGCGGTGCCATGCGGTGCGTGGCGTCCCGCCCCCTCGCCTCTGCCCCGTCGCCCCCGCAGTCCTCTGCTGTCAGTGTTCCGGATGGCGGGGGAGGTGTTGAGTGGCATTTTCTGTCTAACGGAATCTTGCTCGATGGCAGGCTTGCGTGATAGAGGGATAGGTTATCCTCTGCCCAAATTCCAAGGGATCTTTTTTTTTTTTTTTTTTAATTTTTAAAAGGGTCCTGTTCCTGCAAAGTGAAATGCTTCACTTCTCCATTTCTGCGAATGGACCCTGACGACAAAACAAAAATTCTTAACCCTTAAGTTTAAACATTTTTTTTTTTTAAGGTTGTAAAGAGGACGTGGTGGAAGGACTGTCTCTTATTGCAAGTTAATACCTATTTTCTTTCCCTCCCTGTGGAGAATGGGAAACTGATAATGAGCTGCTTTTCCTTCTCAGTTCCCTTTAAAGTAGGTAATTTTCCTTTGGGGAAAAAAAGAACTATGACTATTCACAAAGAATTAGGAAAACGAACCACATGGTTTAGTTTTTTTTTTTTTTCCCCATGATGATTGGTTTGGCACAGAGACTCTAGCGTGTGTGTGTGTGTGTGTGTGTGTGTGTGTGTGTAGGAAGGTGAGAAGTGTCTGTGTGGGGCGGGGCATTGGTGAGATGAGAACCAGCTGGTCATGGAATAAATGTAAAAATTTTGTGGATTAAAACAACACTTTAAAAATTAACTCATGGTTTGCAAATCCAGTATCTCTTATTTTCCATAGGGTTTATACTGAATTACAGGTTGTGTCTACATTGTTTTCACTCCCATTTAAATTCTTTGGATAAAATGGAAGTGTGGTGTTAAACTGTTAGCCATATTTTAATGTTCTTGTTCCATCTCTGCAGATATGCTTAACAACAGTTGTATTGGAAAACACTCTCAAATCTTAGTATGAATTAAAAAAAATAAAAGAACCAGATGCTGCAATTTATAGGTTCTTAAAAGTTTTTTTTAGAGACAGGGTTTCTCTGTGTAGTGCTAGCTCTCCTGGAACTCACTCTGTAGACCAGGCTGGCCTCGAACTCAGAAATCTGCCTGCCTCTGCCTCCCAAGTGCTGGGATTAAAGGCATGCGCCACCACTGCCCCGCGGTTCTTAAGTTTTTTGAGAACTATATTGTAAGTCAAAGACAATGTGCTTATTAGATTTTATTTGGTTATACACGCACTGAACTCTGTTATTATGTTGTAAATATTATGCTGAGAATGAATCATATGTAATTGAGTCTTCTTCCCTTAATAGAAGTGGTGGAAAGTGTGTTCAGTAGGGAGAGTGTGTCTCTTTGGCCAAAGGATGATCAAAATCCCTCCAAATGTCTGTCAAATACTTTACTAATACAGAGCTATGTAGGAAGTATTCAAAGATTTTATTGCTTAATTTCCAGTCTTCTTTGGCCCAGAACTGTGGATGATGGTACAATCCTAAACTCTAAAGGGGTTTATAATATAGTTCAAGAGACTGATTTGTGAGCAAATTAAATCCATAGTAATACCATGTACCATCAGCCCTTCTTGTTGGAGGAGGAAATATTCTTCCTTTTTTTTTTTTTTGTCAACTATTTAACATGGCATTTACATCTTATTAGATAGTGTAAGTAATGTACAGATTGGAACTCTAGGGGAGGATTGTGATCGATTGAGTGTAAATATTATGCCATTTTATGTAAAGGACTTCAGTATCCAAAGATAGGGTTGGAATGGGGATTGGGGTTGGGTGTGAGTATGCCCTGGAACTAATCCCTATTGGATAGCGAGGGACAAGCTAAGTGTAGTTCATACTTTGTTGGGAATTGTGGGTAGAAAGGTGATGCTTATTTTCAAGGAGTCACAGCTGCTAGGAGAGGCAAACCTTAACAGACCCAAAGTGCTAGTTGTGTTGCCTTGTGTAGCATATTATGGGAAAGTCTTGTCTGTCAGAAGGGAAATTGGGCAATGGAAAAGTGATTAGATTGCAGTTGTGGCCAACTAATAGGAAAAAGGTTTTTGAAAGATGAATGTTACCATAATTTGAGATTAGAATTGCCAAATAAAGAGAAAGTACATGGATTGATAAGTGGAGAGGTGAAAGAGATTACTTTGCCTTAAAATTTATAATTCTAGCTTAAAGAGTATCAAAGTTTGTGTGTTATTTATACTTACTTATTTTTGGTGTTGGGGACTGAACTCAGGGTCTTCTGCATGTTAAGAATACAGGCCACCACTGAATTACACTCCTAGCCCACTGTAAAAAGCAGGCTTATTTTTTAGAAATGGATTTTGAATTTTAAGCCATCTATTATTTTTAATTTAGTATCTGAGGTAGAGTTTATACTTTTATTTCTTAGGCTGGCCTCCGTTGTGGGATTCACTGGATCTGTCACTGCGGTATTTTCCCTGCATGGTATTTCTTACATGATTTGTTTGTAGTACATTGATAGACAGAATAACTGGTGATGGTTGATTTGTGCAATACATCTGCCTCGCTCTGGTGAGGGAAGGACTGAGCAGCACAGCAGGGTCCGGATGCTGTCTGTGACCTTGTAATGCATGGAAACTAGTTAGCAGTGCTGGCGCACACCTTTAATCCCAGCACTTGGGAGGCAGAGGCAGGCGGATTTCTGAGTTCGAG
>NW_022196896.1:86656719-86666755 GCF_008632895.1 Mastomys coucha
GGCCTTGAACTCAGAAATCCACCTGCCTCTGCCTCCCAAGTGCTGGGAGTAAAGGTGTGCACCACCACCGCCTGGCCTTAGCTTGATATTTCTTGATGGTGAAAATTACTTAGTAGGGGCTGTACAACCAACCATGCATGAGGACTGGAATCCACATCCCTAGAACCTTTGTTAGTACAGGGTGGACATTGTGGCTGCCTGTAGTTTTAAGTGTAACTGGCTGTAATTGCAGCCGCTCATTATGTTAGCTAGCTCTCAGTTCACTTGAGAGACCCTGCCTCAGTGAAGGTGTGGCACTCATACACACAAAAAACCAAGTACGAACTTAGTACAGCCTCTACTGCCCGACTTCTATTCCTTAGTTTCTTTTCTCCACTTATTAATGTAAGCATGGAATGCTTAGTACCTTAGAAAATGTTCAGGAATTCTATTTATTTATTTATTTATTTATTCATTCATTCATTCATTTA
The DNA here is from genome assembly GCF_008632895.1 of Mastomys coucha. NCBI lineage: Eukaryota > Metazoa > Chordata > Mammalia > Rodentia > Muridae > Mastomys > Mastomys coucha. The sequence continues at coordinate 86,657,190 of NW_022196896.1, forward strand.
TGAATGACAGTCTTATTAATTAATTTTTGAGACAGGGTTTCTCTGTAAATTTGTGCTGGAAATTGGCAAAAATTAAAATTTTTAGGTTAATGAGTACCATTAGAATACATGCTTACTTTTAAAATAAAGTAACTAGATATTAGCTTATATTACTTTTAATATAAAGTAGCTAGATATTAAAGAACTTAAAAGTTACTGTTATCTTGAATACATATCTGGAACTTGCTACTCTGTCGACCAGGCTGGCTTAGAACTCAGATCTACCTGCTCTGCCTCCTAAGTCCTGAAAGAATCATCCTACAAGGTAGATTTATTTGGGACAAAAATTAAGAGTTTACCTTACTGGTGTGTCTGGGCTGGTGCCCTGAGCAGACCTTGGGCGCAAACTCAGCAGCCAGTCCCACAACACCCAGAGGGAGCTCCACTTCCACGTGCTCTAAAAGGTCACCAGATCCCAGAATCACAGGATCCCAGAGACAGTTTGATTCTGAGGAGTTCTGACACAACCAGGATCACAGGAAGAACAGGCTCCAGTCAGATTTAGCCAGGGTAGGTAGCACTAGAGATAACCAGATGGGGGCTGGGGGAGAGTGTAAGAAAATAAGCAACACAAACCAAGGTTACTTGGCATCATCAGAACCCAATTCTCCCACCATAGCAACTTCTGGACACACCATTACACCGGAAAAGCAAGATTCAGATCTAAAATCACTTCTCATGATGATGATACAGGACTTTAAGAATGACATAAATAACTCCCTCAAAGAAATACAGGAGAACACAGGTAAACAGCTAGAAGCCCTTCAAGAGAAAACACAAAAATCCTTTAAAGAACCACAGGAAAACACAAACAGGTGAAGGAAATGAACAAAACCATCCAGTGTTTAAAAATGGAAATAGAAACAATAAATAAATCAGGAAGAGAGACAACCCTGGATATAGAAAACCTAAGAAAGAAATCAAGAGTCATAGATGCAAGCATCATCAACAGAATACAAGAGATAGAAGAGAGATTCTCGGGGCAGAAGATACCATAGAAAACATTGACACAACAGTCAAAGAAAATGCAAAAAGTAAAAAGCTCCTAACCCAAAACATCCAGGAAATCCAGGACGCAATGAGAAGACCAAACCTAAGGATAATAGGTATAGAAGAGAGTAAAGACTCCCAATGTAATGGGCCAGTAAATATCTTCAACAAAATTATAGAAGAAAACTTCCCTAACCTTAAGAAAGAGATATCCATGAACATACAAGAAGCCTACAGAACTCCAAATGGACTGGACCAGAAAAGAAGTTCCTCCCATCACCTAATAATCAAAACACCAAATGCACTAAACAAAGAAAGAATTTTAAAAGCAGTAAGGGAAAAAGGTCAAGTATAAAGGCAGGTCTGTCAGAATTATACCAGACTTCTCACCAGAGACTATGAAAGCTAGAAGATCCTTGGCAGATATCATACAGACCCTAAGAGAACACAAATGCCAGCCCAGACTACTATACCCAGCAAAACTGTCAATTACCATAGATGGAGAAAAGATATTCCATGACAAAATGAAACTTAAACAATATCTTTCCACAAATCCAGCCCTACAAAGGATAATAGATGGAAAACACCAATGCAAGGAGTAAAACTACACCCAAGAAGAAGCAAGAAAGTAATCTTTCATCAAACCCACACAAACCTAATTCCACTTCTTAAAACAAACCAACAGGAAGTAACTATCATTTAACTATTGATAATCATAAGGATAAATTGACTATTTTTATATACAATAAATCAGTTTATTTTTTAAAAATTCTTTTTCTCTAGGCCTTACGAGTTGGAATAGAGCATAACTCCTTGTTCCTGAGAACACTTGAGTAGATCATGTTAGGAATGGCACATTAAGATGAATTCTTACTTTTTTGATTTCTGTTTATTTTTAATAGTATTTTATTTTTTTATTTTTTATTTTTTATTTTTTATTTTTTGGTTGTTCGAGACAGGGTTTCTCTGTATAGCCCTGGCTGTCCTGAAACTCACTCTGTAGACCAGGCTGGCCTTGAACTCAGAAATCCACCTGCCTCTGCCTCCCAAGTGCTGAGATTAAAGGCATGTGCCACCACTGCCCAGCTAAAAATTGTTCTTATTTTGGGCTTGTACCACAGCAAGAGCAAAAATTTTAAACTCTACTAAATACAAAGTAAACAAGCAAAAAGACTTTATATATTTATGGTCATTTAAAAATACTAGTGATGTATTATTTTAAAATATATAGTTAATATGTTTGGAGTTATTTAAAATTTATATTGAGAAAAACTTATGTATTTTAAGTATTACTGTAGACAAGCATCTACGTAAGACTGTTCAATTGATTGTTGTTTTATATCAAACAACTTTTATAATATTCATTTTTATTGTTATAATATTTTATAAATTTTAAAGAATATGACTAAAAAAAGGTATTGTAGGTTTGAAGGAGGGGTCTCTGGGAGGAGTTGGGGTACAAAAGGGAAACAAGCATGTGATGAAATTCTATTTACTTAAAATGTTTTTTAATGTTAACAAATTCAGGTCAATTGAAATCATGTATCTTTTCTCATCATAATCCAATAAAACTTAAATCAATAAAAAAATTTATAGTTAAAAAAAATGTTTACCTTAAGCTGGGTGTTGGTGGCAGACGCCTTTAACCCCAGTACTTAGTAGGTGGGGCAGATGGACATCTGGTTCAAGGCCAGCCTGGTCTACATAGTGAATTTCAGGACAGCCTGCACTATATGTTGAGACCCTGTCTCAAAAAACAAAAACATAAACAAAACGTACTTAAAAATGCATGAAGAAGGAAGCCATTCAGAGTAGGAATTTGAGTACCCATAGTTACAGTCTTCTCTGCTTTAGTCTTTTTGCTTTCACTGAGTGGACACTAGACTGAATTAGGGAGAGCAAATTCCTGGAGAGCAGGCTTCTCATCCTAAAAAAGGAATCCTAATTTCCAGGAGAAACATTTCGGCGAATAGGTTTTCAGTGACAAACCTGTCATTATTAGTGCCTTCAACAAGATTGTAAGAGTAGATTAAAATTGTACCCTGGGCCCCTTGCTCTTTTTAAAATGTCATCCTTTGTGTATAGATCCTGTGCTTTCTTGCTAAGGTATTTCAGTAGCCTTATAATTTATGTTGATCTAGGGTCTTTAGTTGCATCTTGTTTTGCCTTTTCTTGAAGTATTGACTGCTACAAAATTGTCCCTTTGCCCAAACAATGAAAGTCTTTGTGTACTTTTTCTTTGTACCATGATAGGATTAACGTGTTAATGTGTGATAGTTTTGTATATCAGAGGGCTTTCTCTCCGAGAGAGTAGTTATAAGTGGGATTGTTTTACTTATTTGTAGAATATGTAGTGTAGAAAGTTTTGAATATAGGCTGTTCTGGCTTTCCTTTAAAATTGAGGAAATAATACCCTGTGGTAAAAGACTACACTTACTAAGTAAATAGATAAAAATTAGGCTATTCTTAGACTTTATGATTAAATGTTTATGGAACTGGTTTGTAGTTTAGATTCATGAATAGTATGTAGAATCATGCAGTCTGTTTTGAAGTATTCTTTAATTTTGTGTTTTTTTTTTCCTTTCCAGATATAAACCTTCTACAGAGTGAAATCATATCCTAAGCATTTTTGTATTTCTCTTGCCTACTCACTGAGTTATCTTGCTGGCCCTTGAGTGTAATGTTGTACATGTATTATTTAGAATGTGGTCATTTTGCAAGGAAAAAATTTAATTTCTATTTATTTTTATCAGGTAGTATGCAGTGATGCAAAAATACAGGGTAGCAAGAACTCTCGAGGTTTGTTTTGACTCATTTGCAGCATGGATATTTTCATTGATTTCTCAGGTCAAGTTTGTTGAGGTTTATACAACTGTAATACAAATCACTCTTTTTTGGACATAAAAGCAATGGGCCTGGAGTGATGGTACAGTGGTTAAGAGCATTGTTGTTCTTGCAGAGGACCCAGGTTGGAGTCCAAGCACCCACAGGGTAGCTCACTACCATCTCTGACTCTAGTTCTAGGGGATCTAATGCCTTCTTCTGGCCTCTGTGGGCACCAGGAATACATGTGGCGCACATATATACATGCAGGCAAAATGTTCCATGTAAAATAAATTTAAAAAATAATAAATTTTTAAAGTCCGTCCCTGGGGATGTAGCTCAGTGGAAGTGTGCCTATCTGTATATCGAGAGTATGGCTCTGGCTTCAAGTCCTAGCTGAGCAAAAAACCAGCCAACCAAAGAAAAACCTTTCACACTCATATTGCCTCCATAATAGGAGCTTTTCTTTATACCTTTTGTATTCAGTCCTTCCCTTCATTCCTAACTTTTGGGAAACAGTGCTTTCTTTCCCTATAGTTTTTACTTTTCCCATAATGCCTTCTAAATAGATCTACCAATGATACAGTCTTTCATGTTTGACTTCTTCCACTTAACATACTGCATTTGAATGTCAACTGTGTCATTTCATTCTTTTTTTGTTGAACAAGTGGAATTAGTTTGACTCATCTGTTATTGTTATTTCTGGGTTGGTTATATCTAGCTTTAGTTAATAGTCAATACAGCTATAACCAATTACCTCGAGTAAATTTAAATGAATGGCTCTTTCCATCCTTTCACTCTGTAATGTTTTTCTTCTTTCTTTTTTTTTTTAGTTTTTTCGAGACAGGGTTTCTCTGTGTAGTCTTGGCTGTTCTGGAACTCACTCTGTAGACCAGGCTGGCCTCGAACTCAGAAATCCGCCTGTCTCTGCCTCCCAAGTGCTGGGGGATTAAAGGCGTGCACCACCACCTTTTGGTTTTCCTTTTTTCTTTTTTCTTTTTTTTCTGTTTTTTTGGCTTTCCACTCTGTAATGTTAAGTGTATCCATGTGATATTCATTTTGACAGTAGCAGATCTGAGTCTTGGTACAGCACTTTTATTTGCTTTGTACATGAGATGAGAGGTTTGTGGGAAGCTACCACAAAGCCTTTTCTCATTCATTTCCTGGTCTGAAAAGGAGGCTGTCAGTTTTGTATCCCTCCTAGTTGTGATGGAGCAAGGCTTTCTGCTTGTACTATTTTTAGGCACAGCTGTGGCTATAAAACTTGAGCTGCAGGATGATATTGATTTCTCACAAGTGCCATATCATCCTTGATATAGTTATATGGCACCATTTTTTAGTGGCATTGTACATGACACAAGTCTTTTGCTACTTTGCCTTCTAAATTCAACAGGGACTTTGAATTCCCTGTTGAGGAAGCTTTGCTTCCCTTTGCTTAAAAAAAAAAAAAATAGTTGGTTCATTGAACCACATGGTAAAACTACCTGTTAAACTTTACAGAAGTTACTATACTCTACTGTGGTATCATTTTGTATTTTTGCCAGCAAATGTCCAGTTACTCTGCATCCTTGTCAACGTTTAGTTTTGTCAGGTGTTGTGGTTTGTATAGCTTGTTAGAGACATTTATGACAACCCCAAGCTAATTCACACTCAGCCATGAAAGGCTGAACATTTTATTATTAGAATCAGGAGTTCCTGTCTCATAGTTAAATTTTATTTCTCTTAATTTAGTTTTATTTTTATGGATGTTTTGCCTGTATGCATGTCTATGTACCATATGTATGCTCCAGTGTTCATGGAGGCCATAAAAGGGCATCAGATCCTCTGGAGCTGCAGTTACAGATGGTTTTAAACCAGCACTGGGAATTGAATGCTGGTCCTCGGCAAGAGCAGCTAGTACTTTTAAGCATGGAGGCATTTTCTCCAGTCCCTCATAGTTTTATTAAACAAAACACCATTTATGAAAAATACTAGAAGTCCTAGTCAGGCCACCTAAAAAGAAAAGGAAATAAAAGATATCCACTCTGGAAAAGTAGTTGTTTTTGTTCTCAGGTAACTGTTCTCTTTTATTTTCTAATTTTTTTTTTTTTGTGACAGTGGGGACAGAAAAGCATGATTTATACACAGAAAACCATCAAGACACTATCAAACAAAGTTTAAAAATAACTTTCAGTATTTGTCAGTTCAGTAAATGTCTTAGGATTTTACTGCTGTGAGCAGACACCATGACCAAGGAGGTGAAAGGTCTATACACTATAAACTATAAGGCATTTATGAATGTAAGATACATATAAGTAGAAGAATTTGTCATCCTAGATGTGTAATAAATAATGTCTATACTAACCATAGCTGCCTGTAAATGCATTGTAATCACTGTCATCAAAAATTCCAATCGAATTTTTCACAAAAATTAGGAAGTCCAAATTTATATGGAACCTCTAGAGACTGGATACTCATCACCATCTTGAGACCAACAAAATTGGAGGCCTCACACTTTATTATCTCAAACTATATTACAAAGCTATTGTAACCAAAATGGCATGGTATCAGCATAAAATGGTCCCAGGGCAACAGAACAGAATGGAGAACTCAGAGAAATATTTATTTAACAACTCTTTGATAGATAGTAAGACTATATAGCAGGGAAAAGATAGTCTCTTCAATTTATTGGGAAAACTGTGTTTACATGTGAAGCAATGAGATTGGAATCTATATTCTAACCATAAAAATTAACTTGCGGGCCCAGTGAGCTGGCTCAGTTCATAAGGTACTCACTGTGCATACTTGGTAATCTAAGTTTGATTCCTGGAACCCACATAGAAGTGGTAGGAGAGAGCTGACCAGTGTTACCCTAATTCTACACATTTACTGGGCATGCATGCCTACACGTCATGCACACACACATATACATATACCTTCACACACAATAAATTGAAAAAAAAACTTGAAGTAGATTATAAGGCTTAATTAAATATAAGAACTAGAATTATAAACTTACTAGAAGATTGTGGGGAAAAGCTCTTTCACACTGGTCGGTATTTGCAGTAATTTTTATTTGGATAGAACACCAAAGTACAGGTAACAGAAGCAAGTATAAGAACAGTGCATCAAACTAAAATACAAATGACTCAGAAAACATAACGACTTAAACCCTAAACCAAATTTTAAAAGTGAGCATAAGCTGGAGGGATAGCTCAGCTGTTAAGAGTCCAGAGGACCCGGGTTCATCCCAGCACACACATGGCAGCTTCCAACTGTGTGTAACCCCATTTTCATGTGATCTCACACAAAGACATGAAGGTAAAGCACCAGTGCACATAAAAACAAATGAACAGGTATATGGAAGGTATCCCACCAGGAAAATGAAAACCTAAAGCACAGTGAAGCTTTGCTTCATTTGCTAGGATGGGGTCATAAAGAGGAGGTTAGTGCCAGCAAGGTGTGGAGAAAGGGAATTCTTTGTGGTGATGTGAGTTGTTAAAGCCATTATAGAGAATGTTATGGAAGCTTTTTCAGGGGAAAACAACAACAAAAAAAACCAAAGCAGCGTTGGGGAGGTTGTGATCTAGCAATCCCACCTTTGGGTGTATACTATACGTTTAGATCTTTATGTGATAAATGAAACTATTTTTAAGACATACCTGCACTTAAACGTCCACTTTAGCATTATCTTCAATGGCTTAGTGGCCTAGATGTGGAAACACGTGTTCAATGAATGAGTGGATAAAAAAGTGATAAAGATTCATATTTATACATATATATGGAATATTATTCAGTAATAAAGAAAGACTTGGCATATGGAGCAATATGGGTGAATCCTGAGAACATTATACCAACTAAAATGAGGGGCAAACAAAAAGACAAGTGCTGTCCTTTTTTTTTTCCTAGATGGTTTCTCTGCGTAGCCCTGGCTGTCCTGGAACTCTGTGGACCAGGCTGGCCTTGCACTCAAGAGATATTTGCCTCTGCCTCCCACCTGCTGGGATTAAAAACACGTGTTACTACTGCCTGGCAACTGCTGCATCTTACTATCTAAAAAAAAGTAAATTAGGAAACAGAGAGTGATAACCACTGTTGATGGTGTGATCATAGGCCCTAAATTTATCAAGTGAATCTGGGATGTGGGATATACTGCATTATGAGTATAAGACTGTAGTTGATGATATACAGTATATAGTTGGAATTGATCAAGATGAGATCTTAAATGCCTTCTCCAAAGGTAGCTTTTGTGACATGATAGGTGTGTGGGTTAGCTTGTGAGAGTCATTCATTGTCTGTTGATCAGATTGTGTTGGTATATCTTTGCGTGATGGATTCCTGACCCCTACCTATAGGCAAGCAGTGAACGATGATGTAGTTTAGTGTTGATGTACTTTGAAACTATGTACTTTTAAAAGTATATACTACATTTATTTGTCAATTACATGTTGTAGGCTTAGATTTTTTAAAAATTACTTTTAATAAGGGTTCTTAAATGCTTCTACTCATTTTCTAGCCCACCGTCCAGAGATAGGGGAGAAATGATGGCAAATAGGACAAGGGGATGTGGATCTGTTTAGAAGTAGTTCCTTGGGGCGATTCTAATCTCTGTCAGGATCCCAGCAGTCCAGTTCATTAGTGACAGGATACCAAATAGGAATCAGCGTCAGTGGCCCAATACAGTAGAAACTGCCAGACCTGGGCCAAATTAGCACAAGTCAGTGGGGAGTGACCAGGACCAGGATGCCAGGAGTTCTTCTCTGCTGTGCCTCTTACAACAAAGCAAAAATCAATGAAGATAAAGACAAGAGACCAATGAAGCCCAATGAAGTGTTGGAAATCTATCTATGCAAGTGCTTTGTCACTATCCGTTGAGTCCTATTTATACTTTCTCTAAACATCACATGCCCTCATATTGCTCTTGCCTTAGCAAAACACCACATGAGTTGGCCTTACCATGTGAGTCTGCATCACATGACCCAACCAGAAACTCTCATTTCAAAAAAGATATTTTAAAAGAAAAAATTGTCCAAAATCACAAATGATATAGCTTCTAGCCTTTACCTCATCTTCTCTTATATTTTCCCAGTCCTTTATTCAGTATATGCTAGCTACTTTTTAGTGCACATGTCCGTGCACTATGCCAGAGGTCAGATTCTGGTATCATTCCTATCTACCTTGTTGTCTGAGTTCATTTCTCTTTGGTCTTGGTTTACCAATTTGGATAGGGTGGTTGTTCAGCAAACCCCAACAGTTTCCACCCTCCAGTGCTGGGTTTATAAGCCCATGCCACTATGACCAGCATGTTCTGTGGGTCTGGCCCAGGTCCTCACAAGTGTGTGACACTTTACTGATGGAGCCATATTCCTTGTTTCTGGCTCTGCCCACCTCCATACCAGGTAGGAGTACTTTCTGCCTCAAAGCTGTTTGCTTTGTGGTTGTTGTGCCCTCTGGATAGTTTCCTGATTGGCTCACTTGGCCACTTCCTTGCTTACTTCCTCCTTGTACTTTTCACATTTTATTTATTTTTCTGCAGTCTGCAGAAATGTTACAGAGAATGTTTATTTTTCTGCTTTCCTTCCTCACTGCCATCAGCGAGGGCAGGGATTTATTTATTTATTTGTATTTTGTTTATTTCCAGTACCTGGAATAGTGCCTGCCACAGAATTTTTTTTTTAAACTTTTATTGCATGATTTCAATTTATCTGAATTTGTTAACATTTAAGAACATATTT
>NW_022196896.1:86666798-86666978 GCF_008632895.1 Mastomys coucha
CATATTTTAAGTAAATAGAATTAAATCACATTCTTGTTTCCCTTTTGTACCCCACTCCTCCCAGAGACTCCCTTTTCAATACTTACAATATCTTTTTTGTCATATTCTTTAGAATTTATAAAACATTATAACAATAAAAATGAGTATTATAAAAGTTGTTTGATATAAAACAACAATCAA
>NW_022196896.1:86667754-86700714 GCF_008632895.1 Mastomys coucha
AAACCATAGTATAGTGTAAAAACATGAAATAAACAATACTACTAATAGAGAGGCTGAGATAAGAGAAGATTTGAAGACCCTTATGTTGTATACAGCAAGACACTGTCACAAACATACAAGCTGAAAGTGTATATAGATTGTACAATATTGGACCTATTTCTCCAATTACCAAATTAGAGAGACCATTGGATGACAATCAACAAATTTCTAATTCCTCATATTATTGGATTTCAATCGCTTAGGATATGTTGGTAATATTAATTTTCATATTAAGAGATATTAAGAAAAAGTAATTATCATTTCCTGTTGTTTTTGTTGTAAGAGGTAGAATTAGGTTTGTGTGGATTTGTTGAAAGATTACTTTCTTGCTTCTTCTAGGGTGTAGTTTTGCTCTTTATATTGATGTTTTCCATCTATTATCCTTTGTAGGACTGGATTTGTGGAAAGATATTATGTAAATTTTGTTTTGTCATGGAATATCTTGTTTTCTCCATCTATGGTAATTGAGAGTTTTGCTGGGTATAGTAGCCTGGGCTGGCATTTGTGTTCTTGTAGGGTCTGTATGACAACTGCCCAGGATCTTCTAGCTTTCATAGTTTCTGGTGAGAAGTCTGGCGTAATTCTGATAGGCCTGCCTTTATACGTGACCTTTTTCCCTTACTGCTTTTAAAATTCTTTCTTTGTTTAGTGCATTTGGTGTTTTGATTATTATGTGTCGGGAGGAACTTCTTTTCTGGTTCCTTCCGGTCTGGGCTGGTGCCCTGAGCAGACCTTGGGTGCAAGCTACACAGCCAGTCCCCCAATACCCAGAGGAAATTTCACTCCCAGGTGCTCTGACATTCTCAGGATCAGAGGTGAGGACCCAACATCTGTCCCAATACCAGGAGTAACTGGGACCAGCAGGACCAGGCACACAGGAACTCCACCAGCAGAGTGGCTCTGGTTCCTTCCGGTCTCTCTGGGTTAGTGTCCTGAACAGACCTTGGGTGCAAGCTCCGCAGCCAGTCCCACAACACCCAGAGGAAGCTCCATTCCAGGCATTCTGACACACCTAGGATCAGAGGCGAGGAGGTCACAACATCTGTCCCAACACTAGGAGTAACTGGGACCAGCGGGACCAGGCACACAGGAACTCCCAGTGGTCCGGTTCCTTCCGGTCTGTCTGGGCTAGCTGGTGCCCTGAGCAGACCTTGGGTGGAAGCTCCACAGCCAGTCTCAAAACACCCAGAAGAAACTCCACTCTCAGGTGCCTTAACATGCCCAGGGTCATAGGATCCCACTAGAATCACAGGATCACAGAGACAGCTTGACTCTGAGGAGTTCTGATACAACCAGGATCACAGGAAGGACAGGCTCCAGTCAGATTTAGCAAGGGCAGGTAGCACTAGAGATAATCAAGACGGCAGGAGGCAAACGTAGAATCTAAACAACACAAACTCAATCTGAGTTTTCTATGTCAGTGGTGCTCAACCTTCCTAATGCTGTGACTCTTTAATACAGTTACTCATGGTGTGGTGACCCCAATCATAGAATCATTTCATTTAATTCCAGCACTTGGGAGGCAAGGGCAGGCAGATCTCTCTGAGATATGCAGAGTGAGTTCCAAGACAGACCAAAACAAAAACAAAAAAGGAAATACCCAAACAAAAAAATTTGTTATGAATTTTAAATATTTGATATGCAGGGGATCTGATATGTGACCCCTGTGAAAGGGTCATTTGACCCCTAAAGGGGTGGTGACTCCCAGGTTAAGAACTACTGCTCTATGTATATTTTTATTTTGTTCTGTTTTTGATCTAGGGTTTGTGGGTCACCTCATCTTTGTCTCCGAGGCTCAAGCTATCTCACTTCAACCTCCTAAGTAGTTAACACAACACCATGTGCTACCAAAGATAGCACATCTTTGTGCAGGCAAAGATTTTAGTTAGTAGATGAAAAGCTCTCTGATTAATTCACATTGCTTTAATGATATTTGAGAGATTACTTCCTCACATGCTGCTGTGTAAATTAAATCAGGTCCTTTTTGACTACTACTGTCAGTTCTGTTCTTTCTTTACCTTTCCTACAGTGATAATTATTGTCAGTTTTGCTTATTTATAAAAACTCTATGTCACTGACTTTTAACTGATTTTAATTATATTTATTTTTATGACATAGGGCCTTATTATATAGACCCAACTAATCTGGAACTCATAATATAGACTGAGCTGTCCTCAGACTCACAGAGGTTTGCCTACCTTTGCCTTCTGAGTATTGGGATTAAAGGGCCATGCTACCACCAGCTCTCTCGCTGATTGTTAGTTTTAGAAGCTTTTAAAATAAAGTTCTACTCATTCTAGGGCAAAAATTTAGTGGGTTCTGATGTATATATGTGTTTCCAGAGTTGTTTGACCATTACCAAATTTTATTTCGGAACACTTTCAACTTTTCAGAAAGATGTTACACCCATTAAAAAGTCATTTTACCCCATTCCTGCAGTCCCACACCCACAGTGTGTCTGTAGAGTTGCTTATTCTATGTGTCCTTTTGTGTATGGCTTCTGTCTTAGTTAGAGTTTCTATTGTTGCAGTGAAACACCATGAACAAAAAGCAAGTTGGGGACGAAAGGCTTTATTCAGCTTACACTTTCAGAAACAAAAAAAGAAGTCTGGACAGAAACTCAAACATGGGAGCAACCTGGAAGCAGGAGCTGATGCAGGAGACCATGAAGGTGTGCCAGTTACTGGCTTGCTCCTCATGACTTGCTCAGCCTGCTTTTTTATAGAACCCAGGACCATCAGCCCAAGGGGGCACCATCCACAATGGGCTGGTCCCCTCCCCCAGTGATCACTAATTGAGAAAATGCCTTATAACTGATCTGATGGTTCTATTCTTAACTGTGGTATCTTCTCTCTGGTGACTCTAGCTTGTTTCAAGTTGACATAAAAATAGTTGAATTTTGTGCAGGGTGAGATAAGGCTCTTTTTTTTTTTTTTTTGGTGTTTTCGAGACAGGGTTTCTCTGTGTAGCCCTGGCTGTCCTGGAACTCACTCTGTAGACCAGGCTGGCCTAGAACTCAGAAATCCGCCTGCCTCTGCCTCCTAAGTGCTGGGATTAAAGGCATGCGCCACCACCACCCGGCCGATAAGGCTCTATTTTAATTTGTTCACATGTACCTGTGCAGTTTGACTAGCACCATTTTATGATACTGCTTCTCCAGGATGTATTTTTGGTTTCTTTGTTAAAACAAAACAAAACAAAACAAAACAAAACTGGTGTCAGTAGGTGTGTGGACTTATGTCCATGTCTTCAATTCTTTTTTTTGTTTGTTTTTTTGAGACAAAGTTTCTCTGTATAGCCCTGGCTGTCATAGAGCTCACTTTGTAGACCAGGCTGGCCTCGAACTCAGAAATCTGCCTGCTCTGCCTTGAAAGTGCTAGGATTAAAGGCGTGCACACCACCGCCTGGCCCATGTCTTCAATTCTATTCTTTTGAGCAATGTATCTATTTTTATGGCAATACCATTCTGTTTAATTTTTTTATTATTATAGCCTTGTAGTGTAGTTTAAAATTACTAGTGGTGATCAACACTTTTTTGTTTTACTTTTCTCTATCCTGTGTTTTTTGTTGTTGTTGTTGTTGTTGTTTCCATATGAAGTTTAAGATTATTTTTTCAATTTTTTGTAAAGAATTGTGTTGGAATTTTGGTGGCAGATTGCATTCAATTTATAGATTGTTTTTGGTGGAATGACCATTTTCACAATATTAACCCTACCAACCATAAGCATGGATAATCTTTCTATCTTTTGATGACTTCTTCCTTCAATCTCTTAAGTTTTTACTATACATGCCAGAGCAAGCAGGCAAAGAGCGCAGGCTTCCTTCTCCATGTCCTTATTTAGGCTTCCAGCAGAAGGTGTGACCCAGTTTAATGTCATCCTTCCTCAAGCTCCAGATCAAAAGTTTGTGTCTTCCTACCTCAAAGGTCCTGGCTAGAAGTGGACTCATCGAAGCAAAAATAATTTTTTATAGGTGTGCCCCCTATTTCTGGATGGTAGTTCATTCCAGATGTAGCCAAGTTGACAACAAGGAATAACCATCATAGTTATTGTGAAAGGTATTGTTTCCCTGGTTTCTTTCTCAGTCTGTCATTTGTATACAGAAAGGCTACTAATCTTTGTTAATTTTGTATCCTGCTTCTTTACTGAATTATCATCTTTTTAAAAGAATGTATTTGTATATGTATTGTGTGTGTATACATACTTGAGTGTAGTGCCTGTGGAGGCCAGAAGAGGGCCTTGGATCCTCTGAAGCTGGAGTTACAGGCACTTGTGAGATGCTTACTGTGGGTGTTGGAAACCAAAGTTGACTTCTCTGCAAGAGCAACAAGTGTCCTTAACCACCGAGCCATTTTTTCCAACTTCCTTGTTTTTATTTATTTATTTTTATAGCTGTAACAAGAATTTGAATGAGAGGCCACTTAAAGGAGCAGAGATGGCTCATGGCAGTTGCATCTGTTACAACTCCACCCCTGCCTGGGTGATGATTCGTGAAATCTGTATTCTCAGAGCTCTCTGTGACTCTTGTGGAGAGGCCTTATGAGTTTTGTACATTTCAGATTTCCTGGGACTCAGGTGATCAGCCTTGATAGCAAGTGCCTTTCTTTACCTGCTGAGCCATCTTAAAGAGCATTGTGTGCAGAGAAGAATTCCCTCTTGTGTATTCTATTCTTGCTTTTAAAATACTATTTTCCTATACCTTCTTGGTCATCTGCACCCTGTTTTTGGACCAAATCTGTGGTGCTATTTAGTAGAAGCAAACAGTGAGGCAAATAACCGTAAGAGACAAGTGTTAGAAATACTGCAGTCAAGCAACTTCAGAGGATGTGCAGGGTTCTTATTTGTGTTTGCTGTTGCTATAGAAACACATCAAATTGAAATGCAAGTTTAATTTTCCCCTTATTCAGTTCACAGTAAGTTATTTGGATGGTGTTAAAGCTTGTGGGGATCCAGCTTTCTGTCTTTCTCCTTCATTAGGTGATAGAAATAGGCCATGTGAGTTCCTTCCTGCTGGGCTGAGCTCTGAGCTGGCGTCTGTTTAGCTGGGAGGATCAATGAACACCCAGCCTGTGCCCAGTTCCCCTTAGAGTTTGGCTCCCCTTATGACTGGAAGGAGAATGCCTTATGAAGATTGGTCTTGGAAGGCTGGGTTAAATGTTTCATTTTTGTGGATGTCCTTTAGGCTCTGAAAACTTTGATATGGAGAAAACATATCTTACCAACACAGAAAGAATATAATTCTTTATACTTGTTAAAGAAAAGTAATGTAATTAAACCATTAGGATGGTAGAAAAATGAAACTTATACATTACCCATTAAAGAGATACTGGGTGAGGCTTGAGGTGCGGACAGCAGTTCAGTGCATGATTAGCATGTGAGTTAGATTCCCATCACTGTAAACAGCAGCAACAACAAAACAACAAAAGGTAATGGAGAAGAAGTAATGGTGATTCACATGTAATATTCAAAGATGTGTCAGTTACCATCCGTTTGAAGAGGCTTACTGTATGGGCTAATATGAGTTCAGGCAGTGAAACATGCATGTATTGCTGTGTTAGATAAGCCTGGAATAAGTGGCTGAAGAGGTTGGATAGGTGTGATGTACAGGTTTGGGCAGTATCCAACAGATTTGTTAGCACATGTATGAGATAACTTAAAGGAAGGTGATAATGAGCTATAGATACATTGAGGTGGTGTATGTACAAGGGTAATATTCCATATAAACAGAAATGTGTATTGCGAGAATTATAAGAGATAAAATATTTTAAATTCAGTGCTTGGAAGTGATAGCTGAGGAAGGAATGAAGCTTGTCTTAGGGCCAGTGAGACAAGTCAGAGGGCAAAACCGCTTGCTCCAAGCTTGAAGAGCCAAACCTGCTCCCTAGAACCTACTTGGTGGAAAGAGAGACTTGATCACAAGGTGTCCTCTTTCATATGTGTTCCCTCAAAGTATTCTTTTTCTTTCCTTCCCTTTCCCTTCCTTCTCCACGACCCCCTTCTTTTTTGGTGTTTTAAGACAAGGTCTTACTCTGTAGCCCTGGCTGTCCTGAAACTTGCTATGTAGACCAGGCTGGCCTTGAACTTACAGAGATCTGCCTGCCTCTGCCTCCCGAATTCTGAGACTAAAGGCATATGCACAACACCTAGCTTCATTTTTAATTTTAAAATAAAAATATTGATTCTTTTGTTTATATTTTTGTGCATGTGTTGCATGTGTGTGTGGTGTGTGTATGTGTCTTGATTTATGTGTGGTGTACAGTTATGTATGTACATGTGTTCTGCATATGTGTATTGTGTGTATGTGTGGTGTATGCATATATATGTGTATGCTTATATGTAGTGTGTATGGTATGTTATATATATGTGTGGAAATTGTATGTTTGGTTTGTATATACTGTGTATGTGTGTTGGGTGAATATGTGTGGTCTACATATGTTTGTGTTATGTGTACGTGTGGTACATGCATGTGAGTTTTGGAAGAACTTGCACTTATGTGTGTACATATGGATGATGGTGGAAAGTGTTAGGTATCTTCCACTCTTGATCTCTACCTTTTGACTAGAGACAGGATATATTCACTGAAACATAAGCTCACTTTTTTAAGCTAGGCTTTCGCCAATGAGATCTTGGAGATAAAAATTTGCAAAAATGTCCACTCTATCCAAAGCAATCTACAGGTTCAATACAATTTCTATAAAAAAAACAATGGCATTTTCCACAGAACTAGAATACTCTTTAAATTTTATAGGGAATCCAAAACAAACAATACACAAAACTAGTCAGAGCATAATGTAGATTGTGAGGATTGTCATCATCTGTAGTACTTTCTGTTTTGAAGTACAATTTTTCTTCTGTTTTTGTTTTTGTTTTTTCAAGATTAAAGATTGAAGGTGTGTGTCACCATTGAAGTTCATCTTTCCTATACCTAAATTTTTGTAGGGTTTTTTGCTTGTTGGTTGGTTGTTTTTTTTGTTTGTTTTTTTGAGGCAGGGTTTCTCTGTATAGCCCTGGCTGTCCTGGAACTCACTCTATAGACCAGGCTGACCTTGAACCCAGGAATCCTCCTGCCTCTGCCTCCCAAGTGCTGGGATTAAAGGCATGTGTCACTAGTGCCTGGCAGGGTTTTTTTTTTTTAAAGTCATGAAGGGTATCTTAGGTTGTCTATTACTGTGAAGAGATACCATGGCCATGGTGACTCTTAAAAAGGAAAGTATGTAATTGGTGCTGACTTTAGAGGTTTAGTCCATTATTGCCATGGCAGGAGGCATGGCAGCACACAGACAGTGTGGTGTTGGAGGAGTAGCTGAGAGTTCTGCATCTGGATCTGTAAGCAACAGGAAGAGGGGAGAGCCATTGAGCCTATCTTGAACTTCTGATACCTCAGAGCTCACCCCCCAGTGACACACTTCCTCCGACAAGGCCATACCTACTAAACCAAGGCCACACCTCCGTATGAGTCTGTGGAGGCCATTTTCATTCAAGCCACTACAAAGGGGTTTTATCAGATGCTTTTCTTTATATCTGTGGAGATGATTGCACATTCTTTTAGCCTTCACTTTAATTTGATGTATTTTATTTACTGATTTTCATGCTGACTTATTTTTGCCTCTGTAGAGTAAGTCTCACATGATCATGTTCTTGTATTTGACCTTGTCATTTGTTGAAAGTTTTACATCTGTATGTTCATAGGAATATCAGCTTGTAGATTTTTGTGTATTGTCTGGGGAGGTGACTCCCTTTCTGTACTCTGGAACTGTTTGAAGAGAATTGACATTGGTGTGTTGTTTGTATAGGCAATCTGGTGCTGAGGCCTCAGCTTGCCTTGAACTTGAAATTTTACTGCTTTAGCCTCCCAAATACTAGGTGTGTATGTGATACATGGTGTGTCGTTATTTTGTCTTGGAAAGGTTGGTAAAATTCATCAGTGCAACCATCTAGTGCTATTATTATTTTATTTTTTGGACAATCTGTGTTATTGATTCAGTCTTACTCCTTGTCTTGGTACGTTAAACTTAAGTGTATCTTCCTGATTCTGTTTTGATGGGAACTGTGTGTACTCAAGTACTAAGTTTTATATTTATTGGTATGTACTTGTTCATAATAGTTCCTAGGAAGCTTTTGTATTCCTGTGGTATCAGTTATAATTTGTCTTTTTCATCTTTGATTTTATTTGAATTTCTTCTTTTTTCCCCCTTAACTCTTTTCATGGTAATATGGTGTTAATTTGGTTACTTATTTTATTTTATTTTTGGTTTTTTGAAACAGGGTTTCTCTGTATAGCCCTGGCTATCCTGGCACTCTCTCTATAGACCAGGTTGGCCTCAGACTGCCTAAGTAGTTAAATTAGGAAGGTGTGTATATGCTGTCATTGCTCAAAGTATACACTGCAACTCAGATTTTAGATACTAGCTTCAGAACTTTATTTGTACTTCTATAAAAACATATAGTTAACGTGAAAATATTAGAATGGTATAACAATGATGGTTTTGAGAATATTTTTAAACTTGTTATAGGGTTAGTAACAGAATGGTTTAAATGACTAAGTTAGTTTGCTAGAAATTAATTATCTTGAAATTGATGGTCACTGTTTTCCTCCTCCACAGTCACCAGATAAGCAACGAGCCCTAGAAGAAACCAAAGCCTACACCACTCAATCCTTAGCAAGTGTTGCATATCTGATAAACACCTTGGCCAACAATGTCCTACAGATGCTGGATATCCAAGCATCACAGCTACGGAGGATGGAGTCTTCAATCAACCATATCTCACAAGTGAGACAATGTTCAATTTGTTTGCCTATGAGCAGCACACAGCCTGTGGATTGTTTTTATTTATTAATGCACATGTATTTGGAAAATATTAACTTAGTATTGCATTGTTTATGAATCTTTTTGTGATGTTATTATCTTTTTAGTTTGATAGAAAAGTAAATTTTGATGGATTTTATTAAAACTCAGTTGCCACAGTAACATAATCACTCTTGAAGTGAAAATTTATCTTGGTATTTTATTTTATTTTTGGTACAGCTTTCACAATCGTTTTTGTATTTTAAGTCTGTTTCAAGTAATCTTGTTCCTGGGAACAGTGGTAAAATACCTGTAGTATGAGCCCTGAAGAGGCCAAGGCAGGAAGACTATGCATTTGGAGCTGGTCTGTGCTGCATAACAAGACTTTTACCTTTTCTTTTCTTTCTTTCTTTCTTTCTTTTTTTTTTAAATAAAACAAACCATGTTGGGAAGCTAATTTAATTGCAAAGCAGTTTTAAAAACGTTAAAATGACTTGTTAATGTTGGATGTCTTCTTTAATAATTCTCCAACCTTAATTTTTTTCTTTTTAGCACTGAATCTTGAGCTTATAGGCTAGACTGTTGGTCAGCAAGTCTCAGGGATCTGCCTGTGTCTGCTCCCTAATGCTGTGATTGCAGGAGTGCACTGCCACACTTGGCTGTTATGTGGGGCTCCTGTTTGTCATGGTTGTACAATTCAAGCATTTCCTCAACTGAGCCACCTTCCAGCCCTACTGCTTTTGCATATTACACACTCACATTTAATAATGCTGCTAGGAATAAGCTATTCTGATGGAATAAGTGGAAAGTAGGAGAGAAGTTGAAAGAGGTTAGTAGGTCAGAACTGGCAACCCTCAGAGTTGTTATGAATGCATCGAACCCTTTTAATGTAGAGTTGTGTTTCTAGAGGTCAGTTGCCTGTAGAGTGAGGACTGTAACTCTACAGTAGATCCTGTGATTGTCAGAGTGTACCTTATTGTGTTGCATGAGTTGAGAGATGGATTGATAAAGGAAATGTGTGGGACCCCAAGAGCAGCCTCAAAATTTTAAATTTTGCAGAACTTGCTTCAATAATTAAATTCTGTTTGTGTGTGAGCACGTACATAGGTGTGTGTGTGGGTGTACGCTTGAGGTTATAGCCACTTTCTGAGAACCTTTTAAAAAATATTATTGCCGGGTGGTGGTGGCTCACGCCTTTAATCCCAGCACTTGGGAGGCAGAGGCAGGTGGATTTCTGAGTTCGAGGCCAGCCTGGTTTACAAAGTGAGTTCCAGGACAGCCAGGGCTACTCAGAGAAACCCTGTCTCGAAAAACCAAAAAAAAAAAAAAAAAAATTATTGATTTTATGTACATGAGTGGCTCTCTTCTTTTAAAAAGATTTATTTTTTTAAAAAGATTTATCTATTATATGTAAGTACACTGTAGCTGTCCTCAGACACACCAGAAGAGGGCATCAGATCTCATTACGGATGGTTGTGAGCCACCATGTGGTTGCTGGGTATTGAACTCAGGACCTTTGGAAGAGCAGTCAGTGCTCTTAACTGCTGAGCCATCTCTCTAGCCCCATACTTTTTGTTTGTATGTTTGTTTTGTTTTTTATTTTTATTTTTTTTGAGACAGGATCTCTTATGAACCTAGAGCTCACCCATTTGGCCAGATGGTCTGGCCAGTGAGCCCCAAAGATCCTCTTGTTTTGACTTCGCAGCTCCAAGTTTCCAGGTGTTCAGTACTGTGCTTGACTTTACAAAGGTCCTAGGAACCTGAACTCAAGTCCTCTTGTATATCAAGCACTCTACCACTGAGCCATCAGATAGTTCCCAAAATTTCTCAGTTATGTTTAAAACAACCAGTTTACTGTAAGAGTTATTCAATGATCTCTAGACTGGAGGAATATTATTTGGTGACAAGGATTGAACTGAACGCATCATAGATTCTGTGTCTGTATTCTAGTACCGAGTTGGCTCCAGTCCCTAAAAGCGTCTTCTGTAATACAAAGAAAATGTTTTGTGTTTAGAAAGCAAATACTTAGTACATATTCCAAAACAGCAATTGCAGACTATACCAGGTAGATGGGAAATATTTTAGCATCTCTTTGTACTATTTTTAATTTTTATTTTATTTTTACATTTTTCATTTCATATTTTAAAGGTTAATATATTTATCATGTATGTAATGTTCCCTGCATGTATACCTGCATACCAGAAGAGGGTACCAGATGTTATAGATGGTTGTGAGCCAACATGTGGTTGCTGGGAGTTGAACTCAGGACCTCTGGAAGAACAGTCAGTGCTCTTAACCACTGAGCCATCTCTCTTGCTCTGTAGTATTTTTTTTAAACATGTAACATATTTTTAGTTTTTGTTTAAA
Organism: Mastomys coucha; assembly: GCF_008632895.1. Lineage (NCBI taxonomy): Eukaryota > Metazoa > Chordata > Mammalia > Rodentia > Muridae > Mastomys > Mastomys coucha. The sequence continues at coordinate 86,678,946 of NW_022196896.1, forward strand.
GGACAAGGTCTTACTGGGTATGTTGCCCAGGATGCACTTGTATGCATTCATGTGTTTTTTGACAACTTTTTAAAAATGTTAAAACCCTTCTTAGTTGTGGGCTGTATACAATATTCTGTGGTTAGATTTGGCTTGTAACTGTAGTTCACAGTTTACCAGCTTCTGCTCCTAAAATACTTTCCCCTATTTGGGAATAAGTTAAAAAATAGTAAAAATACCCTTTATGTTTAATCTTAACATTCATCTATCTGTCTTCTGTCTGTCCATCCGTCCATCCATCCATCTATTGTGTGGTGCAGGTGTACATGTTGAGCTTGGAGGACAACTTGTGGAAGGTGATTCTAGACTTCCACCATGTGTTCTTGGGAGCTGACCTTAGGTTATCATTGTTGGTGGCAAGAGCCCTTACCTGCTGAGTCATCTCACTAGCCACCTATTAAATTTTTAAATAACTGATTTATTTATGGAAGATCGATAACTTGAAGCATATTTGTAATTTGAATAAATACATGGTTAATTAAAACATTCTTAAAGACCAAATTTAGTTAATCAACTAACTGATTACAGATATTTTCCCACACTGACGAGCTGCTGAGGTAGTTCTCCGGTATGGTTAATTCTAAATTATCTGTGGTAACGGGAAACAACAGTATGTGGATAAAGCTAAAACAAAAACAGTTTATATAGTGCTTTCCTGTCATCTGCTGGGGTCCAAGCATGTGCTTGAGTTCATGAAGGAGATGTGGGACTGGGGCTCAGGCTTAAAGGAGCCATGGGAGCCAGTATGGTTACTTCAGAACAAAAGGAACCTGTTCTTGGAACTGTGGCTGACTGGTTATGTGGGGAAGCCTGCAGCATGCAAGACCATCTTGGCAGGAACAGTGAGAAGGATGGACAAACTAATTAATATGAAACGTCTGCACAATTGTGGTGGTGTTCTTTGGCGTGTGCTTTTTAGTTAACAGGATCTGAAGCAGCGGCAGTTCTATTTACAGCATGGTGAGCAAATACTTGGCCATAGATCAGTTCTATTGTTGATAACTTCATAAATAACTGACTTTATTTTCATATAATCTGTAACTTTTCAATTTCAGGATAAGGGTTTTTTCCACTAAAATTCTTTGCAAATACTACTGTGGAACCTGTACTTCAAAGATTCAGAGTCCTCTTAAGAGGGCAAAGGTGCTGGTTACTGAAAGCTGGGCACTTGATCTAGAAAAGCATAGTAGCAACATATTTAAAAGTACCTTACATAAACTTCACAGTATCTTTTAAAACATTTTTTCTAAGATTTATTTTATTTATTTTATGTGTATGAGTACACTGTAGCTGTACAAATGGCTGTGAGCCGTCATGTGTGTGTGTCTGCTGTTGATCTCAGGACCTCTGCCAGCCTCACTCACTCCAGCCCTGCTTGCTCCTGTAGCTGTCTTCAGACGCACCAGAGGAGGGCGTCCGATCTCATTCCTGGTGGTTGTGAGCCACCATGTGGTTACTGGGATCCAAACTCAGGACCTTTGGAAGAGTAGTCAGTGCTCTTATCTGCTGAGCCATCTCGCCAGCCCTTAAAACATATTTTTAAATTTTGTTTTATGTGTGTGGATGTTTTGTCTGCTTGTATGTCTATACACCCATGCATACCTAGACCTCAAAGAGGCCAAAATATTGTGTCTAGTTTCCTGCAACTGGGGTTACAGACAGTTGTAAACTGCCGTGTGGGTGCTGAGAATTAATCCTAGGTCCTGTGGAAGCAGCCAGTAACTGCTCTTAACTGCTGAGCCATCTTTCTAGCCCCTAAAAATCTTTTAAGTTGATAAATATGGCTTGATATTATATTACTTTGATATATATGTATATCTATATAAATATATTTGCTATTTGTTGCATTCTAAGGCTTTTTTTTTTGGAGGGGTAGGCTTTTCTTTTTAAGTTCAGAATCAACAGGTAACAGTCGCTGGACACAGCAGCTAACGTCCTAATTTTGTAGGCTATACTACGTATAACTCCTCCAGTGGCTAATCCTGGCAGATCCGCCATCTGATCCAGGGGCCTCATGTTAGCTACATATTATCCTCCAAGCTCTCCCTGTCTAAAGCAAGACATCTTTTTCTTCCTCTCCTCTTCCCCTAGGGGTGGGATTTTCAAGACTGGTTTTCTCTATCTTGGAACTTGCTTTGTAGGTCTTGTTGGCCTTAAACTCACAGAGACCCATTTGCCTCTGTGCCACCATGCCTTGTCCCAGAGCTGGCCTGATCTCAGTATATAGTGAAGGCAGGCCTTGAGCCTTGTCTTCAGCCTCTTAAGTGCTGGGATTATAGGATTGTAGGTGATGGTTGAAAACCTCAAAATCTTTTGGATCAATGTTTTTCTTATTCCTGAAATAGGTTTTGTGCTTGTCAACAAGCTTTTATTCAAGCACTAAATAGAAACACACTACTTTCTAAAAGTAAAATTTGATTCTCCGCACAAGAATGCATGCAGTTCAATCTGAGGTAACAAGAATACAACTTAATACCTTTTGGTTTTTCTTAACCTTTCTTATTGTAGACATTTAAAAAAATTAATGACAGAAAGTAGTTAATGACACTAAATATCTGTTCTTAGGCAGTGTCTTAGTTAGAGGTCTACTGTAATAAGACCCCACGGCCCAAAGCAACTTTGAGAGGAAAGGATTTATTTTACTTGTACTTCCTTATCTCAGTTCATCATTGGAGGCAGTTAGGGCAAGAATTCAAAATACTGCAGCAGAGGAAGATGCTGAGGCAACGGCTTTAGAGGGGTGCTACTTACTGACTTGCTTCTCTTGGCTTGCTCAGCCTGCTTTCTTAAAGAACCCAGGACCACCAGCCTAGGGATAGCAACACCCACAATGAGCTGGGCCCTCCCCATCAATCACTAAGAAAATGCCTGCCGGCCAGTGGTGGCACATGCTTTTAATCCCGGCATTTGGAAGAGTCAGGCGGATTTCTGAGTTTGAGGATATCTTGGTCTATAGAGATAGTTCTAGGACAGCCGAGGCTATACAGAGAAACCCTGTCTTGAAAAACCAAAAAAAAAAAAGTGCCTTCAGTCTTGGCTACAGCCTGATCTTATAGAGACATTTTTCTCAGTTGGGGTTGCCTTCTCTCAGATAACTTTAGCATATGCCAAGTTAACATACAATCTGGCCAGTGTAGGCAGTCACAATTGTTATTTGAGTAAATAATATAAGAAACAAGCCAGAAGTTTTTCTAGATCTTTGGTATTTGATCTTGGCAGTTCTACCCTCAGGGAGATGTTTGGCAACATCAGACAGTTTGGCTTATTTCAGTGTGGGGAAGTATTGTAGGTTATGTCTACCCATCCCAGCACACTAACGAATATGACTCAGGTCCGTTATGTACTTGCATTGTCTTTCTGTTGTATTGTTTTAACAATATTTGTTACGTATAGATTACAAAATTACAACTTATGCGGAATGCTACATTAGTGTTTCCCGAGAAATGTATTATTAGCAAATAATTGAAGAATATAAATAAAAATATTACCATTTGTACTATGAATGTGTGAGCACTTGATAAATTCTAATGAAATATGTGATCAGCGTTTTGTTAGTAAGATATAAGCAACTTGCTGAAGCAAACAAGCTTTTCTGTCAAATTGACTTTTTTGAGGGGAGGAGGTGGATACTGGGAATTCAGTCAGGGGCTTATAAATGTTAGGCAGATGGTGTACTCCCTGACCCTAGCCCTTGATCCCCATTTTTAATATTTATATTTTAGTTTTGTCTCTTCTTTGTAGTATTTAAATAACATTAGAGATTATACCAATAGGTTATTTAAAAATATAACAAGACTATTCTCTGCTGTTTTCTTTGTCTTTTATTTCTATTCTTTTTCTTTCTTTCGGTTTGTTTTTTGAGCTATCAACATAGCTCAACTCTCTATGTTGAGCAGGCAAGCTGGCCTCGAACTCAAAACATCTATCTGCTTCAGCGTTTTTAGTGCGGGAATTAAAGTCTTTCACCACCATGCCTGGCTTCTTATTTTTATTTATTCTTATTTTTATTTTCTGTTGAAAATGATCACTTTGGGTTGGAGAAATGACTCAGTTGCTCCAGCGTTTGCTGCACATCCACAAGGACTTGAAGGACTTGAGTTCTGTCCCCAAAGCTCATGTAAAAAGATGGGTGTAGTGTGTACTTGTAATCTCCATGCTGGGAGGTAGAAACAAACATGCCTGTTACTAGTTGGCCAGCCAGCCAGCTCAGACAAATGATTAAGATTGTGTCCTAGAGGGAGACTCAGAAATAAGCAAGGTAGACAGCTTATGAAAAATGATACTGAAGGTGGACCTCTGGTTTCCACATGCACAAGCATGTATATACATATGTGCACCCCCTCCATATGAACACACACACACTAGCACCTATTTGTGTGCACACATTTGTACAGGCATACATTCAAATTTGTACACATGCACATTTTACGTTCTACTCTTAACTTGTGGGGTGTAAAAATCAGGTGGTGGGCCAGGTTATATTTGAAGGCATGTTTTGGTGACCCTTGCATTAAGTTAAAAATGAATAAAGATAATAGTCTAGAGAAAAGGTGGTTTATGAAATGAATATGAAGGAATGTTGAATCTCTAGGCATTTGATTATTATTTATTTGGATACCAGGGCTATCTATCTTTGTATTGTCTTATTTATATTATATCTTACAGACTGTTGATATTCATAAAGAGAAAGTTGCAAGAAGAGAAATTGGTATTTTGACCACCAATAAAAATACTTCAAGGACCCATAAGATTATTGCGCCAGCCAACCTTGAGCGGCCAGTTCGTTATATTCGAAAACCTATTGACTACACAATTTTAGATGACATTGGACATGGCGTAAAGGTAGGTGTAGTTTCTGTCAAGCTTTCTGAAGGCTCTAATGGAACCTTAGGAAATTAAAGTTTGTTTGATATCCTGAAGGACCAGATCTTGGCACAGTTGTGGTTGTGAAGATGATCGCTTGCTAGTGTGTGTCCTCCTCATGTTTTCTTTAGTGTTACCTCTTGAACCAGTTATCTTTCAGTGGTATTTGCTTAATCACTTACTAGATCAACTAACTATAGAAAAGCATAGTAGTTTTAATCTTTTAATGATTTAGTAATGATAGAAAAAAAATCATCCAGCATATTATTAAAATGTTTTTCTTATCTCAAAAATATATCAGCAGACTTTTGGCATTAGTTTTCAGAACAACATATGTTACTTAAATATGAATTTGAATTTTTTTTCTAAAATAATTTTATCTCAACCTTTTGGATGAGAATAGTGGAGTTAAAAATTGTAAATTTATTTCTGGTGACTTTAAATTTCTAACATTTTATATTTTGGTCATTTTTTAAAGATGCATTTGTATATCTAGTATGTATGAAATAGCATCATCACAGCTATGTAGTATTGAGAATGTGGCCCAGTGGTAGATAGAGATAGAGCATGAGCTTTCTCACACAGCCCTACGCTCTTGCACTAGCCTTGAAAACACCTACTAGCTGTTGATGGGAAGAGTCTACTTCTAGTGAGGGGTCTCTGTATTTAAGAGACCACTCAGAGTTTCAGCTAAGTACACTGTTTACAACTTAAAGTTCAGTAGTGATTGTAAAAATTACCTAAGTTTGACTTGCAATAATTCTGTACCTATCTTACAGCTATATAGTTCATGTATCTTTTTCTAATATAAGCCTATTTAAAATGTACACCACCATTTTGGCCAGAAATCAGTAAATTTTAATTTAATGTTTGTATAAAAATAAAACATAGTATAAATTTATAAAACAACTTTTATTTTAGAGGGCATTTTGGTTTTTTATTTTTCTCTTTTCTTTTTTTTTTTTTTTTTTTTTTTTTTTTAGAGTCTCACTTTTTTGGCCTTGCCTGGCCTGGAACTCATTATGTAGGGCAGGCTGGCCTTGAACTCACAGAGATCAGCCTGCCTCTGCCTCCAGAGTGCTGGGTTTAAAGGTGTGTACCGCTGTACCCAGTTTATTCAGAGTTTTGAAAAAGGATTATTATCTGGAACTTGATATTTAATTTTATAGTTGATTCCTTTATATTTTAATGACTAATTAAAGCATATTAAAATAGGATATGTAACTAAACGATAATTAAACTATAATATGTTTTAACTTGGGGAAAGTTTGTTGAAGACCAGTAGTTGCTAATAGAATGTAATAGGTTGCTACCAGAATCTGTTGCCAAAAGATACTTGGACTATAAAAGATTTGTGTTTGCCTGTTTATATAATGAAAAGGTGATTTTTTTGTATATTATTTTTTAATCCTTAAAATAAAATATCTTTCTTTTAGGACTATAGCTTCTGTTATTTGTACTGTAGTGTTTGCTAATTTAGAGAACTCTACAGGAATCAAAGTTTTGAAAAACACAGTGTCTTATGTCATCAATGAAACTTCTGTCCATGACACATCTGCTTTAACCACTCTTTTTCTATGATCTACTGAAACATTATTTCGTTAATGCTGATTGCTTAACTTGTTTTTCTTTGTTTTCTTTCTTTTGTCTTCACATCCTGAAGTTCCAACTAACCTTTCAATGCTTTTCTTCCTTACCTCTTTTATTTGCTCCATTATGCATTAAGTGGTTGCTTAGATTTAAGGTAAGAGATTCCAGGGCTGGATTTCCATTCTGTGTTCTTATGTAGAATATTACATACGGGGAGTAAAGAGATAGTTTGCATTTGGCCCTTTAAAACCAACAAATGAGTCCTTCTTTATTTATTCAGGTCTGGCAACTTTGCTGTGTGTCTTCATGTTTCCTGAGGGTAGATATTTTTGTTCATTTTGTTCATTGTCCTGTTCATTGTGCCCAGAACAGTACCAAATACACATTAGGTATTAGTATTTCAAGTATTTGGTGAATGAATGGGTGCTTTTGTGGAACTGAAATATAAATTGTATTGTTATAAAGTTATTGCTAGATTTTTTTATAAATGTTGAAATTTTGTTATTGATTGGAGGGCCAACTAATATGCTCTATTTAACTCTCCCCCTGTGTAATAACTTTTTATTCTATAAATGGTGTGCTTAATTATATGGTTTGTTAACAGTATGTCATTATCTTTTGACTTCTTATTAAAAAGTTGAGAAGCAAAAAATACCATGTCATAATGCCTTTTTTAAGTTGCAGTACATTTTACAAAAAATAAGTCTTTTAAAAATGTTTGTATAAAATATATTTCAATATAATCTCACCATAAGTCTTTTTAAAAGTGAATGTCATTTGTATATACAACATCCAAAGTTTATGATAATGCTTAGGAAATACAAATTAAGAACTAGAGATAAGGTCATAGTGCTAGAACACTTGCCTAGAATGTAGAAGACCCTGGTTCAGTAGAAACCAATCAACCAACCAGTATGAAACCCCACACACCAGAATAAAACTGGTGCTGTTTAGTGAAGGACCCATGGTAACAGCCTTTCGAGTCATTCAAGAAGCCTGTCAATTCAGTGTCACTAAGAGGCGCTTAATCAGTCTTACCAGTTCTTTTTTCTTTTTCTTTTCTTTTTAATCAAGACAGGGTCTCTTGCTGTCCTGGGACTTTGTATAGAGACCATGCTCAGTCAGAGATCTGCCTGCCTCTGCCTCCTGTATTCTGGGACTAACGGCCTGTGCTACTGTTACCCAGCAACATTTCTTTTTCTTCATTACCCAAGTTTTCTGATTTCTTTTCAAATATGTATTTTTCTGTTGCTTTACAGTTTGCCATATCTTCAGTGTAGTCAGTGATAATCATGAGATAAGAGAACTGTATCACTTAGTATTAACCATGGCCACAAAATTTTTGCCTGGTCATGGCAGGTGGTTCTAAAAAAGGAAATAAAATCACTGGAAAATAGGCTCTAAGCTCTTACCTTGCTGGTAACCCAGGAATTTGGAATTGTGGAAGGTTTCTTCTGTTTCAAATGGCTAAATTACAGTGAACTAGACTTAAAAAAAAGCAGGCAGTATTCAAATTTGGTTCTTGCTCTGTTAACCTACAAGTGGTAATAGTGTCCAGAAATATTAAATGAAAAAAAAATAGATCCTTTGTTCTTAATAGTTAGCCTGTCGCCTAGGCCATTCTCTGGCGCTGCTTTTCTCTCAGATGGGCTGTGTTTCTCTCTTGACCTTGAAAGTCTGTTTCATGTAAGAGATAGGTCCCCTGAGGGCTTCCTAGAAAGATCTCACAAGAACTATGCTTGGAGAAGATGCCTCAATTTTTTTTTGCCTTTTTTCCTCTTAAAACCAGAAAGTTTCACAGTAGAGTCCCCAAAAATTGTGCTGCTCTAGTAATTATACTATATGGTTCTATAGAAGATAATGTTGGACAGGAAGTTATGGACTTGGCCTGTTTTCCCCTTCCTCTAATCCATCTGTAGATACAAATTACACATGACCCTTCTTCTTTCTGTATTTAAAATTTTTTTTAAAAGGTATATTGTCAAACCCAGGGCTTTGAACACATTAAGTATGGACTTAACTACTGAATTCTATCTACATCTAGCCCCAGAGCCTTTCTTTTCAGGGTCTCACGTAGTGTAAGCTGGTTTTGAACTCACTGTAGCTGAAGCTGACCTTGAACTCCTGCTTCTTTTGTCTCAACTTCCAAGTGCTGAAATTATGGACATGTGCCTGTAATTTTTTTTTTTTTTCATTTTTCTGACTCCCTCCTTTCACCCTGCCCTTTTTGTTTCCACTCAGCTCAGATTTCTTTGTGAAACATTCTATTGTGGAACAATTCTTACCAGCTTGGTTCAGAGTGGTTAATGGTTAGTTTGCTAACATCTCTCTTGGAATGCTGAGGAGAGCTCAGGGATAGGATAGTTCATGAGGCAGCTCTCCTTGTCCTCCCTCAGGATATGCAAGTGTTTAACAGTGAGTGAAGACATTGGTGGATTGGGTAGTTGCCTGCAAGTTGTTCAGGCTCCTGTTAGACATCCCTCACCTGTGCTTCTGTTAGTGACCTCAGTTAATTCATCAGCTCATCAAGCCAGACTTGGATGAACCCCTTTCAGTTTGTTGTTACCGTGTGCCATATCTGGGATGAAGAGACATTTGTCTACATTATTCTAGAAAAAGTCACACATACCACCTTCCCCAACAGTTTCTTCTCTGCTACTTTTAAAAAGAATTTTTAAAAATAAAGTTTTAGAGATGGTTCTTCTTTTTAAACATGACTCATATATATATATATATATATTCATATTCCTTTTATAGACCACTTTACTGTTTTTTTCCCTTTTGAGCTTTGTTTTATGTGTAGATTCTAAGGCTTTGAGAAGGTACTGCAATTTAAATAAAAGCACTGTACAAATTGAAATCGAAAATAAATTATAGTTGGAAAGTCATTTTCAAATATCTTAGCTATCCCATGTATAGAATAAAATTTTCTTTTGTTCCTTTTCTTTTCTTGCTCCTCTCCTTCCTGTTGCAAATGAACTGTAGTTTAGTGTTTGGTTCACTTCTCCCCATCACTTATGGTAACGTTGGGTTTTGTGTTGTTTAAGGTTGAGCTTAAAGGACTTTGGTAACTACTCAAATCTTGTGGTATCATAAACCAAGATAATGCAGTTTTTGAAAGCTATGGTGGTTATTTGTCAGATTATTTACAAAATTTTCTTCATATGTGAATTGATTGTTTTGAAAGTGTCTTCTGACATTTTAAAGATAAAATTCCCATACCCTCTGTTTATTAAGAGGGAGATAGCAAGGATAATTTATTTTTTACTTGATAATTTATATTCATTGTTTAAAAGTAATAGCAAAAGGTTTACACACAAATGCTTTACTTTAAAAATAATGACATTTCAAAGGTACCATTTGTCATTAAAGATCGTTTTAACATCACACACAACTTGTTCACTGGGCTATTCATTTGAAGAATTTATTGCTTGATATTTTGTTTCTTGCCTTTTGGATAGTTAACAATTATTAGAACTTAAAAAAAAAATCTACTGAAGTCAGAGTTAATTTGGACAGCTTTAGTGCTATGTGCCATAATTAAGATTTGTTTTCACAAAATTTATATTTTAAAATTGGCCAGGCATGGTGGTGCAGCCCTTAATCCTAACACCTGGGAGGCAGAGACAGCTGATCTCTGTTAGTTCAAGGCTAGCCTGATCTATATAGTTAGTTTCAGGCTGGCTAAGGCTTCATAGCTCTCTCTCTCTCTATATATATATATATGTGTGTACATTAATATATATTAAATTGTAAATGTGTTCCAACTTCAGTGGTATAATATCTTTTATGTGTAAGTATAATGTTTTAATTCTGAAGATAGTATGAGAGATTTGAGATTATGTCTGTAAATGTGTTGTGAAGATGGCAATGCAAAATAATAGGGACTTAAAGAGCATGCGTGAACCTATTTTGTGAATAGTATTTTAACCTATTGGTCTCAAACAATGTGAAGTTGCATTGCACTGTATTCCTTATTGACACCTTATAACTGGATTTTTAGGGGTTTCTCTACAAGTATTGGCATATACCTTAGATGTCATCATTAGTTCCAGATTGCCCATCTTTTCTGTATTTGAAATTTCAGTTGGGAATAGGTTTATGAATGCATTCATGGTCCATCTCTGACTTAGAATTGACTATGTTACCCTGCTTCATGCCTCACCTAGCCTTCCGTTTGGTCTTGATTGTAATTACCACTAGAAGTTACACAATGACAGTGGCTTTTGTGTTCTCAGTGATGGGTTACCTCAGCCCTAACATTGTGTTTCGGATACTTAGGAAAATGCCTTGAACTGCTAGCTGCAGGTAGGTGATTTCCTCATAAGTAGAAAATGGAATCTGAATTGTGAGAGTGATTCACAAGTTGAAAGAGCTGAACTTTTCTTTGGATATCACAGTTTATCTGTGTTTTCTGTCTTCCAGTTCTAACTGAGCATATGCATAGTTGCATATCTTTAGTTGGAAAATTATTTTGTTTATGTTATACTTGTTATCTAAAGAAAAGAAAGTAATTCCCCAAAGAATTGATTAAAGGGCTTATTGTTTCCAATTGAGTTTTTTGTTATCACTAAAGTTTTTATAATTATACTATTTAATTTTAGCTAAATGTAATACCAGATAGTATAACCAGTGATATGTTGGTGTGATGGCCTAATGGCAAATACATTTTTCACATACAAGTTTAAAATAATTTGAAAAATCATATTAGGAAGAGTCCTTTGAGTACAACTGTAGAATAGTAGAGCAGGAACTGCACACAAATTGCATGGCCTCTAGTTTTTTTCTTATTTAAACCTCCCCCTCTTTATTTCCAACAAGCCACTTAATTTCACTGCATAGAAGTTAAGTTGTGTTTTTTTTGAACATTTTTTTAGGTGAGTACCCAGAATATGAAACTGGGTGGATTGCCACGTACAACACCTCCAACTCAGAAGCCGCCAAGTCCCCCTATGTCAGGGAAGGGGACACTTGGGTGAGTATACAGTAATAAGAAACCTAGAACAGTAACAGAAAAAATACTGTTGTGCTAAAAAACACAGCAGCCTCTATGTAAATTGTAGAGAGAATATTTTCTTGATAGTGTTATCTTTTATGTGTAACTTTTTTTCTGATAAGAATATCTTTATACTTGAAAGTGGTAGTTTAGAAATTATTTTTTTTAGTGAAGATATCAAGACAGAATCCTAGCCATGGTTAATTATAAAGTGAAGTCTAACTTTTTCTTGAAGGTTTTAACGGTCTGTTTATATTACAGTTGAATTTATTAGGCTCTCTTTGTCAAGAGGCTATGTGGATTATAATATTCTGTTTAACTTTTTGTGATATTTTTCTGAGTTTTGATTTAGGCTCTGGAGTTAGCTATTTTAGAAGTGTTGAGAGGAGGAAATCATGACATTTTTATTGCACCGTACCTTAGCTTTGTGGTTGAGGTTTGGGTTCAGATGGGTATTGTGTAATCCAGAAGCCAATTGGCTATGTATGTTCTATGGTCCTCTAGTCAGGTTGTCAACATTTAGTTTTTTAATTTGTAAAGGGAATGTAATTTTGTCCTCTATCAACTTTCCAGGGTCATTGTACTACCAATTGGATTTTTAGAAACGTATCAGACAAGATGCTTTCAGAACCATTGTCTTTGTGATATTTTCTCCCCCTGTCCCCCCAAAAAGACAAGAAACCTCAAGAAGAAAACCCCAAACAAATAAGCAAAAAATACTTCCCAGCTCAAAACTAAGTCAAGCAGTTTGGATTTGGAGGGGCAGAGGCGAGTTGATGGAGGATGATGTTGGAAAGATACACTTTGATCAGTGGAACACAAACATAAAAACACAACCAGGAATAGAATGGTTTTAATTAATGAATTTATTGTACTTTATTGTATTTGTTTTTAGGTCAGGATGTCACTATATAATGTAGTCTATATTGGCCTGCAACTCTCGATCCCCCTTCCTCAAGTTTTGCAATGCTGGGATTCCAAGTTTGTGCCTATAATTCAGTTTAGGCAGTTTAGATAATTTGGTTTATCTGAAATAGTCTTTTTGCTCTCAGAGAGGAAAGGATCTTAACAGGTCAAGTAAGGCTTAGACTTGAGAGTGTATGAAATAGCTGGAGTGTGACGGGGCGGAGTGTGACGATGGCACAGGAGCCTTCGCTTTGTTTCCCACGGGTGCACCTCCTAATGAAATTTCTTAGGGTTTAAGTTAAGATTGTTACCAAGTTTCCAATAAAATAAAGTATCTTTTGCACTCAGAGTTGGGGTGTAGGTATTCATGTGCCAGTAATGCATTTTCTTGGGTGTTAGCAGAAGTGTAGCTGCTCCTTGGAGAGCAGAGTGCTAAACTCCATTGCCCAATTGATGGTCCTGGGCTCTTTAGTCTTTCTCTAGTTACCATATTGTTCTCTTCCTCCTATTTTTAACTTTTTGTTTTTAAATGGTTGTAAGATGTTTTATTTTAGAAAGGAGAGAGAAGAGATAGGAAAGTAGGCGCCAGCCACTTCCACATAGCTGGCAAGGAGGTGGGGAAGGGAGGAGGAGAAGAGAAGAGAAGAAGAAAAGAGGGAAGGGAGACCGAGAGGAATAGAGGAGGAGAGAAGATGTTTTTAACTTCTTTTATCCTGTTCGTATCACTGATCTTTTTGTATAGCTCTCAGGTAGTGAGGTTAGAATGGAATATTCTAGTGTTCAGAAGACATTGTCAAAAAGTAGAGTTTAGAAATTTATTTCCTGATATAGATATCATATATATCATATACCAACATATTATATGTATTATATGTCATATATAACTTATTTAATTTAAATTAATTAAATTATTTGTAGTTTGATTATATATGTGCATTCTAATTTCAGAGATGGTTGTTTTAGTTTTTTTTTTGAGGCAGGATTTCTCTGTGTCCTGGCTGTAGCGGAGCTCTCTTTGTAGACCAGGATGGCCTCAAACTCAGAGAGAGCTGTCTGCCTCTGCCTCCCGAGTGCTGGGATTCAAGGCTACACCAGCACCGCCCGACTGATGCTTGAATACTTAAAAAAATATTTTCTGTTCAAAGTCCTGACCTTTCCCTTTCTTTTTGACACAGTAGTAGACATACTGTCCTTTATTTATTTTGAATTGTTAATTATTTTGTTTATTGAACAATGCTTGAGGGAAGTACGGTGAACAGTACCTTTGAAAAACAATCTTATGTGCTGGATGGTGGTAGTGCACACCTTTATTCCTAGCACTTAGGAAGAGGCAGATCTCTGAATTGGAGGCCATCTTGGTTTATAGAGTGAGTTCCAGGATAGCCAGGGCTACACAGAGAAACCCTGTGTCAGAAAAAAAAATCTCATTCAAAGTCAATGAGCTATTAACTTGAGTGGCCAAGGAAAGCAATGCTTCAGGAAACTCTGAGAACCTTATGGGGAGTGAATTACCGAGAAATATGAGCGCCAGTTAAGCAGCACCCTTTTGCAAGAGAAGAAAGCTTTTTTACATTTCATGCCTTGGGATGCCAAATTCTTTTAAAGTTGTAATCTCATCTACAAGATATCCATTGTCTTGAAGGATTTAGTCACTTAACAAGAACTGAATGAGTGCTAACCAGCGCTCCTGGAAGCGTCTTACATCCTGTTATTTTCCTTTCAGTTATTTGCTTCTTTTGAAAGGAGTATTTGGAAAAAGGGAAACAATTTTTAATAACATCTAGTTTGGGTTTATAGTTTAACTAAGATAGAAGGACTTAGGTAGTCTTTTAAAGTTTGTCTTCAATGCTGAACTCTGAGGAAGAAAGAAATCAAGATGAAGTTGAGGGAGAAAGGTTGTAAAAAAAAGAAAAAATTAAATTAAATAGTAAATTTTTAAGTACCAATAAATCTTTAATTTCTGTGTGTTTAGTATATAAAAAGGGGAGTGAGTTACGGCTGGTACTGATCATCACGTGGAGTTTGTGACCCCAACAATCTAGCTTTGGTACCTGTATTTTAAATGTCTGTGGTTAGGGAGAGAGAGGAGAAGAGGATAATTAGTGCACCCAGTCAGTGCACTTGGGAGATTTTCACATGATCCTAAAGGAATTAAAATTCTAAGAAAAGAGCAGAGGCTAGAAAACATTGGCCTAAACAATGGAAAACTTTTGTGTTTTCTGCAAATAAATGAACAAAATTACATTAGCATAGGGATGAAGCTGGAGACTGAAATTTACACTACATACTCACCAGAACTCTCTCTACTGGTAGAAGAGTTATGCTGAAGGAAAGACAAATTGATAGCTGGGTTAAACCACATTTCCTCTTTCTGCTTACAAATTGTATTTCACTGGCAACTCTGAAGTTACCGTGCCGAAACTTGATTAATCACACAATACATACGCTCTTCTTTTTGTAGGCGGCACTCCCCCTATCGAACACTGGAGCCAGTGCGTCCTCCAGTGGTACCAAATGATTACGTACCTAGCCCAACCCGTAATATGGCTCCCTCGCAGCAGAGCCCTGTGAGGACAGCTTCTGTGAATCAAAGAAATCGAACTTACAGGTATTTCTCTACCTCAGCGCAAACACGATGGTCAGAGTACCATAATCTCCTCAATAACTTCAGCTAACTTCTCTCATTTTCCAAGCACTAAGTTCTTTTCCTCACTCTACTCTCCCAAACCTCATCTGATTCTTCCTCTCTCTCCTCATGCTCTGATGCAACTTTGAACAGCCAGGAAGGTGAAAAAGACATCCCAGAGATAAACCTAAGTTAATCTAAAAACCGTTTCTAACCAGGAATAGAAGTTGCAACTTATTTTTTGGTGGAAATTTACAGATGAAAAACTATTCATAATAAAATATTAGTATATTACCATGCCATTACAAACTGAAATAAAATAATTTAGTAAAATTTACTAAAAGCTTCTTTAGATAGGTGTTAAGCCAGGATATAAAAAGTAGTATTATTTTGATGTGTAAGCACCAACAGTTTGCCTTTACATTTATAGGGAATTTACTTAAATTTTTTTTATAAGATAGACTTTATAAATAGGTATCAAAACAAGTTTACTGAACTCAAGAGTTTCTCCTTATTTATTAAGGAATTCCTATTTGAAATGGAAGCCTTTTGAATTACATTTCTTGTAGCTATGTCGGTTTCAGAAATACATGGGAATCCTGGTATTGTGCTGTCTATACTCATGCTTTGGTGGCTCTTCCTTCTTCAGCAGCAGTGGGAGCAGTGGAGGAAGCCACCCAAGTAGTCGGAGCAGCAGTCGGGAGAACAGTGGAAGTGGGAGTGTGGGGGTCCCCATCGCTGTTCCTACTCCGTCTCCTCCCAGCGTCTTTCCAGGTAGCGCATTAGTGCTCATTTGTTTGTTTTTATTTTATGAATTTGAATTCAATTTGTTATTGAATTTAGTGAGAGTTTTCATGCGTGTGTGTTTTGCTTACTGTTAAATCCAGGGTCGTCTTAAGATGGGTTTTCTTCTTAAGGAAAAATTTAAAGAAGACTTCCATAGCATTCCCTAAGTTTTTGGGAAGTCTGTACATATCCCACTGATCTTAATGGCTTTGCTATCTTTCTACTTTGTTACTTTGTTTTCGTGAGAGTTCAGTTGGTGCTTTGAGGTTCATGTTCATTATTATATGAGCTACTTACTTAGTTTCAGTTTGTATTATAACTGCATTTTCTTGAAAATGGTGAAGACATGGTTTGAGAATCATTTTGATAACAAAGGATGGGAAATGTAAATTTAGGAGCATTAGAATCCAGTTTCTGAAAAACTTCAATTTCTTGAAACAGAAAGATATAGTAGTTTGGTTTGAAGACACAGAGTTTGAATTTAGTTTTAATAGCATGAACATAAAAGCGTTGAGAGAGCAGCTGAAGGGTCAACTGATGGATTTGGAGCCCTTACTGCTCTTGTAGAAGACCCAGGTTTGGTTTCTGCACCCAGACTGGATGGCTCACAACTGCCTGTAACTTCAGCTCCAGAAGATTCCAACACCCTCTTCTGGCCTTAGGACATCTGCATGCACACTTACACATTACTTGCACACATAAACTCTTTCAGGCTTACACATGTGTTAAAAAAACTTTAACAAATAAAAAAAACCCCAGAAAGATAAGCCAGGTGTGTTGGTACACCTTTTTACCCCAGCACTCAGGAGGGAGAGGCAGGTAGATCTCTTGAGTTTGATGCCAGTCTGATCTACAGAGTGAGTTCCAGGATAGCCAAGATCCACAGAGACACCCAGTCTCCAAAAATCAAAAACCAAACCAAACTGAACTAAACCAAACCCTAAACCCAGCAAGGTAGACTATTACATAGTAGATGGTGGTGCATGCCTGTAATTCCAACACATATAGGTTAAGGTAGGAGAATAGTGATCTAGGAGCCAGTGGGCTATGTAGTGAGAATTGCTGTTTCCAAAAACAAATTAACATTTAATTATAGTAATCCAA
The DNA here is from genome assembly GCF_008632895.1 of Mastomys coucha. Taxonomy (NCBI): domain Eukaryota; kingdom Metazoa; phylum Chordata; class Mammalia; order Rodentia; family Muridae; genus Mastomys; species Mastomys coucha. The sequence continues at coordinate 86,695,856 of NW_022196896.1, forward strand.
ATAGTACCTGTATACAAAAATCATATAACAGTGTATGCATGTTTTTTAAGTTTTTTTTTTTAAACTGATAAACTACTGCTTGGAACATGTCTGTTGTAATTCTAAAAGAAATATTGTTGCTTTACTATAGTTTTATATACTTAGAACCTTTCATGATAAAATAATAATATACAGGAAATAATTTTCTTCTAAGTTAGTAACTTTCAGGTGAAAAGGAAGCTTGTTTCTAACTAACATTTTTCTATATTACCCTGGGCATCTCGAATCATGTGTTGCTTACCTAATGACCTTAACTGTTTTTTTTTTTTTAGTGCTTTATCCTTTTGGCTAGTGTTAAGTGCTGAATACTCTTAATATTCCAGTGCTGCTCCTGATGCCAATGTGCCTGCCTTATTAATACTGCCTCTTACCCCTCTTTCCCATCAGCCCCTGCTGGCTCTGCTGGCACTCCTCCCCTTCCTGCTACTTCTGCATCTGTCCCCACCCCTCTTGTTCCTGCTACTGTTCCCTCCTCCACTGCCCCAGACGCTGCTGCTGGGGGTGCACAGACCCTTGCTGATGGCTTCACCTCTCCAGCTCCCCCTGTTATTTCTTCTAATCCCCCCACGGGTGAGTATCGGCATGGCAGACAATGCAGTCATCTGCCCACTCTTCCCTGAAACTCCAGCTTCGTATTTGTTGGTTTGGCTTTACTTTGTATTTTTTTAAATGATGATAAATGTTTTGATCAGAAAGTGCCATGTGAACAAAGAATTTAGTGAGAAGAATGGGGTGAAGTCTGTGATGCACTTGTCCAATAAAGTAACACAAACATTAGTATTACTTTATTCTGTTAAATATTTGAGAACTTAGTATGAAGTCAACTTCTGTATACTTTTGAAAATTTAACATTAGAACTATTATAGGAAGCTGAAGAGATAGCGGAATTGATAAATGCTTGCTATGCAAGCATGAGAACTTGAGTTCTCTCCCCAGCACCCATGTAAAAGCCTGGCATGGTGTGTGTGTTTGTAATTCCAGTACTGGGGAGCTCAAGGCAGGTTGCTGGGGCTTGCTCACTAGTCATTCTAGTCCAATTGCCAGGTCCTAGTGAGAGACATTGTTTACAAATACAAGATTGCTGGCTCCTGAGGACTAATACCAAAGATTGACCACTGGCCTCTACATGCTCAGCTGTTCATATGCACATGTATCTGCATGTAATACCTGTGCTGCACACACTTGCGCGCGCACACACACACACTAATACTGTTATTATAGGTTAAGTAATTAACAAAAAAGCCTATGGCAATTTAAAATTTTTTATAAAGATTTATTTATTTATGTGTACGAGTACACTGTAACTGTTTTCAGACACCCCAGAAAAGGCCATCGGATCAATCCTATAACAGATGGTTGTGAGCCACCATGTGATTGCTGGGACTTGAACTTAAGACCTCTAGTAGAGCAGTCAGTGCTCTTAACCACTGAGCCATCTCTCCAGCCCCTGAAAAACATATTTTAGTGCAGTATTTTATATAGCAAATTACAAACTTCTATGTTTATAATAAACTCATAAATTATACTTTCAAAGGACTTTAAGATTATTTGATTGACTGTTTTATTTAAGACTTCAACCTAGTGCCAGGGAGATGACTCAGCGAGTAAAGGGCTTGCTGCCTAGTCAGCAACCAGAGTTGTTATATAAGTTGCCCTCTAATTTACACACACACACACACACACACAGGCACACACACACACACACAGGCACGCACGCACGCACGCACGCACTCATACTCACACTCTGGTATGAATGTGCCCTCCTTATAAATAAATGTAATCAATCATTCTTTTAGAAAAGATTTCAACCTCAAATATGTTTTTGCTGGGTGGGATAGGAAAGTGTATTTAACTGTTAATATGATGCTGGTTAGTAAATGGATCCTTTTTTTGAGATAGGGTTTTTCTGTGTAGCCCTGGCTGTCCTGGAACTTATTCTGTAGGATCAGCCTGGCCTCCGACTTACAGAGACCCACCTGTCTCTACGTCCCAATTATTGGGATTAAAAGTATGTACCACCACTACCTGGCTACTAATAAAACATGTTTTAAAAGTTGTCCTTGTCCAAATTGGATCCTGGATGGTGTCCTATTGAGATAGCTTCTATACTAATCTTTATGAAGGAGACTTTTCTCTAATGGCTGAGTGAAAATATGGGCAGTCATTCGGTATAGTTATACAACTCTGTTACCCTAGTCCAGCTAGTTAAATAAGAGAAGTCTTGCTAATGCTACAGACCCAGAAATAATAAATGACCCTAACTAAGAGTTAATTTTAGCAATTAAATGATAATATAATAATAGGTACTTGGCTGTGCTTGATAGACTTAAGATAGATGAGAATTTAGAGTGGATCCAACTTTATGAAATTCTTAATTGAGGCTCCTTTTTGAAATCCTAGGCAGTGCTTTTCTCCCTATTGTCTTTCCCTTTCTGCCTTTTATTTCCTCTTTTACCTCTTCCTCTCTTCCCCTCATGGTACAGCATCTCCTCTTGCCCTGTCTTCCTATCATTCCCTTCCTGCCATGCCTTGTGGCTTGTTGGTGTTCTTTCATGGGTGTTCTAATACTGTTGTAAGAGGGCCTGTGACTGAGCGGGCACCAAGTGAGGGTAAAGGCAAGGTTGGATTTGGGTTTGAATTATATATGAAAACTGGGTGGATTAGGAAAGAATGTTTCCAGTTGATGTTAGCAGTGAAGAGGTAAAATAGGTTGAAATGAGTAAGAAATGGATAGTTTTCTGGGGTGATTCAGATTTCATAAACTATTTTAAGACATAATCTAGGGGCTGGTGAGGTGGCTCAGCGGGTAAGAGTACTGACTGCTCTTCCGAAGGTCCTGAGTTTGGATCCCAGCAACCACATGGTGCTCACAACCACCCGTAATGAGATTGTACTCCCTCTTCTGGTGTGTCTAAAGACAGCTGCAGCAAATTATGCCAGCACGTGTGGGGCTGGCAGAGGTCCTGAGTTCAGCAGCCACACACATGATGGCTCACGGCCATCTGTATAGCTATAGTGTACTCATACACATAAAATAAAATAAATCTTTAAAAAAAATACATAATCTAGCTGTAAGAAGAAGAGCATATTGAGTTGTATGAAGATGGGTTTGACTTGGCGTTAAGTGTTTTGTTGAAATATTTTGTTTCCTTTTAAACAGTGTTTTTTGTTATCACCACCTATTTTAGAATATGACTGTATCAATCTTTTTTTTTTGCCTTCCCAGAATTCGATTCTTCATTTAGTCTCCAATGTCTATGACTGCTTTAAATAATTATTTTTTGGAGAGGAGGGAGAAACAATCTCTTTTGTGTCCTATAACAATACTGTAGACTAGATTATTTATAAATTGGTCTGACCGTATTTGTTCTGGAGGCAGAATCTCTGGTATCAAGGTTCCTTAATCTCGTGAGAGACTATGTACATAGGATAGAAAAGGAGAAAATCCACTTTTGATAATGGTATTATTTATTTATGAGAACAGAACCCTCATGACTAATCACTGTTTATAGCTATTGTCTTTTAACAATGGTGCACTAGGGCAGTGCTTCTCAGCCTTCCTAATGCTGTGACCCTTTAATACAGTTCCTCATATTATCATGACTCCAACCATAAAATTACTTCATTGCTATTTCATAATTGTAATTTTAAAACTGTTAGGAGTTGAATGTAGCTGGGCAGTGGTGGTGCATGCCTTTAGTCCCTGCACTTGAGGGTTGGGGTAGGCAGGTGGATCTCTGTGAGTTTGAGGCTAGTCTAGAGAATGAGTTCCAGGAAAGCAAGAGAACAAAGAAACCATGTCTCATAAAACCAAAAACGTAAAGAAAAAAAAATGTAGATAGATATCGGATACGTAGGATATCTGATGTGTGACCCTTGTACACATCAAGAATAGTTAGCTATGCTGGAGCCTTGGTGTTGGGACATAATTCTGTTTATACCAGAGGTGCACATTTTAATTAATTGTGCTTTTAGAATATAGTCAGTTGATTAAAAGAAAGTCAAAATGTTAATTAGTTTTTGATTTAGATGTTACTTTTCCAAATGTAATATTTTGATTTTCCTACTTTTATGCTTTAATACAGTATCAGCAGAGTAGCAGCTGTCATCTTGCATTAAGTTGGATTAATACTGTGGCTTTTAATAATCTTTCTAGAAAGTGAATGATGTACATAAAGTATTTCATTATCTGAGATAAGTTTCCTTTAATGATGCATTTGTGTTCTGTCCATTTTCCAGGTCATCCTGTTCAGTTCTACAGCATGAATAGGCCTGTCTCTCGCCATACACCTCCCACAATAGGGGGTTCATTGCCCTATAGACGCCCTCCCTCCATAACTTCACAGACAAGCCTTCAGAATCAGATGAACGGAGGTCCTTTTTATAACCAGAATCCAGGTTAGATTTCTCTTTTGTGGTTTCTTTTCATTTCTTTTATATTGCACCATAAAAAAACAAAACCCTTTTGTTACACATAATTAGCCCATAGATAATAGGTGTTTATTCTATATACATTTGGTAGTTTAGAATATTGCTGAATGGATAGAAGAATGGATGAATACTAAGTTTTTAATACTACTGTGTTTTTACTTTAAAAAGACAATGCATAATTTATATGTAAAGAGCTAAAGAGCTCATCCTGCTTTTTCCCCAATGGGACAGTTTTCAGTGTGTCTAGTCATTTGCTTTTAAAAACTAATACTGAAGTGGGGCAATGCTGGCGTATATCTTTCCAGCACTTGGGAAGCAGAGGCAGGTGGATCTTTGAATTTGAGGCCAGCTTAGTATATAGAATGAGTTCTAGGATGACCAGCTACACA
>NW_022196896.1:86700724-86725163 GCF_008632895.1 Mastomys coucha
AAGCCCAACTAATACTAAGCTAGACATATATGTGCTTGTTTGTAATCTCAGCATTCATGGGACAGAGGCAAGGAGAGGAGCCAGTCTAGGCTGCAGAATGAGAGCCCGACTCAAGTGGAGTGTATGTAAGAATAGTATTTTTGTTTAATGAGACATCACTGCTCTGTGAATTACACAAAAGCGGGTATACATAAAGGTGTTTTGCATTAGGCAGTCAAACTGTCTTAACACATTTATTACATCTGATACTGTGATGGTCCTTGGAGGAATCGATTCACATAGGACAGTTGAAATAAATTGAATCACATATTACAGGAAAGCTGACCTTGCACATTTAATGCTATGTATAATAAATAGTATTTTGTTCATTCCTTTGAGAATGCAAGAGAAACTTTAGACATCTTGACTATATAAATATATTATGTTTAACTTAATGTTTTGTTTCTTAATTTTGGCTAAGAGGTACTTAAGCCTGTGTGAGCTCCTTCATTCCATATCTCATAGCATTGAATTTATGGAGTAGAAAATTTACACTGTGGCTGCTGCCTGTTAGTAAAAACCTTAATTATATCCTTTAGGATCTTGCAAAATCAAAAAATGACTTTCTTTTTATTCATTTGATTCATATATAGAAAATAAAATTGTTGATGGTTTTAAAATTATTTAATTTTTTATTTTATTTTATGTGTGTATAGGTGTTTTGCTTGCAAGTATGTATGTGTGTGTACTATGTATATACCTAATGCCTACAGAAGTCAGAAGAGGGACTTGTATCTGCTGAAACTGGAGTGACAGATAGTTATGGTGCTGGGGATTGATTGAATTGGGTCCTTAGGAAGAGCAGTTGTGAATTTAATTGCTGAAGAGTCTCTGAGCCCTAGGATTGGTGATCAGTCATATATATGTATTTTGTATATGAAGCCAAGGTCAAGGTGTTTTGTTTGCTTGTTTTTCAAGATAGGGTTCTCTGTGTAGCTTTGGCTTGTCCTAGATGTAGTTCTGTAGATCAGGCTGGCCTCAAACTCAGATCTGCCTGCCCTTGCCTCTAGGATTGAAGGCGTATGCCACTCAATATTTTTGGATTGTGTATTTCATGTTTTTTCTGTTGTCATGTCTTACCTACCTTCAAATTAAAAGGTTTTTTTGTCTTTGTTTTTGTTTTTGTTTTTTCCTTTTGTCCCCACTGGCTAGGTCTTCTCTGGATTTGGTAAAGGGGAAACAGGAGGAGGGGAGGGAAGACTTTATTACAATGTAAGATATCGAGTGGTGGAGTTCTTGTTAGTCTTTATGCAGTGTTCTGAGAAAATTATTAAAAATACTGTTGAATATCAAATGAAACCCTTTCTTTTTCTAAGTTTCTTCACTGTCCTAGGCTCCTCTCATATATTGAATGCTGTATTTATAGTTTAGTCAGTGCAAAATGCAATGTATATCCACCTAAGTGCCTTGATTGAAATATATTTGCCTTTTCATGCTTAGTGTTTTAGGCTGTTTTTTCTTAAAATTCATTTTCATCTTAAATATCGCCAGAATATATCACCATACCCTGCTTCTAGTTGTGTTTCCCAAATTTGCATTACAAGTATATTTTTCTCTGAAATTATTTTCCTCTACTTTAAAAACTATAATGTCTTATTTAGACAGGTTTTGAATTTGTGGTTTTTTTTTTAATCAGATATTTTCTTTATTTACATGTCATATGATTTTTCTTTTCCCAGTTTCCCCTCCCAGGAACAAACAGACAAACAAACAAAAACAACAAGAACAAACCCCTGTTGCCTCCCCACTCCCCATGCCTGCCACCCTACCCTCTCCCACTTTCTGGCCCTGGCATTCCCCTACACTGGGGCACAGAACCTTCACAGGGCCAAGGACCTCTCCTCCTATTGATGACTGATTTTACAATCCTCTACTATACACATGGCAGAAAAAGTTTTTACATTATTCTCCTGCTTCACCCTCCTGAGTTGGGTGCATGATCTCATGACTGGCCATTGCATGCACTGTCTTTTTTTTTGTCTTTCAATTTTAGTTCATTAGCTGTAACTTACTTCATAGTTTCATGGAAGATGAGCTAGCTCTCTTGCGTTTCTGTTTCTAGTCCTTTCTTTACTTTAGGTGTGAAACAATGATGTTAATCCAAAATGGGTTAAATCCGTAATGAGGTTGTCACGGTTACAGCTTTGATACAGGTGTACAGGGTACTTAGTAAAACTATGGAAGGAATATTTCTTTTCTTTTCTTTTTTTTTTTTGGTTTTTCAAGTCAGGGTTTCTGTGTATAGCCCTGGCTGTCCTGGAACTCACTCTGTAGACCAGGCTGGCCTCAAACTCAGAAATCCACCTGCCTCTGCCTCCCAAGTGCTGGGATTAAAGGCGTGAGCCACCACTGCCCCGCTGGAAGGAATATTTCATGCTGCGTATATATACTAAATAGTTGTATGAGAACTCTGTAGATAAAATTTGACAGCTGTTTAAACATCTCTTTCATGTATTTAACTTTTGAAATACTAAGGATTGAGTCTAGGGCTTGTGTTAGTCACGTGCTCTACTGCTGACTTGTATCTCCAATGCACTAAAGACTTCATAGTTCATATTTCATAAATCAGATTCATATATTCAAATATAATTTAAAGTAAAGTTAAATCATTAGGGAGGGATTTTTCTCTATTTTTGACACTCAGGGAACTGAGGTAAATTGGAAATTGTTTTAGCTGCAGGAAGTAGCTCAGTTGTGACATTATATTTTCTGTATTCTAAGTTCTGCTTTTCTTCTCTTAGGATTTGGTAACTTTAAAGAAGACAATTATAGCTCTTAATTAGAGTGCTTTTTTTTTAAAAAGATTTATTTATTTATTATATGTAAGTACACTGTAGCTGTCTTCAGACACACCAGAAGAGGGAATCAGATCTCGTTATGGATGGTTGTGAGCCACCATGTGGTTGCTGGGATTTGAACTCAGGACCTTCGGAAGAGCAGTCAGTGCTCTTAACTGCTGAGCCATCTCACCAGTCCCCAATTAGAGTGCTTTTTAAACCTAATTTTACAAAACAGTTCTTCTCCATGAAGAGGTCTCTGGCATTTGAACCATAATCCTTGAGCATGCTAGACAGATATTCTTCTGTCTTTGTCCTGTACCTCAACCCCAAGCATGGCTTTTTTTTTTCTTTGACAACTCGTTGGTAAGACTTAATGCTTACTGAACCATTTTGTGAACATGGTGCTTGTATGAGCCCATATTTTACAGTCAGATCTCTGCCATGGATGCACGCTTTCTAAAGAAGGAAGTTTGACAAGGCAATGGGGTTCTGTAGGGCACAAGGCTGACAGCATTCCCACTAATGTACAGCTCATTTTGAGTCTGATAAAGGACAGTCTAACAGATTAAAATATGGAATGATAGTGCCAAGTTCAAACTGGAAGTTAGTTGTATTCTAATGAGCTCATTTCAGAAGCAACTTATTGAAATAAACCTTCATTAGAATGTAACTGAAACACTTTTGGTTCTCTGTTTATAAAGTCAAAGAAACTGATATTTAAATTTATTTACCAACAGTGAAGAGAGTTACAGAAACACAGTTATTAGTTAAATCTTCTTTAAGAATAAAAAGCTTCCCGGCTGGAGAGATGGCTCAGTGGTTAAGAGCACTGACTGCTCTTCCAGAGGTCCTGAGTTCAATTCCCAGCAACCACATGGTGGCTTAAAACCATCTATAATGGGGTCTATGCCCTCTTCTGGTGTGTCTGAAGATGGCTACAGTGTATTCATATAAATAAATAAACCTTTTAAAAAAAGAATATAGCCGGGTGGTGGTGGCACACGCCTTTAATCCCAGCACTTGGGAGGCAGAGGCAGGCGGATTTCTGAGTTCCAGGCCAGCCTGGTCTACAGAGTGAGTTCCAGGGCAGTCAGGGGTACACAGAGAAACCCTGTCTCGAAACCCCCCCCAAAAAAAGGAAAAAAAAAGAATATAAAGTATCTTGTTATTAAAGAATGCATATATATCTACATGTTTTTACATACACATTTATACACATATAACAAATCTAGTTAATAAGACATTAATCACGATGTTCAATTATGAAGCTGTTTGTAGCAGTTAACTTACTGTAATCAGTGTTTCTTAAAATAGAAACTTTATGATCTTAAAGCGTTTAAATTCTTTCCCTTCCAGGAAACAGTGAAAAGGCAATGTTAGTATGGCTGATACTGCACCCTAGTCTCTAAAGGCAGAGAGGTTAGGCATAGCAGTCTAAAACTCTGCAGCAAACTAGAGATGGGTGTGGCCTATTAAATAAGGAGCAGTAGTGCGAAGCTGTATGAATATTATTTTAGATAGTTCTTAGAGCAGGACCAAACCAAGCCAAAAATCCCCACAGCTAAAAAGTCTTAAGTACATTCCCATTTGACCAGGTAAAACAAATAAATCCTTAGTACTGACTATTAAATACAGAGTATATTTTTAGACTGTAAGTCATAATCATCTAGTTCATTTTTTGGCATAGCATCTTTTGGTGACTTTGTATTTGAAAAAGAGTATCAAAATGATGTAATTAAAACAAAATGTTCTGAGACTACAAAGTTATCAGTTCTTTGTTGACCCCAGTTATATCATTAGACAGCTTCCTACTACTAATTACTCAAGTTATTTTTAAAATCTTCCTTGTTCTAGGTTGATATTTATTTTAAAGAAATATAATTGAAATAAACTGCATAAATTATTTTCCTCCCTGGAATATAAAATGCCACCAATTAAATTTAATATGTAATAACTAAACAATGGAAGAACAGTCAGTGCTCTTAACCGTTGAGCCATCTCTCCAGCCCCAGAAGTAATTGTTACTATGTTTGTTTTGCTTTTTTATAAGAATATTTATAAAGCTTATAAAAATAAGATGTAAAAGTCTAACATCATTGCTTTAAAATGCTTTTGAATTGGATGTGTGAAGTATCAGATCTCAAAGATGCTTCACAAGACTATAAGTCAGCAGGAAAGTTAAGGCTTGTAAAGTCTATTTCACTAGCACATTCATCTTTTCCGTGTGTTTTGTTGGAAAGCCTTTTGCTTTAGTATCTAAGTCTTGGTTGTACATAACTCTAGACCCTTTACTGCTCAGTTGAAGATCTCTCTACAGTCTCAGCCACCACCTGGTGAGTCTCTTTTCTCTCTACACGACTGTATTTTTTTCCATTTTATTTAATGTGTAGGGGTGTTTTGCTTGCATGTATGTCAGTGTATGTTACCTACAGGTGCCAGAACAAGGCACTGGAACCCCTGAAATTGGACTTATAGACAGTAGTGAACTGCTATGTGGGTACTAGGAATCGAACCTCTGGAGCAAGTGCCCTTTACCACTGAACCATGCTTCTAACCTGTCAACCATTGTATTTTTAATAAAAATAATGTAACTCATTCTAAATTCAGAGACCTTTCAGTGGTTCTAAGGTAGGGGCCTTATGGTATAAGGAGTCATCTTGTGTACATAATGGGAACATACAGTTTATAAGGTTGCTTCCCATGTCGGTGGTTGTTGTTCCTAAGGATGGAATTCAAAGCCTTTGGCATAGAATTACGTGTTCACTACTGAGTTGTGCTCAACTTCTACTTTCCAGTCTTTTCTGATCACAGGAATGCACAGAACCAGTTAGAACTGAATTCTGGTTAGATGAATTCCCAAGAGTAGCTTAGAAAAACAACTGTTTCAGAGTAATTCTTCTTTAGGAAGGTGTGAAATTGGCTTTTGCAAGGCTGCTTTTGGTGGCCGCCTTAAAAGCATGATGGTCTCACGTGTAGAAAGATGTATATTCATCTGTAAAAATAATCTGAGCTGGCTGTGTTGGTGCAGGTCTTAAATCCCAGTGCTCCATCTGAGTTCAGGTCAGCTGGTCTGCAGAGTGAGTTCTGGGACACTCAGGGCTGCACAGAGAAACCTTTGTCTACACTTCTGTCCCAATTAATCAGCCTAATTTGCCCATAAAAAGAACTGTGTAAAGATTCTGTATGTCCTCCTCCCCCACCCCAAGTACAAAAGTCATTGTTTCATTTGGTAGATTAAACAATAGCTGAAGAGAGATTTTCTGTTTGAGAGGAAGGAAGGAAGGAAGGAAGTTTGAGTCTAGTACCAGGAGATGTTTGATCTCACAGGATGTCTATGCCCATGCAGTATCCTTTCCTGTGGGCCTGTGCTGGGTGCTGCTGTTGCTCTGCTGTAGCTGCTGTTTAGCTGCTTGTTGAATGAGGTATTATAGCTGTGTTAGCAGCAGATTCGATCTTCTGAGTCAGGTTCTTACTGCCAGGAAGTGAGATTTCAGGGAAAACCTAAGTAAAATTATCTTTTGAAGGAAGGAACCAACCAGTTTTGGAGGGTGAGTTGGTTTCCCTTCTATCTAGATCCTCTCCACCGTGATCTGCTGAGCTGTCCTCCTGCTTTGTACTTGTTCTTGTATGGCTGTGCCCACCATCAGCCATGACCACTCTACTGAGAGCTCCTGACTTTAGACTCTGATTTTTAATTTATCCCACCCACATTTTGTTGTTGTCTCTCATTTTTATGCTTAAATTACCCTCATTCATTACATTTAAGAAAATCTCAGCTGTTTGATTTTACCAGTGAAGACTCAGGAGCCAGATGCTGGGATGAAAGCCTGCTAGCTCAGAGAGGCAGAGAAAGAACCGAGTTGACCTTCCTCCTCAGCTGATATTCCAGAAGGAATCCCCTCTCTCATAGTCTCAGAACACTTCCTCCCCTTACTTCCTGTGTGTCTCCATCCTTCCTCCCGACTCCTTCTTACTCTGTTTTTTTCCTTAATCATCCTATGTTCACTTCCTGTCAGCTGGTTGTTAGCTCCGCCTCTTGACCGTTGGTTTTCTTTATTTAATCTTGTTTACAATAAGCAGCTCTTGGATTATAAATGTGTGTGCTAGGGCTGAGCCACACTACAGCTACAAACAGGGTTTTCCAGTAAATAATACTGGAATAATAAATCTTGGGGTTCACAGTGTGATGAAATGTCCAGCAGCAATTATGTCAGTATGTCTTCACCACCCCGTGCTTTCCAGAACGTGATTACCAAGGCTAGTGAGCCAGCCAATAGCTTCTCCTGCAGGCTCACACTCGAGTCCCTTTGCCCTCTGCTGTTCTTTGTATGCTAACTGAATCATTAGTTTCTCTACTGGTTTACCTACAGTGTTACTAAGTTCTTTTTGTTCCTAGAATCTACCTTGACTTACTATGTGCCAGGCTTAGATTAGGCTTTTGAAGAAAAGTCTTTTCTACCACTATGTGAAATAGGGTTGCATTATCTATTTTTCATATTATGTTTATTATGGATTAGATTCAAAGGATCTTGTCATGGTATCTAAACAGAAAATGTACTATCAAGAATTTGAGGCAGAGTGACTTAAAAATATCAGTCTCTTTGCTGGAATAGTTAGAATAGTCTCTTTGTTGATAGTCCAGGAATTGCTTCAGAAACCACACGAACACCCATCTCAGTCACTCAGGAATAGTTTATTGAGCATACACCCTAGGACTGGTAGACCAGTGCCATGGTCCAAATTCGGGAACTGAACCATGACTCTGAGTTAAGATCCTGCAGGGTTTTTAAGCCCCAGATCCACAAATATCTATGCTAGGTTATTTCACTATTCAGGATTTAGAGATAAGGGATTTCCTTAGGAACATATCTTTATTGTACACTTATTCTGCTCCCATTGGTTGGGGTATTCAGCTGTGGCAGGGGACTTGCCTTATCTAATATTCATGTCTTAACTTGTTTACCAAGAAGGTACTTGTCTAACATTCATGTCTTAACTTGCCAGTCAGGATATCAGTTACCTACATACGTGCATCTCTCTGCCAAGTAGGATGTCAGTTCCCAGGGAAGTCTTGGGAACTTAAACTTTATTTGGCCACTACTCAAAATGGAAGTCTTATTCCCGATAGTTTCTTACGTTGGTCCAGGTATCTCCTGTTGGGGAACATCCAACAGGATGAGGGGCAGCTCATACCATGAAAGCTTACACACAGCACAGGAGCAGACAGGCAGTGCTGTTTGTTGGGTGTTTAGTTCCGGTCCAAGCTTATTGTGGGTAGTTATACAAAACAGTTCTACTCACTCTATTGTGATTAGTTTTCAAGGGCCCAGAACATAACAGACTATGTAATCAATCTTGGCATTGGAAAGTTTCCTAGTAACAGCAGAAGCATATGGGAAAGTTTCCTTATGATGGCAGGCTAGCCAGGAAACAGTTACCTAGGTCTTCACACTTTACCTAGGTTCTTCACACGAGCTCTTTTTCATGCCCGCACACTCACCTTTCTATGATTTTAATTAAACATTTTACCTTTACTTTATGTCTGCGTGTTTTGGCAACATGAATGTGTGTGTACCATATGCATACTGGGTAATCTGTGAAGGTCATATCATAGAGGCTTTTGGGTCCATGGAACTAGACTCAAAAGTGACTGTGAGTCACCCTGTGGGTGTTAGGTGTTCTGTAAAGAAGCAACAAGTGCTCTAAAGAGCAGAGCCAACTTCCCACAACTTTCCAGCACTGTTTGTTTATTTATTTTGTATTTGGGATAGGGTTTCGCTATGTAGCCATGGCTGTCCTGGAACTCTCTGTAGACCAGACTGGTCTCAAACTCAGAGATCTGTCTGCTTCTTCTGAGCTGGGATTAAAGGCTTGTGCTACCACTGTCCAGATACAGCCTGTTTAATTTTTAAACATATCTTTTACTAGCTGGATAGAGAAAACATTTTGGTCTTGTGAACTCTCCTCATGGTATTTTATGCCACTAAGCCTTTGTCCAAACTTAGTTCTTAAGCTTGTCTTTCTCACCTTCTGTCTGCATCTCTTCAAGTACTTGTTCAAGAGATCCGTTCTCTGTAGCCTCGTTGCTATGTCCAGTGTTGTCTCTAGGAAAGGTAGACAAAGGTGATGTGTGTGTGTGTGTGTGTGTGTGTGTGTGTGTGTGTGTGTATGAGAGAGAGAGAGTGAGAGAGATCTCTTTGAGTGATAAAACAGTTGAATCTTCTTAGTATTATTAGTTACTTGAAATTTGGAGCAACTAGAGAATTCTATTAAGAATCTGCATATCATAGTATATACCCTTTCTCAAGGAAACTATAACTGTAGAGTTAACCTTCAAAAAATTATTTAGGTATTTGCCTTATTTGTTTGTTTATGCATAAATAAATGTCTGTTGAAGGCTTACCGTATTCTTATACTGTGCCATGCATTTGAGATGGAGGGATGCAGCCTTGGAAGAACAGTGGCAATTTCTGTAGGCTTAAAGAGAAAATTTGATAAATTAGAGTTATAAAAAAAAAACTGCAGTAACAGCACCTGATTCTCAATGAAAGGTTCTGATAACTAGTCTTCTAGTAGAGGCCTTGCTCCTCAGTAAGAACTCAGGTCATATTTGTTTAACTAAATGAAGAACCAACTAAGGCCTGTTATTTGTTATTGAGGTAATAAAAAACTTATTTAGGTTGTTGGGATGTCAAGTTTTTCTCATATGCTCACAGACATTTAAAAAAATAAACCAAACTATTCATGATAATTAACAGAAATTTTTAGAGAACACATTTGCAACCAATCCGAAGAGGATGTGTTCCCATTGCATGTTAGCGTAGACTGTGTACAATAGGTGTTTCCTGCCGTAGTTTTACAGTTTACTAAAACTCTTCAGTGTATTGTTTTTTTTTTATAAAATTATCCTCAAAAGTAGATCCATAAGGAAGACAAATATTTGTGAAAAGTGGTATACCTCCTTTATGTGTCTTATTGTGTTATCCTTTCCTTTTTATAGAGCTTGCCCTCACCCCTTACCCTCCACACCTTTTTTGTTTTTGCAGTATCTCTTGCTCCTCCTCCTCCTTCCATCCTACAGGTAACTCCTCAGTTACCTTTAATGGGATTTGTGGCCAGAGTCCAAGAAAATAGTAAGTTTATGTCTTCTTTATGCTGTAGATCAGACTATAGGCATAGAATATAATTTACATATGACTGACTGAATAGTCATTCATATATTTGAATAAGTCATTGTATGACTCGCTAGTGATGATAAAATAATTGAGGTAGACTGGAGAGAGCTCATTGGCTAAGAGCGTGTTCTCTAGTAGAGGACCTGAATTCAGCTCCAGAAGGACCCACACCTCTGACCTCTGCAGACACTGACACTCACATGCTCTTACCCACACTTACATAATTAAATTATGCTAAATTTCTCTGCTTTTTGAAAGCTTTAAAATGATAGTTTCTGGAAGTTACACTTACAGCACATGTTTAGCTTCCATGAGATCCCAGATTTGATCGCCAGGATCATAACAACAACAACAACAACAACAAAACCACACCACCACCACCACATAGTTGTAAAGGTCTGACAAATGGATATAAAATAGTAATGTAAGAAAAAACTGCATGAGGAGATACTCTAATTGCTAAACAAATATCCTGCTTATTTCTCAGTTGCCTAAACAAACTTAGTATCCTAGTTTGTTATTTCTAGAATTGTAGACGTGTTATATGTGGCCTGAATATATCATACTCCCATTTCAAGTATATAAAGGACCACACAACAGTAGGGAACAGACCAATCTGCCAGTTTGTCTTCCAAGAAGCAGCCATCAGTTGGCAGTGAATTTTCTTTGGTTTGTGTTCTGCTTTTGAATCATGCATAGTTATGTAGCTAATTTTATTGGTATATTGATTCTTCTGGGAACGCATTAAGGAAACTTGTATTTTTTAATTGTGAGGCCTGTGTCAACATTTAAGTGTTTAATGATGGGTGATTAAGGGGCTACATCAGTCATAAAGTTGCATGATGTCATGGAATCTAAACTTCGAGGAATTACAGTTGATCCATGAATAACATGGGTTTGAATTGTTTGGATTCCATTGACTTTGTCAGTGTTAAAAGTTGTGTTGTGGATATGTAAAACAGTCTGTTTGTCTTTTACTATCATAAAATGTCCACAAATCTATTATAAAAAGTTAAAATTTTATCAAACTCAAGCAAAAAAAATACTCACAGGCCACATATGACCTCATTTGTAGTAGGGCTACAAGCAAAGTAAAGATTCAGTATTAATGAAATCCTAGCTGCATAAAATTAATCTCTACTACTATTAATGCACTACTACTTACACTTTGGTTACACTTTGTAACCTCCTATTAATGTTGTGAACTTATGGTATAGTGTCTACTTAAAATACAGTGTTAGGCTAATCATCCCTACATTCAGGAACAAAATATGTTCCTCTGAGAATGAGGGATCACTGGGTGGTAGAGTGGTTGCCTAATGTGCACAGCCCTGGGTTTAAATTCTGCCAGTATTTGGGATAGGTGTTGATTGTGATCTTATGGTTTTTCACTATATATAATACATGTGGCAGAATATGTTAATTGACTATAATAATAAGGCTTTCTGTCAGTAGCAGGCTGTTAATAATAGGTTTTGGGGCAGTCAGAAGTTAACAGGCCCCATTTTAGATAAGCTGAGAGTTGACAGTTCTGCTGCCCCAAGGAATGAATTGTAGGCACGATTTTTGGGTACAGACTTCCTGCTATGGTCAAAGCTATTTGACTTGCGTGAGTGACTTTATTCTCAGTCCACAGAGAATAGGTTACATTCATTTAAGAAATGTTGTGTGTATTAAGATGGTCTATCCATAAAGTCATTCACCAACTGTTTCAATGAACAATGGTTCTGGTTGGAGGGTGGCACAGACATTAGGTGAGGGTAAGAATCTGGTTCTTTGGCTGTGATAATTTGGAAAAGCATTCATAGCAGAGAAAGAGTAACTTATAAAGTCCTCTTCTTCAAACTTGATACAAGAGTTACAAATGTCAAGCAAAGCATTCAGTTTCACTCTTTGTTGTTCTATTACAAGCAACCTTCCAAGTTTTGGCTGTATAAATAATTTTGAAATATGTAAGCTGTTCTGAAAACCATAGTATAGTGTAAAAACATCAAATATACAATCCTACTAATAGAGAGGCTGAGATAGGAGAAGCATGATTTCAAGACCATTATGTGGAACCCAGCAAGACACTGTCATGTACAAATAAGCAGAAAGTGTATATGGATTGTACAATATTGGACCTATTTCTCCAATTACCAAATTAGAGAGGCCACTGGATGACAGCCAACAAATTTCTAATTCCTCATATTTTTGGATTTCAGTTGATTAGGATATGTTGGTAATATTAATTTTCATATTAAGACATTAAGAAAAAGTAACTGTGCTAGGTGGTGGTGGCTCAAGCCTTTAATCCCAGCACTTGGGAGGCAGAGGCAGGCGGATTTCTGAGTTTGAGGCCAGCCTGGTCTACAGAGTGAGTTCCAGGACTGCTAGGGCTACACAGAGAAACCCTGTCTCGAAAAAAAAAAAAAAGTATTGTTACTTCCTGTTATTTTTGTTGTTAGAGGTGGAATTAGGTTTGTATGGGTTTATTGAAAGATTACTTTCTTGCTTCTTCTAGAGTGTAGTTTGGCTCCTTATGTTGGTGTTCTCCATCTATTATCCTTTGTAGGACTGGATTTGTGGAAAGATATTGTGTAAGTTTTATTTTGTCATGGAATATCTTATTTTCTCCATCTAAGGTAATTGAGAGTCTTGCTGGGTATAGTCGTCTGGGCTGGCATTTGTGTTCTCTTAGGTTCTGTATGACATCTGCCCAGGATCTTCTAGCTTTCATAGGCTCTGGTTTGAAGTCTGGTGTAATCCTGATGGGCCTGCCTTTATATGTTACTTGACCTGTTTTCCCTTACTGCTTTTAAAATTCTTTCTTTGTTTAGTGCATTTGGTATTTTTATTATGATGTGACGGGAGGAATTTCTTTTCTGGTCCAGTCTATTTGGAGTTCTGTAGGCTTCTTGTATGTTCATGGGCATCTCTTTCTTTAAGTTAGGGAAGTTTTCTTCTATAATTTTGTTGAAGATATTTATTGGCCCTTTAAGTTGGGAGTTTTTACTCTCTTCTATACCTATTATCCTTAGGTTTAGTCTTCTCATTGTGTCCTGGATTTCTTGGATGTTTTGGGTTAGGAGCTTTTTGCTTTTTGCATTTTCTTTGACTGTTGATCCTTTGGTGATGTGAGGGTCATTGAAGTAATGTCTAATGTCTAAAAATTGTTCTTATTTTGGACTTGTACCATAGTAAGAGCCAGGATTTTAAGCTCTACTAAAAACAAAACAAAGAAACAAAAAGGCTTTATCTATTTATGTTCATTTAAAAAAAATAGTAGTAGTGATACATTATTTTAAAATATACAGTTAATATATTTGGAGTTATTTCACATTTATATTGAGACAAATGTATGTATTTTTAGTACTGCTGTAGACAGTCATCTACATTAGACTGTTCAATTGATTGTTTTATATCAAACAATTTTTATAATACTCATTTTTATTGTTACAATATTTTACAAAGTTTAAAGAATATGACAAAATAAGAAAAAAAGAAAGGCATTGGAGGGGGGTCTCTGGGAAGAGTTGGGGTACAAAAGGGAAACAAGAATGTGATACAATTCTGTTTACTTAAAATATGCTTTTAAATGTTAACAAATTCAGATAAATTTTTGAAATCATGTGTCTTCTCATAATAATGCAATAAAACTTAAATCAATTAAAAAAATTAACAGGCATTTCTGACTATAGTCTGATTGTGGGAGAGGTGCAAACCTGTGCTTTGTTCAAGAGTCAAATTGTACATTAGTTTAAGATACAATATCATCAAGCCATAACCCCATTGTGCACCTCACATATAAAAGTGTATGGAACCACTCCTGGGCTAAAAATAATTATAACCTCTTGTTATGGTTCTCTGGAAGAACCATTTAACAGTAGAAAAGGGTCTGATGATAGCAAGCTTTTTGGGGCCCTTCTTTTTTGTATTTTGTTTGTATTTTAACTGGTTGTTGTACAGTCTTAGTGCTTGTCTCAGGGTTTCTATTACTGTGATCAAACACCATAAGGAAAAGCAACTTGGGGAAGAAAGTTTTTGTTTCCCTTACACATCTTTCCACATATCACACTGCAAAAACTTTCAGGTAACAGGCCATCACTTAGGGAAGTCAGGTCTGGAACTAAGCAGGGCAGGAACTTAGAGGCAGGGCATGGAGGGGTACTGTTTACTGGCTTGCTCAGCCTGCTTTTCTCATAGCACTCCTGACCACCATCCCAGGAGTGGTATCTCTCATAATGGGCTGGGCCCTCCCCTATCAATCAAGAAAATGCATTACAGGCTTGCCTGCAGGCCATTCTGGCAGGAGGATTTTCTCAAATAATGTTCCTGTTTCCAAATGACTCTATGTGTCAAGTTGACCTAAAACTACCCAGCACAGTGCCTAAAGGATGAATGTGTCAAGTCCTTTTACTTATTTCTTTCCTGGTTTCTAAAAGTAGTCTATTATTTCTGTTTATTAGGAGGTACTTGATGAGTATCAGTAAGCTTTAAAACATTGTAATTTTTAAATATGGCTTCTTACATGTAAGGGCTATTTTCATTTATGTCCAAGTATATTCTTTATGTTTTAAAATTGTGAGTTTGCAACTTACTGTTCTTTTGGTTTGGGTATAATCCATGCTGGCTCCATGAGAGAGTGTTTTTCCTATCAATGGTCAGTTGGTCTAGTGTGTGCCAAGCACAGCTGTGATGTGACCTTTTGCCAGTAAAAAGGTGTAACCTTTAGAGGTAATTGTAGGATAGAACATATTAAAATTTCCTGAAGCACAGACTGATGAGGCTTTTTGGAGTTCCACATTTAGTTGAAGTGTCATTATAGCAAGAATGACATTTTCCCATCACAAATCAGTTTGTTTGTTGATTTAAAGAAGATAGTTGAATAATAAGTGGAAAGGTTCTTCTGTTTTCATTGTTTTTATTTATTTATTTATTTATTTATTTAAAGATTTATTATTATATCTAAGTACGCTGTTGCTGTCTTCAGACATACCAGAAGAGGGCATCAGATCTCATTATGGATGGTTATGAGCCACCATGTGGTTGCTGGGACTTGAACTCATGACCTTCAGAAGAGCAATCAGTGCTCTTAACCACTGAGCCATCTTGCCAGCCCTGTTTTTATTTTTTAAATCAACTGATATGATGAGAATTTACCTGGAAAAATCCCATCATTCACTTGCTACCACATGTTCGTTGAAATGTTGCTGCTCAGTTTGAACAAATTATTTCAGATATTTTAGAGAGTATCAGCCAGATTTTGTAATTGAATTTGAAGATTAACAATCTATCAGGATATTTTCTTTTTTCCTTCAAAAGTCAGACTTTAAAGATGAGTAGGATTATGGAATAGTTATTATTAATAACTTTTACCAGTAGTTAGTACAAGGCATAATGTTTGTAGAAACATCAAAAATATTTCATAAGATAAAAATAGAAGCCCTATTTTAATTTAATGTTACTTAAGTACTTGATTGGTGTTCAAGACTTAGTTGTCACTTGAGTAGATAATTGTACTATTATAGCAGCATTGTTAGTCTTTAAAAGCTACTTCCTAATTTGGCTCTTGTCATAACTGATTCCTTTGTGATCCTCTCAACCTCCTTCCTGCCAGTCTCCTCTTTGTCCTTTGTGTGAGGAATGGTGACATTTCCCTCTAAACTCTTCTTAGTGCTGAACCTGGTTCCTAGCCACATGAGGCTGGAACTGACTCAACAGTTGTGGTAGGACTTACACATTCAAATGAGTGGTTATTTTCTTCAAAATATGCACTGTGGAAAGATGTGTACTTTGTTTTAGAATCATAAAGTTTTTTAAGAATTATTTTAAAGGTAGTCTATTGAACTAATATATTCTTTGCATTAAATTTAATGTGTGGAATAGTCTGGAGTCACTTGGAACCAGTTAGTTATCTTAACCACTTACACTGTGATCAAAAAGCACAGATGTGCTTCTGCTATCTTTTAAAAAGATTCTCACGTGGTACCCTATTATTCACTGAGTAGAGCATAAACTCAGCCATCCCTTCGTCTGCCTGTCCCTACTTTGGATGATTCTTTTCTTTTTCTTTTCTTTTCTTCTTTTTCTTTTTCTGAGAAAGGGTTTTTTTCTGTGTAAGCCTGCCTTCTTCTGTACTTTACTACCGCCCAGCTATTACCTTGACTCATCCATCATGTCTCAGGAAGCCTTTCTTGGCCCCACATAAAGAATTTGGTCTATGATGATGCATGCTACTATAATTTCTGATTTCACACTACTTAATTGTAAATCAGAGTTTGGTCGTCTACGTCTTGGTGACATTTCCCCTGTACTGCTCTCTCAGTGCTGAACCTGGTTCCTAGCCACATGAGGCTCCTGTGGTATTTACTTACTCATAATGAAACATGGCTTCCGTGGTACAGATTTTATCTAAGATAATGGGCAGAGACGCTTTTCCGTTTATTGCTATAGTAACATTAATCTTGGGAGCTTCTTTTCACATTTGTAAAATTAAGATTACAAACAGCATCTTGGCCTGGGGGTGTAGTTTAGAGGGTTTACATATGATACAAGATGTGTAAGCATCTTGAGTTGAGTCCTAGAATCACAAAAAAGTAAAAAGATAAATTAAAAAAACCTCTCCAAGGGAAAGATTAAGTGAACTAATATATTATGCAGTACTAGCTGTATAACTGGGGAAAAATTTGTGGCAATCTTTTTCAGTTGGCTCTGAGATGGCTACAAAGACATGAAAATGAACAGTATCTGTGTTTTGTATAATTTTATAACACAGTTTCTCTTTTTCTGAAGGTCCTTTTGATCTCTGTTTTGTGCAGTTGTTAACTCTCTTTTTATGAACATACAGAATTTTCACTGCTGTTTTTAATCTCTGTGTACAAAAACACATTGCATTTGAATAAAGGATCTATTAAGAACACAGATTTGTTTTGTTTTGTTTTTTGTTTGTTTTTTAAACAACATAGGACTAGTGCCATGCACAAGTTTGAGGCCAGCCTAGGCTACACAGTGAGCATCCCACCCCCAAGGGGAAAAAAACCCAAATCCCATAGGAATACAGAATTTTTAGTGAGTGAATTTTTACTTTAGAAAGCATGTAAGTACAAAATGGCTCAGCTTGTGGGAGAACGCTGAAATAGCAGAGTGGTGTTGGCACATCTGACTGTCAGGAGACTGGAGATTAAAACAGAATCGCTCAGAGAATTTTATGTATACAATTTATACATAAGTAAGCTCTGGGACTTTATAAGTAAGGATAATGCTGACGATTAGAACCGAGGGCTGGAAAATGCAAGCTTATTTTACTTCGTTCAAGTATGTATCAAGCCTTTGAAAACTTTGAGTTCTTTGGGTTTGCAGGTGATTTTTTTTTTAACATGGTATAATATGGTGAGACTGATCCCTGAAAGCATACCTCTGCAGGGTATATTTTAAGTTCTTCTAATAATGCATATGGATATGTAGTATCAAGAAGTTTCAAATAATCACTAAACCTGAATTAGTTAAAAACAAAACTAGTTCATAAACAAAGTGTTTTAGTGGTTGAACTCCCAAAGGTATTAGTGATTTTTTTTTTCTTCCCCAATTTGATATAATTCTGTTTAATAAAAATCAGTCTGGCAGTGTGGCAAATCCCTGTAATCCCACTTCTTGGGAGGCTGAGGCAGTAGGATTGTGAGTTTGATTGGTTTATATAGTGAAAATCTGTCTCAATTTTATTGAGAACGACAAAGCAGATTGTAAAATCTTGTGTATTTTTTTTTGACTCATTTTACTTTTTATGCGTTTGTAATTCCCCAAGTTATTAATGTTTCTCATAACTAATAGGGTGTAAAGCCCATCATATTGCACTCATTTCTTTAGAAACATGATTAAGTATTATTACTGAACGGTTCTGGAGGCCCAGTTACCAGTGAGTATTTTGATCAAACTAATTCAGCACCATCAACTGACCTAAATGGGAGTGGAAAGTCATGCTTGAAGATTTAAAACATAATGGTGGA
The DNA here is from genome assembly GCF_008632895.1 of Mastomys coucha. Lineage (NCBI taxonomy): Eukaryota > Metazoa > Chordata > Mammalia > Rodentia > Muridae > Mastomys > Mastomys coucha. The sequence goes on from NW_022196896.1 coordinate 86,718,704, forward strand.
AAAATTACTCTTGCTCATTCATTATTTGAAAGATTATTATTATTCATTTATATTTAATGAATCTAGAAGTTGAGATAAATGTTGAACTTTACGTGATATGTTGTTTGTTGTCAGCTTGATCCATTCTTAGTTTCAGATACACCACCTCCACCCCCACCTGTGGAAGAGCCTGTCTTTGATGAGTCCCCGCCTCCACCGCCTCCTCCGGAAGATTATGAAGAGGAGGAGGCGGCTGTGGTTGAGTACAGCGATCCTTATGCAGAAGAGGACCCACCATGGGCCCCGCGGTCCTACCTGGAAAAGGGTGAGTGGCAGGAGCGATGAGAGGAGTTCTACATAGAAACACGACCTGCTGTTCAGAAAGACATGCTTATTTTGACTTATAACTAACGTTTTATTTACTCGTATTATCTATTCTGTTTAGGTTTTTTAGTCAGTTTACAAGGTTTATGGTTTTGAAGTTTATTAGTACATTTTTATGTTTTTTTTTTAAAGATTTATTTATTTATTATACATAAGTACACTGTAGCTGTCTTCAGACACACCAGAAGAGGGCAACAGATCTCATTATAGGTGGTTGTGAGCCACCATGTGGTTGCTGGGAATTGAACTCAGGACCTTTGGAAGAGCAGTCAGTGCTCTTATCCACTGAGCCATCTTGCCAGCCCCACATTTTTATGTTTATCTCATACTGTTGAACTTGCTTTTCACAAATTATTTATATACCACAAAATATAAACCAAGTGGGTTTTCCTTTGGAATTCTCCAGGAAGAGGATTATTTTTCCAAATTATTTATTTCTATTCCCATGCTTTCAGCCATCACTATAAGTAGTAGTATTATTTTGATTTATTTATTTTTTTGACATACAGTCTTACCAGGTAGTCCAGATTAGCTTCTAACTCTTGATTTTTCTGCCTCATGCTGGGATAACAGTTATGTATGTACCACTATGCTGAACTTTCAGATAATTAATTTTGAGTTATTTTTATATGTTTTAAGTTTGAGTATTTCCATAGGAAACTTTCTTCCAAAGAATAATTGATGTCTCAGACTCTTTTGTATAACTGTGTGTGTGTGTGTGTGTCTGTGTTTGTGTGTAAAATTGCCTCTCTTAGGTAACTGACATACGGTACCTTGGGACAGGAGCTTCCAAATCTCAAGATTAATCAATCAGTTCAGCTACATGGTGGCTCATACCTACAACTCCAGCACTTGAGAGGTTAAAGCTGGGCTACGGTCTGTGCTGAGGTCCAGGTCATCCTGGGTTACACAGTAAGATCCTGCCTCAAAACGAACAAGAAAAAAATAACTCTAACTTGCTCGTGGGTGTGGATTTGTTGATGTAGAAGGACATTTTCTGTTAAAGAAACCGAAGCAACCAAGCCACTATGTCTCAAAACTGGCTGCACGTTGGACTTCTGTTTTAGTTACTGTTCTATTGATGTGATAAAACACCATGACCAGGCAACTTACAGAAGGAAGCATTCATCTGGGAACTTGTTTACAGTTTCAGAGGGTTAGTCCAAGATCATTGTGGTGGTTGTAGGCAAACTGGCACTGGAGCAGTAGCTGAGAGCGGGGGGTGGGGGTGGGTGGGAGGAGGAAGCAGGGAGACAGACAGACAGACACAGCGACAGACAGTGAGAGGGTGAATGCTAGATGGGGTGGGACTGGACCTCATAAGGGCTTTTTGAAACCTCAAAGCCCGCCCCCAGTGACCACAACTTCTTCAACAATGTCACGCCCCCTAATCTTTTCTAAGAGCCCACCAGCTAAGGAGCAAGCACTCAAACATATGAGCCTATGGAAGTCATTATCATTCAGACCACCACAGATCACCCGTGGACTTTTATGAATAAGTAGAGAATTTATTGAGTTGGCGAGATGGCTCAGCAGTTATAAGCATATACTGGCTTTTGCAGAGGACCTGAGCTCAGCTCCTAGCAACTGTGTTAGGTGATTACAACTACCTCTAGCTCAGTCTCCAGGGGAATCTGATGCTTCTGGCCTCTGTGAGCACCTTCACTTATATATACATACTGCCATACAGTTACACAAATATCATAATCAAAAAGCAATAAATCTTATAGAAATAGTAGACTTAACACTTTTGGCCAAGATAGAGCAAGTATAAACAGATTTATTCCTTTTCTTTAAACAGGATCTGGGGGAAAAGATACAAAACAGCACTTTTTAAGGCTTTGAATAACAGGTGGCAGCACAGCTTGACTGAGTTCCCCGACCCCCAAAAAAACAAAACAAAAAGGGAATCAGTTTTATAAATGTCACAGTTGTCAAGAAAGGTGAGGGAAAATGAATATGAGAGAGAAGCAGAATACTTTTAGGGACAGACAGACAGCGAACTTCCTGGAAATGAGAAATACAGGGTCTGGAACGACACTGCAGAAGTGGGATCAGCAGCCTTGACCTGGACAGTAGACATATCCACACAGAAGGAGGGGCCATCTTAAAAAGCAAAACCGAACCATAGGCATATAAGGTCAGATCAAAGTAGTATTCATTATGTCTGTGTGTGTTTCCTGATTGGTTAGAGGCCAGTATTTGTTTGAGACAGGGTCTTACTGTGTAGCCCTACTTGACCTGGACTCACTATGTAGACTACATTGATCTTGAACTCAGAGGTCTTCTGCCTCTTATGTGCTGGATTAAATGCCACCGTACTTGGAGTGACAGGTATTTTATGTATTCTTTTTGTGCCTATAACTTTATAGAACTTATTAATAAACTAATAATTTTTTTCACGAATCACTGTATTTAACATAACAGTGCTGTCAGGTAGCAAATGTAAGCAATGTTGTAATACTGACAAAGTGGCAGATTGAAGTTTAGGGAAATTAAGTAGGCTTTGTGACCTAGAAAGTCATAGTTGAGTTGAGATCTGGACTGGAGCTCACAGTTCTCCCCACTGTCTTAAGTCCTGAGATTTACCAGCCTCTTCTATTTACTAGCATTTAGTTTGGGAAGTGTAGGGACTTAGAAATGTCCACTAAGTGCATTGTTTTTCAGTTATTTTAGCACTTTAAGAATTAAAAGCCAAGTAATATAGTTTTTAATTTTTTTATGATGTTAGTTGATATGCCCATTTTAAAGCCTTGTTTAAATTTTGTTAAAAAGGAAAAAGATAGATATGAGTGGTTTGGCTTTCAGCAGGATTGGGTTAGTTAACGAGGGTCAGTTGTTTGTGAATGCTTTTTCTAGCATCCAGGAGTATATTTTACCTGGAGGGAGTACACCTCTGTACTTTTGTTAGATTAGAAGGACAAAAGGGAAGCAAGCACCTTTGATCGATGGCCGGCCAGGGTATCATACGGAGCAGAGTACTTCAGGAAGTAGTGTGCATAGGAGTTGAAGGTCAGAAAGAGTCCGTAAAATTGCATCCTCACACTGCTTAGAAAATGTCTAGGTTCTTCAGGCATCTTGGAAGGCTAGAGCACGGTGCAGACAGTGACTGTGGTGATGAGGAAAGTGTCCTGAGAAGGGAGGGCTCCCTCTAGTAGTAAGAGAGATAGAAGACAATGTTTGTAGAAACTGGAGGAAAACATTTAGATGGAGAGCATAGGTGCTCATTGCCTAACAGTACGTGAAGAGAGGACTAGGCAGTGTATCAGTCACTTTAGTGTGAAGTTTTTTTAGCGTGGTGAGGATAGAGGAAACATGGCCTCATTAACAAAGTGGCATTGTTTTTCATAGAAACAACAGCCACAATAAATTTTGAAATTGCTTTTAATTCAGATTACATTGTTAAGTCACTAAATTTATTAGTGATGTCAAATTCAACTTTGGCCACCTCAGGACAGATCAGTTTCAAATTGTTAAACGGGTTTTACTGTCTTACAACAAACCTTCCAATTTCCATGTAAGAGAAATCATCTCACCTCATAACAAGACTTCATAAAATCCAGTATATGGAGATGGTAACTGGATTGATTACCTTTTGATTTCTAGTAGGGAAGTGTGGTTGCTGACACCGGGCATCTTTGTCCCTGGACCTGTACTTCTCCAGAGCACTCTCACGTCTCACTTCCCTTCCCATGCCTATTTGCTATACTTAATACTGTGTCGGGAGATGAATAATACTGAGTATGGGTCTGTAAGGTCCTGTGCTTATGTTGTGTTGGGGACAGAGGAGTGAGCATCTCATTTTCGGTGTTGGGTGCTTGCTTGTTGCTTTGTGCCATGTCTGTATTCCACCTTCCCCTCCCTCCTGAGCTCTCGCTCCTCCTCCCATTTTCATTACCTCTTCTGTCTTTAACAATTTTCATATTAAATTTAAAAGGAAATGTTTAGTTATATTCAGCTAAAGCATTTCTCACTGGAGTGGTAATTGAAGCAAGTGTACTTGGGAATTTACAGTGCTTCCATGTTAGTACTGGGAATACTGAAGCACCGTTACTTCTCTTCTGCTTGTAACTACAGAAAAATAGCCAGATGCTTAACATTTCGTAGATATCTGTGTTTCCATGGAATGAAAATTGGGAGTTTTAACAGAGTTTATTTGAGGGGAGTAAAAATAGAAAAGTTAATTTCAATCTATCACTGATTTTACCACCTTAATTGCATGCACACATGTACAATCTCCTGCGTGACCATAACCATAGTCCAGACTTACATTTGCTGTGAAATCTTTCTGAGGCAATTTCTCCTTCCTTCCTTCCTTCCCTCCCTCAATCCCTTCCTTCCTTCCTTCCTTCTTTCCTTCTTTCCTTCCTTCCTTCCTTTTACTTTCTTCCCTCCCTCAATCCCTTCCTTCCTTCCTTCCTTCTTTCCCTCTGATGTGGATTGAACCACTAAGCTAAATCTACAGTCCCCAATAAAGTTGTCCACTAAATTACTGTGTTGTTACCAATATAAAGATAGTTATTCTGGATTACTTTGCAGTGGGTACATTTTTGTAAGAACCAAGAATCCTGCTTTTTCTTACAGAAAATACAGATTGACTGGCAATACTAAACACTCTAATTCTAATTTTTTAATACCTAAACTTGTCATATAATTACACTGAATTGTTTTTAGATAAACCCATCTTGACTCTTCTAAATTAGGCTTCTGGTGTCCTCAGTGTATCCTAATAATAGAAGATAATTATGTATGAGAGATGCCATTCGATTTTTAGTAAAGTGGTTCAGAAACACAGGGCTCATGGCTCTGCCACTGGGTTAACATCCCAGCCCTCAACTTTTAAGACAAGTTACAGTGTATGCTTAGAACAACAGCTGGAGATATTTCTTAATTAAAAAACATTTATTTATATGTGTGTGTATATATATTATGGCACATTTTACTGCCTTGCTAGAGTTCAAAAGACAATTTTTAGGAGTCCATTTTCTTCTTTTGTTCTGTGGGTCCCAGGAATTGAACTTGGTTCGTCATTGCTTGTCTGTAGTACCTTTACTTACCAACCATATCTATTGCTGGCCCACATGAGATATTTTTCTTGAAAAAAGTTCTTTATGGTATACAGAAGATACTGAAGTTTGGGACAAAGACTAAGTCTTAAGTAATTGTGAGTTAAGTTATGAGTTCTATGATTTTATTAAAATTCTTGGGGGCAGATGTAATGCTAGGAACCAGAGGTTATCTGAGATAAAGGTTCAGAGGCCCATTACAAAGTGGTTGAAACCAATGAAAATCACAGAGGAACTTTTTTAGCACCTTATTATGGATGTATTAAATCGGTAACATAATGCAGTATATGTTTTGAAAGAAAAAGTATATGTATAGTGGATTTAGCTTGTAGGAATTCAGTCTTCATGGATAGGCAGAGTCTAGCGAGGAGCGATGGCCTTGCTGTTCTTTAGCCTGTCTCACTTCTCAGTTGCCTCACAATGTATCTTGCAACAGTAGTCTACATATGAGCATTCATTTTTACACAATATGGTGCCTCAGTATAAGTTGGAGTGAATAGCTGTCTTTCATGATCCTTAGATTGCTTTTTCTCTGCAGTTGTTTTTTTTTTTTTTATAGGCCATTAAAGTGTAAGTAACTAAACATGACTTTCTTTTTTTGCTTGTTTGCCATTTATATTGGATTTAGATTTTTTTCTTTTTTCTTTAAGAAAAGGATATTCAATTGTGTTAAACTGGTTATTGGATAGAAAATATATATAAATGGTAATTTTTAGAAAGTTGCTGTATATGAGTGCTTATTTGGTTTTATCTTTCTAAGAATGGTATTCTTGTTTACATCCTATTTTGTTTCCCCCTAGTTGTGGCAATTTATGATTATACAAAAGACAAGGAAGATGAGCTGTCCTTTCAGGAAGGAGCCATTATATATGTCATCAAGAAGAATGACGACGGTTGGTATGAGGGAGTTATGAATGGCGTGACTGGGCTCTTCCCTGGGAACTATGTTGAGTCCATCATGCATTATTCAGAGTAGAGCCGGCACAGCTGTGCTTCTCTCTCAGGAGTCAGGTCTTCCCAGATTAGGTAGA
>NW_022196896.1:86725582-86726515 GCF_008632895.1 Mastomys coucha
CCCAGGGTTGTTAACAGTTTGATTTTAATGCACTGTTGTATGAGACTGCATTGCTGATAGCAGTCAGTGAAACTGATGTGAAATGTGGTGTAGGTACTTCATGTACTGAGGTGAGCTTGTTGGACACCAAGGTTCCTGAGGACCTCCAGCCTTAGGCACTGTTTCAGAGTGGGGCCTAGGAAGTCAGACCAGCTATTACTGTTCTTTTGATATTTTATTTTATTTTTTTTTAAGCAGAGACTAGTTGTCAGGTCCCGACAGTCACTGGACTGGGAATGGAAGGCTGCTACTGTGCTCTTGGACCATTATCAATGGCAGTGTTAGCTGATGCCAAGTCATTTTCTCTCGCAGCTATAGAAAATAAGTACCCTGATGTGAAGTGATTAGACGCTAAAGTAGCTCTCCCAGGAATAGTCTGAACCTTGTGATTAGAGTAAAGAGTATGCTAGAAAAGATTAAGAGGATAAAATACTTACCCAGTCACACTGAGGAAAATCAGTATGATTGAAATGATTGGCATCTCCCTTATCTACTGAAAAGGAAGAGGAAGTAAGTAAGGCTGTTGTAATCCAGATGCAGGCCTTGCACATGCTAGTGTCTAGTGAGTGATGCTAGAAGAACAAGTATTGTATGTGTGTAGAAAGCAGACTATAGGGCACTAACACTCCACTGGTAGATCTGTTATCCATACCCAAGGTTTCATGGTGCAGCTTGGACCCAAATAGTGGCCTTCTCAAGACCTTTTTGTTTTAAGGTTGCAGGGTTTTGTTTGTTTCAGACATGGTTTCTAGCCTCTCAGAATACTAGGATTATAAGGAGGAGCCACTACACCAGGAGCAGCAAGCTGTTTTGGTTTTAATTTTATTTTAAAACCACATTGCACGTCAGCTATTACACTTTTTTAGATTTTTTTTTTTTTTCTGAATGCTTTGG
>NW_022196896.1:86726579-86775407 GCF_008632895.1 Mastomys coucha
TGTAGACCAGGCTGGCCTAGAACCCAGAAATCTGCCTGCCTCTGCCTCCCAAGTGCTGGGATTAAAGGCATGTACCACCACCGCCCGGCTACTTTGGATTCTTTAACTTGCTTCTCGAACCCTTTCCACTTCATGGTTTTGTTAGGTCATCTTGACTGTCTTCAGGATATGTCCCTGAAGTCCTTTGAACCTTTAGCTCCACTATGGACCCAAGCAAGACCATACATGAACCTTTAACTCTGATTGTATTGGTACATGGAAACTTTTGAAAATAGTTGCACTAATTATTTATTTAAGTAGCCTTTTGCTGAACAAGCTTAGTGGATTAATAAGACATTTGGAAACCCAGCAAACAACTAGGTTTTGTAGTCATGGAAGCAGCTGGTGGTAGGCACCAGGAATACAGCTCACCTTCTGGACCCTGTTGAATTGGGGTTTGCAGGAAACACTTATGAAATGAAATCTTTTGTGCTGAAGACTTGCACTGGGGGTCATCCATGGGACAGATGACCCCTCCGTCTTGTATTATTGAGTACTGATAGGATTTTAAAAACAAAACACAAAATACTGTTGGCCTTTCCCCCCAATCTAAAATTTTTGCAAGTTTGAATTCTATGAATTGTCTTGGAAGGATACTCTGTAACAATGAGCCAGGCCTACAGTAATTGGAGACTTTTAATGTATGTAATATTTTATAGATTGCATGCTGTTAATACTGTGAGGTTTTTTCCTGTTTTATTGTAAATTTTTCCATTTATTTGCCCATAAACTAAAATATGGTTGATATTAGGAATTTTAAACAAATGTTGAAACTTTGCTGACCAGAATGTAACCACTTTACCAAGACACAGGTACTGAGGGCTCTGGTCTAGCCTGAAATGTCTGGTTCTGTGCATAGTTCCTTTACCCTTAAAAGAGAAAAAAAAAGAACGAAAAAGAAAAAAAAAGACTGGACATGTCTCTTTTTTTGCTGTTAATATTTGAAGGTCCAAGGATCTGAGTGAAAATACATTGTGTTTGGTCTTGTAGCCAAAGCAAATTAGAAACAAAAATAGTGCCAATATTTGAAATCTAGACCCAAGATTTCAGCCTGCTGTGTTTGGAATAAATATGAATTTTTAAAGATGTCTCCTACAGTATTTTCCTTTTGGCTACTTCTGTCTTCCTGAGAGTACTTGCTGTCCTCATCTAGGGATTAGCACAAGACTGCTGAGTTTGCTATTCTTAAGTCACTGGGTGACAATTTTTATCCCCTCCTTTCCTTACCAGTACTACTGCTGTTTATATTGCCTGGCTAGAGACTGGTTTATGCATCTTTACAAATGATGTCTACCATGTAGTTGCCTCATTAACAGTTTTATGTTGATTAAAGATGATTCTTACGTGTGGGACATCAAAATAATAGCTTGCTTTTATCTTTCAGTTCTCATTTTCTTTTAAGGTCACCTTTCTGCAGTACAATTTGTTTTACTCTTTTCTCCTTATGGAGAGAACATGGTGTGCCCTGAAGGCCGCCTTTACTCCTGAAAAGGGCTTTGGTGGAAGAAATGTTTGGTAGACTGCCAAATCTTTGAAATGGATGGGAGCTGTTCACTTGAATAGCTTTGGCCAGGAACTCCTCCCAAAGGTGACATTTCCCTAACACCATTTACTTGGAATCAGAGGTTTTGAACTAATAAGCTTTAAAAATGTTTGTCCCAGTCTCACTTTAATGATGGGGTTAGATGCTTTTGTTTTAGATAAACAGCTAGTTAGTTCTTGACTCAGTGCTCGGTTCTCTTTCCACCGTACCAACTATTGTAACTAAACGTGCTGTATTTTTCTTTAGAAATAGAGTTTTATTTGTTTTCAGGATTATACTTGAAAAAATATGCCATATTTTGATAAATAACCATGAAAGTATTCAGATTGCTTAAAGGAATTAAAGTCCAACCTGAGTGGAAAGAATCATGCACCCCTTCTAAAACCTAATTCATAAATAACTTTCTATAAAGTTGTGTGTAGCAAGAATGCATTGTATTTAGTTCTATGCTGGCAGGAACAGAACGGAGCACAACAAAGTACACAGCCTTACTTATGAGGGCCTTACAAAGTTACTAAATGAAGGGATTGAGCTAGCTATCTAAATTTACTTTATGCTTTGTTTTATTGAGAATCTATTAAAAAAAAGATCAACAAATGACAGGACCTAGCTGTGTAAATGACCTTGCTAAAATATGTTAATTTTTTGTAAAAAAAAAAAAAAGCTTATTTTCACATTAAACTGAAGCCTCTTTTGCAAGTTCAGAAATCTATGGAAAAGCAGTTTTTAATCATATTTTATGTCCATGTACCTTTTTTTCTTAATAAAACGGTTTACAAAAAGAATGTAAACAATTTATGATATGGCAGTTACACTCAGAGTTCCCAGAGAGTTGGTGGTACTGAGTAAAAAACCATTCAGGCAACTTAGAGAACTGTTGCCAGTAACATTCCTTATGTGCGCCATTAGAGCACCTCCAGATGAATGAGGGATATTCACTTAATTTTTAAATTGTATTTGGAATAATTACTGCTGTGTACTAAGAACTTGACCCAAATAAAAATCACACGAAGTATATATCACAGTGTCTTGTAGAATCATTTATGTATTTAGTAGTTCTTTCTAAGGCAGTTCTAAGCATTGATATACTGTTCAACTTAACACTTAAAAATTTAAATAGTGTTGAACTCTTTGCAAGTTTTGGTCTCTGAAATATTTTGTTTTAAAGACAACTGCTCATTTTAATTATGAACTGCTTTTTCAAGATATAACTAAATTTTGTTAAGTGTAAATTTTCCCATCATTGGTATGGGGTTTTAAAACAAACGAGTGTGGGTTAAGATTCCAGAAAAATATGACTGACAGAGGTTCTCTAGTGCTGTGTGCTGTGCAGTTGATCTCCAGGCTGAGGGTACTACAGTTCTTGCTGCCTTACAAGCCCACATTCCTCAGCGCCTTGGTCACTTCCATGACATGACATGTGGAAGCTGGAGTACTCAACTCAAACACATTTTAGAGAAATGTTTTCAAGCCGGGCGGTGGTGGCGCACGCCTTTAATCCCAGCACTTGGGAGGCAGAGACAGGCTGATTTCTGTGTTTGAGGCCAGCCTGGTCTACAGAGTGAGTTCCAGGACAGCCAGGGCTACACAGAGAAACCCTGTCTCAAAAAAAAAAAAAAGGAAAGTATTAAAGGGCCAATAAGTGGGGAGGGTGGGGTGGCAGTCATGGGGTGATGGGGAGGGGGGAGGCAGCAGGGGTTTGATTTTGTTGTTTTTGTGTGTTTCTTTGTTTTTTGGAGGGGAAACTAGGAATGGAGAAATTTACATGTAAATAAAGAAAATATCTTAAAAAAAAAAGAAAAAAAAAAGGAATGTTTTCAAGAAAAGGATTTCTTTGTAAATAAAGGGGTCTTTTTGTCATGAGAGTATTCTGGTGTCTGAAGATTAACTGGGACTCCAGCCTTTTGGTTTTATTAGGGTTTGTGTGGACTCACACATTGAGGTGGGGACATTGGGAGGGTGCCGTCTGTCTCACAGTCCTGTCATAATGAGCCTGCTGTGCACTTTCTGCAGAGCCAGGGTCAAGTACTGACAAATGGTGAATAAGTTTTCCTTTCATTATAGTTTGATAGTAAATGGTAAGGAGACTTGTAACCTGAAACTAAATGTATCCATTTCATATGGCATACAATACATAATTGTGCTTCTAAATTATTGTGTGTCAGGATAGTGAATATAATTGTGTTATGAATTATATGTAGGCATATATGAGCTTGTCAGCAATTACTGCTTTTGTAATTCTTGGCAGTCAGATAAATTAAATCTTCAAGATCATTTTATAAATACATATATGATGAAGTTTTAAAATGAAGTCTCTTAAAAATGGAATGACAGCTCCATGAAGTCTATAAGCCTTTGAGATTTGCACATAGGGCAGTATCAGCAATGAACTGATGTTTTTGGAGATGCAGATGTTTTAAAGATACTCAGAAGATACAACCGTCTGGAACTGATGACTCTATATTAGTTGATATATATATTTTTTCCTTCACGCAGAGTACACTTCTGAAAGGTAGGATCATTGTCAGTGTTTTATTTGATATAATGCTAAGGGTAACCTAAGTTCTAATGCATGAGTGACTGCTGTACAGAGGCTGAGACCAAAGGCAGTTCCGTGTATGTGGAAGCTAAAAAGAAAACATTTGAGGTCAAATAGAATCATCATAGAGGCTCTACCATGTTTCTTGAGAGATGAACTCAGAACTGCTAATTAAATGTTGACTGCATGACCACACCACAAAGATTGTAGAGAGAATATCTCTTGTATGTGTGGATTGTATGGTCACACCACTTGTCGATTAAAAAGCCTATGGCTTAGACAGGGACTAAGAGGTGAGACGTCCAGGCGAGAGAATAAATTCTGGAATAGATCCAGGCACAGGAAGCTCCACCCAGGAAAATGTAAGGAGATGGAAGCATGGTACCTGAATACATACAGGTATGCAGGCATGGGCAGAATGTAGGTTAAAATAAATGGGTTATTCTAAGTTATGATCTAGTCAGAGAAGAGCCTAGCTATATGGCCTAGATATTTGTTTAAAAAAAAAAAAAAGGCATGTGCCACCACGAGCAGCTAATATAAATTTCTAATCTACAAAAAACAAAAAACAAAAAGCTATTACTACTTTTAAAATGGGATTCTTTTAAAACTTATTTATTGTGTTTGTGTACACATGCAGGGTGCAACTTCTGGCAATTGGTTTTCACCCATGTTATTTCAGGGATTAAACTCAGGTTGTCAGGCTCTTTACTTGTTGGCCCTTACCACTTCCTAATCTCTAGTCTGTTGGTATAAACAAGCAGGACACACCGAACTGTAATTAACCTTCAGCATGTAACTTGTTCAGGATATTCTGACACAACAAGCTTTAAAACCAGGTTCTTTAAAAATTTACTTTTATTTATTTAAGTGTATGTATGCCACACATGTTCAGGTGCCTTGGAGGCCAGAAGAGGATATTGGATCCTTTGGAGCTGGAGTTATAGGTGGTTTTGAGTTGCCCGACGAGGGTGCTGGGAATTGAACTCTGGTCCTCTGGAAGAGCAGAAAGCATTCTTAACAGCTGTATCATCTCTCCCACCCTGCAAAACCAGGCTCATAATAGTGCTCATCCAAAACACTTGAAATCCTTTGTTTAAATGGAATCTATGTAATTTTTTTTTTATTAAGAATTGGGATAGATGACAAAATAATATAACTGGAAAAACAAATTTACTCTGGCTATATGACCACTGTCCTAAGCCATTACAATAGTTTATGACAAGTGGCAAGTGTAACTTAGACAATAACTTAATCCAGCAGTAGAACAAAAACATCATCAGTAGTACTGAATGAATATATCTCTCTCATATATAGATATTTGTGTGTATATATATAGCTTTGCACAAGCAGGGAGCAAGGCACATAATGAAATGAGTGTACATTTATGCAGACGAAAATAATAGCAACAAGGCTGAAATAAAACCACAACTTCATCCTATCAAGCTGTGCATAGTCCTCTGAATAATGTCCTCTTTCAGGTACATGTTATCTTCATGCTTTAAAAAAGTATATTTCTACATTATATCTATGACAGAATTCCCACAGCTGGAAGTCAGAGTGAAACAGAAGAGGACAACCCCAGTTAAAGATACTGTGCATTTCTCTTGAAAACAGTAAACAGTATTTTTACAACACTTAGCACAAGCTAATCATATTTTACCTTATGCATCTTAGAAGAGTTCACTAGTGGCTGATAGTAAAACTAATAAGCAAAGTCATTTGACACATTCCAGTTAATGCTTATTTTCTAGGAGGGACTATTTACAAATACAGGAAGAACTAGGATGTGGAATTATGAAAAAATGGCAGGTTTTGGTATTAAGTTGTAACAAATTTAATGGATAGTTTTAATATCCCCTGCTACTGCAACCGTGTCTAAGAAGTTGATTCCTTTTTTTTTTTTTTTTTTAAAGGAAGTTGATTCTTAACCCTTGCTTGAAATTCACAGATCATGAACAATATGCTCCCAGTTTGGCCAGGTCTTAAGTATGGCTCAGTGTTGACTTGAGCCACTTTTCTAAACATCTTTGGGAGGAAACAGCCAGATTCCATGTAGATGGATGAAAAAAAACTCTTGTAAGAGTCACCCCTTCCCCATTTCTGCCCAAACTTTAAAAGTACTTACCTTCCTTCTCTTTCATTAGCACCCCAAAAGTTTACCTGTGGTTTTTTTGTTGTTTTTAAATGTTATTCCTCTAAAGAGTTCAAGGCACTGGGGATAATAGCAGATAGTTCTCTAAAATGGTTTACTTCAGAGAAAACCCAGTAGAGCCTCTGTTCTGCTCCCTACATTGTATATGAAATGTTATTTCATTAAATTCACCTAGACTTTAGGCTTCTTTTACATACAGACCTCCTAAGGGCACTGAGCACTTGCAGTTTTTATGGCTAGGGTTTTAAAGGTGTAATATGTTGTCATTTGGATTTTAAAAGGATCATCATAAAAGATAGTGGGATATTCAGTTTTTGCATTTCCCTTTGGGTAAACTTGGAGAGAGTTTACATATTACAGATAATGTAAAGTAGATATTAAAAAGTAACTAATATTCTAAAAGGTTATCTTTAATTTGAAAGGGATTTTTTAAAAAAGAGAAGGCCATTTTCATGCATAACAAAAATAATAATTCCTGTTTTAGCGAAAATTGTCACCTACCCACACAGGACCATTGTTTTAATTAGTAAACTGGAGTAAAGTCTGGGATTACATCAGTATAATGCTATTTCTGATTTCTGAAGATACATGAAAATGTTTGAATGGATTTTTTACTTGCTTAAACACTGCCCTGTGTTTGTAACATAAAATTGGTTTTGAGTAGCAAAGGTGGCAAAATGTTCAAAGTCTGATGCACAAATCCACACCAACATCCAGGCTCTGAGACCTGGATCCCTGTAGATCTGAACCTTGGAAGAGTTACCCTGTTAGGATTCTCTGACCTCTCCATTCTGTTTGCACACAGTAACTCAGAGAGAAGGAACCCAAGACAGTTCTCAGCCCTTTGCAAGATATGCCATCCGTGGGTAGGAGCACCTTAATTTTGGAGGACTTAAGAAAACCCCACTGTCATTATCTGATGAAAATAAGACTTTTTGGTAATCTTTAAGATACAGCTCTCTTCCTTATGTTAAAAAGTTTAGATACTGAAAAAAATCTAGTTATCTGTAAGTGGACATCTTAAAAACCAATTTCCTCCCCTTCACATGTGAATTATAGTGACTAAAAAGGGAAAGTATTTAAATATCTTGGGAGTAAAAGCCAAGGTGGTGAGGTTAAGGTAGAACTGTGTTTGTAGTAATGCCTATGAGCTTGAGTTAGGCTGTTCTGCTGCCTTCCTTAAGCACTAGAGACTCTTGAAATCGCTTATACAGTAACAAGTTAAGGCTGTCAAAAAAGAAGTCATCAGTTCTGAAAAGCACCTGGCTTTCCTGCCCTCGGGGGCAGAAAGTCCTTCACCCTGTTCACTAGTCAGCCAGTGTCCAGGCAGCTCCCAGGCACCTTTCACAGGCCTGAAAACCATGTAAGCTGGAGCTGCCAAGCAGAGGGCAGTGAGAGAAGGCACAGAACCCATGTTGTCTGGCAGTGGGTCATGTCCATGAATACATCAGAGACAGAGAAGAAACAAAACCTTCAAACACACCAGGCAGCTAAAAACAAAAACTGCAATGTGTCACTTAGGAAAAAAAAAAAAAATTGGGATGTATCATTCTTAAAATTAACAGCTGTTATCTTTGAGAAATATAAAGAAACTGCATGGTGCCACATGACTGGATTTAGAAATGGATAGTTACTGCACTCTCGTTTTCTTGGCATTACTGGTTTTCAAAGGTATCTGCTCTCCCAAGAAAATAAAACAGAAGTCGCGGTTCAGGATGCCTTAAGGATTCCCATGAAATTCACACTGAAAAAAAATGAAGGCTGTTGATTTAGGGCTTAATCTAGATCGGAAGTGCATATTTTTCCACTCAAGGAAATCCTAAATTGTCTTATCTGGTTTAATTGAAAAAGAAAACAAATCAGTACTGGGGATAACTGGATCTACTCTCCTGAACAGAGAGCCGCAGTTGATAAGCGTAGGGAAGTACTTGTCTCTGAGTCTCAGTGGGGCTTGGCATCTGAACTCAGGCTGAAACTAACAATGCAGTACGTTAAAGGTCACTTCATCATAGGAACAGCAAGCACAAATACTTGGTGAACAATTTGAAAGATTCAAAAAATATCCTTAAGTTGGGTTTTAAGAAGCACAATGACTTATGGGTTTTTTCCTCCCTGACTGTGTGGCTGCACTGAATAGCGGCTGTACATGTGCTAGGAGGTGCCATCCTCACATCCCTGTGATGCTGTATACAAATACTGTATTCTTCAATGGATCTTGACCCAGATTCATTGCAGTTACTTTCTCCTTGAGGGATAGGAACAAAAGAGTTTTGCATCTGGCACTGGTTATTTTTTCAACAGGCACAGACTTTCTTCATAAGATATGTTCATTTGTAATTGGTGGGACGGCCAGTTTTTATTTCTTTTACTTACAGTAGCTCTAAAGTTGTATTTTATTCCCTTCAACCTGTCACTGTAAGTTGTTTAAAGTACCACAAGCACACAGAAGAGTGTGAAGCCCAGTAGTGTCATCAGAGCAATGCTTCTTCCAAGGTTTGCGCAGCTGTTTATGCATAGCCAGTGTCATTTACTGTCACTGGACTGTGACACTACTCCATCAGACACCTGGTTACCTACAAAATCTCTACACTTGAGCTGTAAACAGGAAAGATCTTAGCAGCTCCATTAGCAGCTCCACTAGCTATGGATGAAATTATGATAATCAAATTCCCAATGGATTCTTTGCATTGTAATCTCATGTGTGACACCTGTACAGAGCCTGTTCTGTTTTTTTTCTCTCCGATAGAACAACTTTTAAAGAAGGCATTGCAGCAGGTGACTGTCTTTAAATAATGAGCCAATTGGGCACAGGGTATATATTTCATATTCAGACATGGATTCAGATGTCTCCGAATGCCTAGACTATATATGAAGGTAACTGTGACCTAAGACATAACTAACTGGACATTACAATAAGTACTGGACATTCACTATAAAGTGAGAATCATGAAGCCAAGTTGATGAAGCTTTGCAAGACAGAACTGAAAGTAGCCAGGATCATAGCATATATTTCTTGTATTGTAGACAGAAAGCTTACCTGAGAAGACATCTCAGATATGGCTGGGGTCATGGCATGACTACTGCAACTAGAGCAGCCATGTACAGACTTTCCTATGTACAGCCACAGACAGTGTCTTCTGGATTTCCCTTTCCTGCACTGTTTACCCGTTCTGTATAGTTAAGGTTTTCCAGATGTACAGTGTCCCTTTACATGTAGTATTTAAGTGTCAGTTAAGCAGTTCTAAATTCAGCCAACTGGGAAAAACTGGGAGAAATAAAGAAAAAAGCCCTAGCAGATACACCAAACATTCTGATGGTACTCTCTATCCGAGAAACTGCCCATCTATTTCTTCTATAGCACATGCACAGAGTGGTGGCACGAGGACAGACACAGGAAATACCTTTTAGTGTTTGGTCCAATCCATACGATAGACAAATTGTAAGTGACCATATATCCCCTCCTATCTCTCCTTCCACCCAAAATATACAAAACTCCATACTGGGATTAGGAGGCGAAAGGAATAAATAGAATCAGTTCTCTGTATATATATATACACATTCACACATGTATACATATGTATATACACACAATCTGTATACCTGTGTGTACAGTCATGTACACACATGCAGCACATATACACACAAACACACACACAGCTGGATACTACCTGAATAACATTATCAGGAGGCTCTGAACACCTGGATGCACAGATGATCAGATGAACTGATTGTAGAACTGATTATAGATAGCATGAAAATAAGTCTGTAGCTACCAGTCTCTTGAGAGCTTAGTATTCTGGTCTCTCTTAGGAGGAGCGGGAGGGGGTCCTCTTCGCAATGTTGCATAGCCCGAAATATGACTACCTCCAAAGCCAGCCTTCTGCTGGTCAGACAGCAGTTCTGGTGGTGGTGGGGGTAGTGCCATGTCGTCCATTGTGGCTGTGGGTTCTGCTCTGGACATACGTGAGGAGGAGAGGGAGCCATGCCGCGTGATAGACTTGCGCTGCAATGTCCTGTTAAGATCAGCTAAGAATCCAGGTTGGACGCTAAGGCTGGATTTAGGAGAGGTGGGCACTTGTGGCACAACTGTGGTCATTGCTGGCTGTTCAGAGATGTCAGCCTGAGTGAGGCGGGTACTGTCATTGCGTTTGGGCCGGGTAGGTGGAGGGGCCTTCTTCACTGATGTTTTAGACCATAGCTGTGGCTGAGGATTAACAACTGCCACTTTTGGGGATGTGTTCCCCGAGAATACAGCTGGAATTTCGATAGGGGGCAGAGGAAGCTCTATTTCAGGTGGAGGGGGTGGAAAGTCAGAATCAGATGGTGGAGATGGAAATTCCACTACTGCATCCTTTCCACGCCCACTCAGAACAGAGGGTTTTGCCGGCACAAGCCCTTGCTGGTGGATTCCAGGGAGGTTGACTCCAGAAAGGTGTAGTTTCCCAGGTTTGGGGGGTGCTGCAGGAGGTGGTGGGGTCTCCTTGCTGGGAGACCCTGATTCTGCTGGCGGTGCAAACTTGCTGACTAGACTGTCTACGGAGGGTCGCTTGGGCTCAACGTGCTCTGCACAACTGCCGGACTTAATGCTGGAGTTGCGCTGCGGGGTTGGGGGTGGTTTCTTCCCCCCAGGGCTGGACATCTTACTTGTCTTTTTGCCTGGAGATCCACCTTTGTCAGGGGTAGGTGAAGCTGTGGGTGGCACTGGTGGTGGTGGTGGTGGTGGCGGTGGTGGGGCTGGGGCTGGGGGAGGTGGTGGAGGAAACACCAGGCTGCTTTCAGGAGGGGGAGGAGGGAAATCTGGAGAAGGGACAGGGATAGAGCTGGGCTGCCATTTGGGTTTTGCTTTTACTGCAGGAGGGGACTGTGGGGTGACACTTGCTGGGAGGGACTTTAGGGGCTGAGAGTCCACAGGAGGAGGAGTGGGAGGGGGTGGAAACTGACTGGCTATCTGCTTCACAACTGAGGGCACAGGGGACAGTGGAGAGGGGGGTGGCTTCACACCAAAGCTCTGCTGTTTGGGTAGTGTAGGTGGGGGATATGGGGTAGGCTGCACAGGGGGAGTGGGTGGGATGTGAGAAGCAGGGAACACTGGCTGCTTCTTTGCAGGGGGCACTGGAGGTGCAGGGGTTGGTGGTACAGCTTGTGCTACTACTGGTGACACAGTCTTTGTGCTGGCTGAAGGAGGAATGGTCACCAGAGGTTTAGGGGGTGCTTGAGGAGGGACAGTTGCAGGAATGGGAGGAGCTGGTGGGGGTGTAGGTGGGGCAGCCTGAGGAAGATGCTGAACCTGATGAATCTTGAGTGGAGGAGGTTGGGGGCTGAACTGTGGTAGGGATGGAGCACATGGCACTGGCTTTAACTGGGCCATGGCTGAGCCGGGGGTTGGGGGTGGGGGAGGGGGAGGGGGTGGGGGAATAACCCCATTGGGGGGCACCACAATTTGAGCCTTGGACTGTGAAGCTAAAGGAAGAGGCTGCATCGCTGGTGGTGTTGGAGACTTAAACAGGGTCCCCGAATGCTGAGCTGCATTTTGCAGCCTGGTGATTGTGCTGTACTTGACAAACATGGTAGCTGCTGAGCCTGAAGATGGTGCAGACTGGCTGGGGAGAGGAGGAGGAGGTGGTGGTGGTGGAGGTGGAGGAGGAGGAGGTGGTGGCGGAGGAGGAGGCAGAGGCGGTGAAGGTTGTGAGGCAGTATAGGGAGTGATGATCTTAGTTTGAGGGGACAGAGGGGGCATGAGTGAAGTGTAGGACCGATTCATAGACTCCATTCTGGCCTAAAAGGAGCACAAAAAGGGAGTGGGAGGGAGAGAAACAACACAACAGTTACAGAGGTAAGCTTTGGCTCCATGAAACTAAACAGCAAGGAATTCAGGACATGCATAAAGAGGATGTAGTAGCTGGTGATTATTAAGACAGACAATGCTAGGAAGGGTTAAAATCTGATTCCTGGGTAACAAGGACATAGAAAATTTGTTTTATCCTGAAATATTCTCTTAATAGCTACACTGCCTGACCATCTAGGAATGAGTTCCTGTTGCAAAGCCATCTGGGTGGTGACAGGGTGTGTGATTTCTGCTCTTGGCTATGGGACTTTCACAAACCCTGCCCTATGCCCTCCTGTGCTCAAGAGTTCACCTTCTGTCTGTTACTGCATCCACATCAAGCAGATGCCATCCTAGGCTCAGGATGCTGGTGGAGGGCCTCCTGAGGAGTGAGGACAGCTTTCTGATTCTAGTAAGCTGGCATGTGAGAATATGAGAATGCTCAGCAGGCGTGCACAGTCATACAACAATGAATGAGCTTGACACACACACTCGTGTTCGTGTGAAACACTTGCATCCACATGCACAGAAGTCCAACAATGCAGGTAACGGGGCACATTCTTTACATTTGTTTTACTGAAAAATACATAAAGAAATGCTTTGTAAACATTACAGCAAAAGATAAAACATCACACAGAAGTCAGAGGAGTAAGAGGGAACTGTAAAGCTAAAGGAAATGATCAGGAAGCAGGAGCCAGAGTTTGCAGTAAGTTGTCCATCACTCCATCTGGGTAGAACTCTGGGTAGCATTGCTGAAATGACTACACCTGGCCTAAACCAACCATGCATAGATTTGTGGCTCAAGACCTTCTGAAATAGGAAGGGAAGGGCTTGTGATTTATATAACTCTGGGAACATCTTTTAGGCTCTTTGAACAACTGAATAAATGAGGTAACCCATCTGTTTTCAATTATGAATGATACCTAATTAGCCTGGAGGATATTTAAGTTAGTGAACTGCAGTTCATAGACCTGAATTCTAATGCCTATAAGTATGTTCACATGTTTCTCTAAAAATTTTACATAAAATAAAAGCATTAGTTTGTAAGATTTGGTTATAGGAGTCACCCAGGTTAATGTGTTTTCAGAGAACAGCCCCTGACCTTAACTCGACCCTGTCCTGGCTGCTTCAGGGATGCAGACCTTAGCTGTGTTGGCCTTCTCATGTGGCACCTGAGACTGAGGTAACAGAAGAAACACACAGAGGGAACAAGTCTCAGACAAACTGACAATATGCATAGCAGGGTTCAATCTCTTTCTGAAACTACAATGACAGACTTGGCTTCCTATGATTAGAGTGTTTGGGTCTTCATATTTGTCGAATTTGTAAAATGTGGTAAGTAGGTAGCTTTATAATTTAAAATGCTCATAGGTCTATCTCACTGTTAATAAGTGTCAGGTAAAGTTGTTTTTTTGTTTTTGACAGTGGTGGGAAATCTAACCAGGAATCTTGTACATGTTAGACAAGTGTTGTACCACTGGGCTACATCCCCAGCCAAAGCAAAGATTTTTTTTTCAAACATTGACATGCTTAAGAGTATTAGTTGCGTCTAAATTGGTTCATAAAGAACTGAGATGGGTGACACGGACTGAAGGTCAGCCAGGAAACTTAAGTATGATGGCCTATGTTAAAACATAAAAAGGCTAGAATGCAGGTCTGTCTGTGGCAGTGTTTGCCTAGCATTTGCAAAGTCCTAGAGTCAATCCCCAGTACTTGCGGGAAGATTTTAAGGTGGAAGAAAGAATTATTTAAATGTTTTTGATAAAGGAGTTTACTGATGTTTAACATTTTTACGACATTAAAAGAAATTACTTTTGCTTGTTTGCTGAGACAGGGTTTCTCTGTGTAGCCCTGGCTGTCTTGGAACTCAATCTGTAGACCAGACTGGGCTTGAACTCATACAGATCCTCCTGCCTCTATTCCAGGAATGCTGGGACTAATTGTAATGGTCCACCATTATACCAGCTTAAAAGCAATGATTGACTTTATTTCCACACATGCCAATTAATCAACCACATATGCAAATTTTGTAATTAATTTGTTTTAAGGAAAAATTTGTGAATGTGCTTGTATTTGTGACTCAGATCAAAAGAACAAAAAAGTCAAAATGATAACTGTAAAAAGCAAAATAGTCTACCAAGGGGCACCACTGGTTCCTCAAGGATGGAGCCTTCCTCACTGATGTGGGGACTACACCCAGGGCAAAGCCTTCTCTAGGACTACCGTGCCTTTCAACTGAAAGCCTGTAGGGTAGCTCTCAAGTCTTAGCAGAGAAGTTTCTCTGTGCAGGAAACAGTGGTTAATGCATAAACTCACAACAGGACAACAGGTGCAGACAATAAGGGACTGTGGAGTGCTCAGCTACCATGGCACATCTGTGTATCATTCCCCTATCTTCAAGGCTCAGGGACCATGTGGAAGAGAGAGAAGAAAATGTTTTCACTGTAGAGGACCCAAGTGAAACTGTTTCTTCAGGGCATGGTAAGTCCATTGTATTAATGAGCTCAGCTGTGGTTGCCTGCACAGGAGCAAGCAAGTTAGCATCTAGAGTGGAGGGGCTTCATGAGCACCCACTCCTAACTGAGGAGCAATTGACAGTTGATAGCTTTTCTTTAATGGTGTGGCTCCTGGCAGGTGGCCTGTGTTCCAGTAGGCAGCCACCTTTGTATCGCAATATCACAAAATGGACTGACTCAATAGATTATTTAAAGAGAAAAATAAAGCACATGAACTTGGGAGGAATCGGAGAATATGATCAAATTATACTACACTGTCTGAAATTCTCATAATATATATATAAAAAAAAATCTCTCAACATTGTAGTCCATAATGATAATCATTCTAAAGTGTCACTGAGTATCATGTAAAATTCAGGAGTCAAAAATTTGAAGAACGTTTGAGAAAATCTACCGATGCTTAGACTCATCCTCAAGACAGGAATGAATCTGAATTATTAAAAATGAATTGTAAGCAACTTCTCTGGAATTTTAGGGCAATGGCACTACATAGTATTGCTGCAGCAAACTGGTTACAGTTGCAAGGGGAGACAGTTAAAAGAGTATATAAATAACTGACAGTAAAAAAATGAAGACCTTAGTTACTCACTAGTCACTACAGATAGCGCTAAAATGGTTTCCCCTAAGAAAGACCAGTGAAATGGTGCCAAATCATACTCTAGTAAAGGTTTAATAGTGGACAGCACAGATTTGTATGTGAAGTAAAAATTGTGTATTACCTTGCTGGACTCTTCCAACTGAGTGCCTCGCTTCCAGGCTTCAGAGAAGATGGAGCTCACCGTACTTTGGGAGCGGATGTGTCCAGTGGGCAGGGTGTCAGACACTCCACTGTCAGACTGATTAGAGTGATTTGACTGAGACTCTGTTGAAAATATTTAAAGAATCAAATCAAAGTCAGTGAATATATTCTAGTAGAAAAACCTTAGGTTAGTTAGAAATTGACTAGTTTTTTAATATCTCACAGTGAGAGGCTGGCAGAAGTCATTAGCACCCTGAAAGCCTGTCTTGGATAGTCTTCTGAACAAGTTAAAAACAACAAAAAGAAATGCTGGCAGAAGTTCATCTCACTGTTTGCCGGGTTTCTCCACCGTGAAGGTTCTGCTTTCTCAACCCTACTCCTCCTCTAAGTAAATCACGAGGTATCGCCCTTTAAGAGGGGCAAAGTGAGTGCAGAAATCTTTTAGAATTATTTTGTGGGGCTGGAGAGAGAACTCAGTCTCAGGAGTGTGTACTGCTCTTGTAGAGGACTTTGATTTGGCCGTAGTATAGAGTTGTAAGCTGCCTGATGTGTGTGCAGGGGCCCAATGCCCCCTTCTGGCCTCCATGTGCACCTACATGGCACACACAACTCATGTAAGCAGACACAATACTAATAATAAATCCTTCTTTAGAGGCTATCAATTTGAGAGTTAGGGGAGGCATGGATGGAGCTGGGGGAAAGGACAAAAGGTAATGTCATTATATTTTAATTAAAAATGTATTTTAAATCTTTTTGTATGGAAGGTTTGTTTGTTTGTTTCTTTTTTTTTTTTTTGGTTTTTCGAGACAGGGTTTCTCTGTATAACCCTGGCTGTCCTGGAACTCACTCTGTAGACCAGGCCGGCCTCGAACTGAACTCAGAAATCTGCCTGCCTCTGCCTCCCAAGTGCTGGGATTAAAGGCATGCGCCACTACCGCCCGGTGGTTTGTTTCTTATTTGTTTATATTAGCATGGATTCATAGTGATGTATCTTATAATTTGGTTATAATTTTATAGTACATACTATGTATTTTTCTTTTTTCTTTGTTTCTCTTCTTCCCCCCTCCTTCCCTCCCTCCCTCCCTCTCTCTCTCTTGTTTTCAAAACAGTTTCTCTGTGTAGCTCTGGCTGCCTTGGAATTCACTATGTATATATAGCTCAAGCTGTCCTCAAATCTGGAGAGCCACCTCTGCCTTCTCACTACTGTGATTAAAGGTGTATACCACCACTCCCTGGCCATTGTATAGTTCTTTTCCTCAACTCCAGCTTTGGGCACTAAAGCTCTTTCACATTGTATCTGTGTCCCTCTGATAAAACTTTATCCTATTTTTGAGTACTTTTGCTTAAGGCCCATCTTGTATATCTGCCACAGCCTTAGAGCTCGCCATTTGCCTAAGAGCAGTAGTTCCTTCTTTTGGAGACTAGGTGGTGGGCAATCTCATTATTATTGGGTTATCACTTTTCTAGGATCCTTCAATGGACAGAACTAGAAAGTATGTGTTTGCATGGGTTATGTATATTACATTCATACAGGTTAGTGTGTGTATGTATGTGTAACATATATATATTATATACATATGCACATACACATATATATAACAATTTCTAAGTGTTTATTATTTAAAGATGTCAAATCATATAATTTTTAAGTCATTCAGCAATGATATGAATTATCATTGGAAAGATTTTGAAAGAAGCACTTAATTGAAAATGAATACAGCATACTTATTTAAAGATGTGAAAATCTAGAAGCCCCTTGGGGTGCCATTGATTCCCTGTGAATACTAGAAAGTGTGACAGCCTAAATGCTTCCTGAAGTGTAATTCTGAACTAGCTGAGAGTGTTTCCATTGCACTGAAATGTCAGGAAATCTGTGTAGGTAGGAAGAGTGCAGTGTCCTGATGGATTGTGAGTACATCTCCAAGCAGCCTGTGAATCATGTCTTAGCAGTGTGTGTTTTAAAATAAACTTCATAAAAAGAAAACCCAACACTGCATTAGAAATGCAAATACTGGTCCATAACACTGCACCTGAGAAACAAGTACCCATTGATTCTAATTTGGAAATTAGGTATGGCTGTAGGGTGGCTAGCACAGTTATAGTAAAATTGTGCCCTGGCATGTTGTCCTACCTGGGATACTGGAAGAACTGGATCCGGATTTAATGCTGGAGCTGGATAAGGAAGTCCAATCATAAGCTGACTCTGTCCTCTTCAAGGCTTCTTGGTAGTTTGTGTAGAGCTGCTTCCCATACTAACCAAAAGGGAACAAATGGTGATATTTAGCCCTAAGCTGTATGTAGAAAGCCATGGGGAAGGGAGGGAAATATTTCTGTGTTCTAGTTCAGTTTGTATTAACACCTGTTATACTCTACATAGTCCTTAGTTCTAGAAAGTTATGTTCATACTCATTTTCCTTAGTTCTAAGAACAGCAGGGAGCTAACTACCAATTTTAATAATGTTAATAGCAATAAAAGTTTTATCACTCCCAATTCAAGAGATCTAGTGCTAGATTCTTAGCACTATTTAGGGACATGACCCAAATATACTTGAAAAATAACCATAGCTTAATTTAAAATTTTATTTGGGTGTTGGAGAAATCTGCAGACAACAACAACAACAGAAAAGCCTATTTTGCTTAGGCTAAACTTGGTTACATAACAATCATATAATGCACTCTCCAAATTAGAAACAAATCACTTTGATGCTATACAAGCAAGCTATTGCCAGCAGTATCATTCCATAGCTGTTAACCACTAACATGGTTCTCAACCACCAAGGAATAAAGGCATTTAGAACAGGAACTTAGGCCTGGGGAATCTAGACCAGCAGAGTAGTGAGTGTGAAACAGTCAGGCCCACCGTCAGGAACCCATGGCATCCCATCAACTACTTCATTATTGCAACATCAAATGGAAAGGCAATGTACCTTGGCAATGCGGATTCCATTGACCCACTGATGCAGGGTCCTTGCATCATCACAACAAAGGTACTTGATGTACTGAGACTTCTTCTGGATCTGGGGGTGCTATAAAATTAAAGGCAGAATCCAACTAATAAGTCTTGTAGAGAATTGACACTTAGACATATCCTGGTAACTTAGTCTTAGAGAATGTCAACAGCACATACTTCCTATACAACCACAAAGTGAAATAAAACAGCCCAAACTTAACTTTTTTTTTAAGCAAAATACACATCATGTTAAGATATCCATATAAACCTTTCTACCTGGGAAGTTCTCAAATATTTCTTTTACATATCAAAGAAAGACTATCTAGAGTAAGCCAACAGAATTCTTAGCCTTTGAGGCAGAAAAATGGAAAAAAAGATTGTCCAGGAAATCATGGTTTAGAAGCTGCAAAGAAGCTCCTTCCTGTGCATAAACAGCTGTACTAGTTATGTCTGGGATACACATAGCACAGCGCCCAGGACAGAAGCCCATGGCCACACCGGACTAGTGCAGCAGTACTTCACAGGCTTTGTTCTCTACAAACTGCAGCATGTGACCCTTTGGTGGGACAAGAGGACAGTGTGGAAGTTTGTTCTATTCTTGCAATATTTATGTTGTTAGAAATTAAAATGAGGGCTGGAGAGATGGCTCAGTGGTTAAGAGCACTGCTCTTCTAGAGGCCTGAATTCAATTTCTAGCAACTACAATGTGGCTCACAACCATCTGTAATAGAATCTGATGCCCTTTCCTGGTGTGTCTGAAGACGGCTACAGTGAACTCATATACATACAATAATTAAATTGTAATAAAAAAAAAGAGATTAAAATAAGAGTAAAAAAATTAAGGTAGAAGAATACAACTCTCCCCAAATACTTCTCAATAGTCAAGATAGCAACAATATTATGACACTGTGAGAAACCCCACTGTACTCAACTGAGAGAATGAGAATGTGAAAGGCACGTGAGATCTCAATATTACAAAACTATTGTTGATATCAGTATCTTTGGGTTTCCCAAGGGCCCTAGGACTTTATTTTACAAACCACTGGGTGAAGTTACCCTGTATGAGCATCCTAAGAATCATCTGCTACTGTAGGGCATGGAGAAGACCAAGTTTGAAGCTAGGTTGAGCTACATAGCAAGGATGCCTCAAAACAAAACAAAACAAAAACCAGAAAAACAAAACAAGCTGCTTCTGTGACTAACCTTGAGGATGCATTGGTGTTGTCTAAGAACGTTTACTGAGTAAAGGATTGTTATTATAATATACCCATCTTACCAATGAAATCAAAATCCCCCACCAAATCCTAAGCAAATGGTACTCCCTACCCAACTAACATGCAGCCGTATATGAGGATGAGCTGGAGCCAGAGTGTAGCAAGTCTCAGCAGTTCTTCCTGGTCTTTGTAGTAGGCTTTGTAGGCTACTGTCTTTATATATGTTAATTTAGGGGCTGGTCAGGTGGCTCAGTGGTTAGGAGCACTGACTGCTCTTCAATGATCCCGAGTTCAATCCCCAGCAACCACGTGGTGGCTCACAACCATCTGTAATAGGATCTGATGCCCTCTTCTGGTGTGTCTGAAGACAGCGACAGTGTACTCAAATAAATAAACTTTTTTTAAAAAGTTAAAAAAATGTTAATTTAAATCACTAAAGATACTCAAATATGCCCACTCTTCTGCACTGTATAGCCACAATTGGTGTGAGGAACTTAAACCTAGCTGAGAGAGAAGAAAACTTTCTAATATCAGATTATCGTGACTATG
Organism: Mastomys coucha; assembly: GCF_008632895.1. Taxonomy (NCBI): domain Eukaryota; kingdom Metazoa; phylum Chordata; class Mammalia; order Rodentia; family Muridae; genus Mastomys; species Mastomys coucha. The sequence goes on from NW_022196896.1 coordinate 86,746,648, forward strand.
ATTCGAGGGGAGTGGGGAGGGTAGAGACATCGTTATTTCTGGACCAGATGAAAGTGGGTGAATTTTGAACTTGGGAACAGTGCCCTCTGATGGGTCTACTAATAAAGTTCAGGACAGTAACAAAAAATACGTGTCTCATGGTAAAGTTTTTTTCAAGACAGGGAGGGTCTGGCTTTACACTCCTGATCCTGTCTCTTCTTCCTGAGTGCTAGGATTTTTGGTGTAAGCTTCCAGACCAAACTGTCCCCTTTACCTTGTTCTCCTGGTGCTAAGGATGGAGCCAAAGGCTTACCTGCTGAGTTACCCCTAGTCGTCCTGTCCTCTTCCAAGGACACAGAACTACCCGGTGAGTATCCAAGCATCAAGTAACCTCTATCAGTGTCACTCAGGCTTTACCTTTAAGGCCAGGCAGCAGTCTGTGGGTGCTTTGTACTTGCTCCGATAGTCCTGCCCGTAGTAGACATTTACATGATCCAGCTGGAGGAAGCACACTAGATCCCGAGATACCTAAGGAAAAACATCCCAAAGATTAACATAACAGGGCAAATAAGCAGGTACCATACCAGGTAAGGGTTTTTAGTTGAGAGTCAAATCTTTATTAGGTAGAAATTAAGATTAGATTTTTCTACAGTCTACAGTGTAACCAAAAAAGCAGTCCATTTTGCTTGTTAGCTATTACTAATAAATATTGATTTGTTTAAAAGTGTTGGTACTTTATAAAGATACTGTACACAGTGTACATATCACATTTAATAAATAGGTAATAGGTAACAGGAGAATAGCAGCACTTTTAGGAAAGAACAAGTAGCTGAATGGGTATAAAGCAACCTCAGGGGGGCTGGAGAGATGGCGCAGCAGTTAAGAACACTGGTTGCTTTTCCAAAGGTCCTGAGTTCAAATCCCAGCAACCACATGGTGGCTCACAACCATCTGTAATGAGATCTGATTCTGGGGCGTCTGAAGACATCTACAGTGTACTTACATATAATAAATAAATCTTTGAAAAAAAAAAACACCTTAAAAAAAAAGCAACCTCAAGTACAGTGATTCTCTGCTGAGAGTTACCTCAGCATTCAGAGGCAACAATTTACGCTCATAGTTTATAGGTCTAGGAGGATACTATGAATCTTAGAATAGCTCTGAACATAAAACAAGCACAAACAACAGCTCGTCCTTCAGTAAGAGCACATTGCACATGATTGAAGTAGACGGGATCCTAGAAAGCCATTCGCCCTAACTGAAATACATGACTCTGGCAAGACCTTTCCCTGCCCCAAATAACGAAACTATGTTTAGCTGGATGTGGTCATGCATATCTGTAACCCCAGCAATCGAGACTTGGAAGGGGGGGCCAAGAGGATCAAGAGTTCAAGGTCATCCTAAGTAAGCTACAGAATGAGTTTGAGGCCTCACTACATAAACTACATGAATAAGATCCTCTTTTAACAATGACAATAATCTACATTGGGGAAATAAATGGTAGAGAATTGAGATGAACCCAACTAGTGATCAGAAAAATGAACAGTTTTTAGCTTCCTCTTCTTACATGGGTAAAATAGTATTTTTGCTACAAAGTAAAAGCAGCTAGCACAATGTGGGAAGTGTGGAAGGACAGAGAAGGTACATACCTTTGCCTTTCCTTTAGGGACATAGTAGATACCAGATGCTCGCAAGAGAAAATAACGCTTTTTCCAGGACTTCTTGCCATCATCTTTCAACCAAAGGACTCCTTCAATTTCTGGGACAGTTACAGAACTCCCACAAAAACATTCCTTAAAAGATCATTTGGAAAGATTTATGATTCTTATATTTTCAGAAAATGAATTATCTACTCCTGTGAGACGTATAACACTAAGCAAAGCAAAATGGTTTTGTATTAAAACCACACTAGCTTTCTGACAAAACTGTTTATCCCAAACACAGTGTAAGTTTACTTTAGAATTACTGTGGCCATCCTGAAGTGTTTAATAAGACCAATGTGAGTCACGGGGCTGGGGAAGTGGCTCCGTGGGTAAGAGTCTGCTGTGTAAGCATGAGGTCCTCACAGGTTGAATCCCTCCACCCACATAAGAAGCTGGGTGTGGCTTGCCGTGCAGAGGGTATCAGGTAGATGAGAGAAGAGGACACAGGCATTCTCCTCTAGCTGTGTCTGCAGATATGGATGTACAATCCCGCGTACTCATGTTTAAACACAACATATAGCACAGCACAGCATACAAAATGTCACGACTACAGTAGAGTATTTTCCTATGAACTCAGCTGAGCTGTATATACTACTGCTGAGTCCCATTTCTTCTTTTCTCTGTGTTTGTGGTATGTGTGCTGTGCATGAAGCTAACAGCTGAGGCCAAGTGTCTTCCTCAGCTGCCTTCCACCTGATTTTTGAGACATGATCTTTCACTGGAGCTCAGTGGCTAGGGTGGCTGGTTAGTGAGCTCCAGGAAAGTGCCTGGCTTTTATGTAGGTGGCAGGGCTATGAACTCAGGTCCGCATGCTTGCTCAGCACATACTACTGACAGACCTGTCTCCTGCTCTCTGCAGAAGCTGATATGACCATCACAGTCACAATTTTCCTCCTCCTAGCTTGCAGTCCCTAAAAGGCATTACTCTTTTTAACTCACTGGACCACTGCTTGGCCAGATTAGTTGGTAGGAGGTGTGGTAGTTCAATGGGTACACACAAAGCACTGACAGCTGACTTTAGGAGAGAATCATACCTCTAACAGCACTTCTTTGTTTCTGTCTGCCATCTCAGCTGTTTCCTTTTTCCCTAGAAGATAATTCTAAAAAGAATGAAATGAAAATTAAAGGATAAACTCATTCTGCTATTCGCTTACAGTAAACACATAGATCATTTGCTCCAGACAAGTAACCACTATGAGTTTAGTTTTGTCAGTCTGCAGTGAGGAGAGTACTCCCCCAGAAAGCTCCCCCCGTAAGAGTATCATCATTAAAATGTTCCGGATCCACTTCCATTTTGCCCAAAGCATTTGCTATAAAATATTCCATAGAATGCCTTCCTTCACATTCTGAGGTGACAATATATGCAACAGCAAGTATTTTGAAATATTTAATTAGTTACATAAAAATACCCCAAAGCATTATAAATTAAGTAGAATAAAGAACAATTTCCTGAGAAATGCTAAGCCAGCACAGTTCTATGCTGGACTGAGCAGGGTGTTCCAGGCGATGATTCATATTTTGGCTTTGATAGAACAGTCTCATTCGCTTAGTTAAATTAAAATCTGACCTGTAATCATTTGTATATCTATTCTTTTAGTCTTCTACAAAAAGATCTTTTGACACTCCTAAGCATATACTCTTCATTAAAGAACTGCAATTAAGTCTGAGGAATAGACTGCCTGTCTAACGCTACTATTGTTTTTCTTATCGCTGCTTTTTGTTGCAGAGTTTTTGCTGTTCCTGACCTAGTGAGGAGGAAGTGGACAAACAGGAGTGGGGTGGGGGTGGGGGAGCAGGAAAGGTGGAGGAGTAGACAACAAATTAGAATAAAGTATGCCTGGAAACACTATAATGAAACACACTAGTTTCTATGCTGATTTTAAAAAGGCACAGGTGTGGTGAAGTACCAACCTAAACTCTGTGTTGGCACAATAAAAGATGACAAGTAAGCAAAGGTATTATGTAAGTCAGCAAAGAAATTTAAATAGAGAATCAGCTATAGAAAACCTCTGGGCTGCTCTGGTGAGATGAGAACCTCAGACGTTGATGAACTGCTGGGTTCAACAAGCTCTGCATTTATACAGAAGAAACCTAGCAACCCCCTGGAACTATTTTTATTTCTACCAAAGTTTACCCCCATATGGGGCTGGGGAGCTTTCTGAGGCCCAACACCTGGTCCCCAAACCCACAGGGGTTTGTGGCTACAAAAGCTGATCACGTGGTTGTCAGACTTTTAACTCTACTGACTCAGCTCTCATAAGTTATACAATCTTACCTGAGGGTTTTTAAAAAGTGCATATTTTTCTATACGCTCCATAAATATAAGTTTATTTTGGCTGTCTCTTGTCCAATTAAGAAGATTTTCAACCAAGTTTTCATGGTCTTCAAAGATTCTTTCTGTCCCAAAATCAAATACCAGCCTTTTGTTAGTATTCATCCAAATTACATCAAAGGCAAGATAAAACACATTAGAACTACAGAATCTCTGTGAGTGTAGAAGTCAGATGTTGATGACTGATAATGTCTTCATTTGCTTTCCACATTACATTTTAAAACAGCCTCTCACTGAACAAGAAGATCACCAGTTCAGTACACTGACTGGCTAGCAAGCTCCACCGTCCTCCTTTGTTTGTCGCCCCAGTGCTAGAATAATAGATGCATGTTTCTGTGACTGGGTTTTTTTCTTTAAACATGGGTTCAGGATGGTGGTGGGTGCTGGTGGTGGTGGTGTGTGTCAGACTAAAATACATGTAAACACACACACACACACACACACACACACGAAATAATATGTTAAAAGTATTCTTTGACATTTTATTGATGTGCTTTGTTTTTCCTTAAAGACTTCTGTACAAACACTAGGAACAAACAGTATTGAGCTGGAGAGACGGCTTAGCACCAAGAACTCTTGCTGTTCTTCTATAGGATCCAGGTTCTGTTCTCAGCACCACCATCAGGCAACTCACAACTGCCTGTAACTCCAGTGCCTGGAGAGCTGACACTTCTGGCTTCTCCATGTACACATGTATGTTCATGACACATATACATTTACACAGATACATCAAATAAATGAAAATGTAAACATCTTTAATAATAGCTTTTAGTAAATTTATTTATGCAACTCTTATTCCAAGGAAAAAACATCTGTTGTCATTATAAAAACTTTGCTTTAATCATTTAAAAAATATGAAGTGAACTTGAATTCATCTTTTATTCAAAGAACTCTCCAGCTATACTAGAAAAACATCGAAAAGCCAGATTTAAAAAGATAAAGTACCTGATAATTTTATAGAAAAAAAAAACATAGATGTCTCAAAATGTTTTCTCTCAATCTGCAGGTCCAGGATTACACAGATGCTAATAAGCAATTAAAGCAGTGGCATTACTAACCCATTTGTAATTCAGAAATGGTCTCCACCAGCGACCAGTCTAAACTATAGCCACAGTGAGATTTGTCCATCAGGTTGTCCAGCACTTGTCTCACTGTCTGTCTCTCATCCACCATCATTGTCTTCGAACTGTCATCAGACATGTGGACCCTGATCACCAGCTGTAACAGGGAAAATGCAATTAAATGCTAACCTAAAAAAATGATATTCTTGAAAAGTATTTTTCAAATATTAAATAGCATTCTGATTTATGTCATTGAATATAAATTAAGAAATATTATGATTACTCTGACACTGTTATTACAGGTAAAATCTGAATATCAAGAAACCTACCTAAATAAGTTTTAAGCCCTTTAAAATATGATTATTGTGCTAAGATGATTCTGTCTTACTGATTTTTGTTTGTTTTGAAAGCAACAAGAAATCATTATACTATCAGAGTGGTAACACAGATCAGATATGCTGTGAGCAGCGGGCCTTGTGAGGTAAGCTTTCCAGGACCTGCTTACAAGCAAGGCTTCGTAAAGCATCTCACATACAAAACCCACATTGAAAAAGACATTAGGAAGAATTCAGTTTTACCTTTCCATAAATTAGAGAAACATTATATCTAAACGAGAAAACTCTTCATAAAGCAAAACAGGACCCAAAAACCAAGATAAAGCCACCTTTTTCACTTGAGCCTCTTTAATTTTCTCCAGAGCAACTCGGATCTTCTCAGCTTTCAGTTTTGCTGCCTGTTCTTCCTGCAAATACAAAGCATTTCTGATAAACTGTTGCTCAGAGGGCAAGGACACCAGCAAGGATGGCATCCTTGGGGGGCTACTGAACCGAATTTCATTAAGTACATATGCTGCACATGCATATAAAGCACAGCACAATTTTAAAATGGCCCTGTTCACAAGATGAAATAGTCATGCTATAAGGAGAGAGCAGAGGTTCGGTAATAGGACTAGCTTCCATATTCCAGAGAAAAAGAAAGCAACCTGTGATGTGGTAAATTAACTTTGATTCTGTCAACATACAGCAAACTTCCAAGCTCTGGGTTTGGGAAACGACGCAGATGTGCCGCTCCTGCTTCCTATTTGCTACACTCACACAGCGTTCAATTCAGACTCCCTCCAGAGTTTATGCAAGATTTCTGCACAGTTTTGTTTTGTTACATTGAAAATTTAAGATCTTTGGAAAAATATATACAGCAAAAGCAATCTACTTCGTTGTAACTATATAAAGCCCTTAGCAAAAAGTATATATACAAATACTAATTCTTACCAATATGCTAATATAAACAAGAGGCTGCATTATATTTTAAGTTTTACTGATTTGGAAAATCATGCAACACAATCATGTTAATAAATTCAAATTTACTAATCCATAAATAAGTCCTTTTTTAAATGCTAAATATAACTCTACAAACAACACAATTATAATTCTACTTCAGAAAACCTAGGATTATAAACTATGGTAAAAATTATAAAGAACTAAAGATAAAGCATTGTCCATTTTCTATTGGCATACAGCATTCAACACTAGTACTCACTGGTAAGTTCCAGCAACAGGCCATAATAAACACTGTAGCTGTAGTTTACAATTAAAAACTCATGTAAGTAAACTTCTGTTTATAAGGAATTATTTTCTGTTTGAGTACAAAACATGTATAATTGCTACCTTCTATAATTTTTTAATACGCCTTCCTTTAAAAAACAAAACAAAGGAAAACCTAATTATATCAGCCATATTTTATCCTCTCTGGATTGTGCTTGAAATGCCACAGTCCATGTGTTAGTTTTCATAAAAAGCTAACACTTCCAGAGTAGGGGGAAAAAGGCTAAATTCATTTGCTGATTTATTTCCCTACTCACCAAAATTCTGATGGCTTTCTTCTTTCCATTTCCTACTATGCTGTCTCTCCTTGCAAGCTTAAGTTACTGTCCCATGGACTAGAGAAACAGGGGCAAGGGGAAGGCAGGAGCTTACGTGCCAGAAACTGGATCCCTTTCAATGAATGGAGCCACTGAATTAACAGACTGACCAAGGCCTGGAAACACTATCTGTACACCCAATAGTCAAAGGACAAAGAACTATATTTTAATAATGAAGAGGATTAATACTTAGTTCTTGTGCTATTATAGATATATTTCTCTGACTAAAAAATTATATAACCCAGTCCTTTCCTTTAAACAAATAAATACATATAAAATATGTAGATTATACTTTACTGTTAGATTTTTTTCTTTTAAAAAGGTTTTAAGAAACAAACTAGTATTATTAAAACTGCTTCTAGATTGGAGTCTTCGAGAACTGGGAACTGTTTCTAAATTGGAATCTTCTAGAACTGAGAAGCAAGATCATTAATCAAATGATAACACGCAATTTTGGTGAATATAGTAAGGCTCTCTAGAGAGACGAGATACTTTAAACAGTCTAGGAACTGACTTCATAAGAGATCACTAGAAAGCAGTCACCACGGCCACAGACTTATATTGGAAGGAATAACTGCTACAGAGAAAGAAAAATTACCAATCTAGTCTCTTACACATTTTACTTATATCTCTGAAAAGTAAATTTAAAGTCTACTGGGGAGAAAGCATTGGAATCAATGCTTTATATATTTGAAATATAAACATGAACTTCTAAAAGTAAAATATTTAAAAATACATTTGCCATTATTTTATTTTATATGTACACATATTTGGCCTGCATATACGTACATGCACCACATGTGTGTGGTGCCTGCAGAGTTCAGAAGAGGATACTAGGTTCCTTGGAACTGGAATTACAAAGATTGTGAGCCACTATGTGGGTGCTGGGAATAGAACCTGAGTCCTCTGGAACTGCAGTAACTCTTAACCACTGAGATATCTCTTCAGGAAAACATGAAAAGATGGTCAATAGTCCTTATCACCCAGAAAGTGCAAGTTAAATGAACAAGATCCTATATGTTTACTATGCCCCAAATCCAATACACCAGCACTTTGTAGAACTGTTGCTCACTGCTAGTGAGAATGCAAAATAGTTCAGCCACTTTGGAAGACAATTTGGCTTATTCTCACAAAATTTTATGTACCACTGCCACATGGTCCAGTAGTCATGCTTCTAGGTACTCACTCAAATCAGTGGCAAACTTCTGTCTACAAAAATCTGTGCATGGATGCTTATAGATGTTTTATTCAGAATCACCCAAACTTGGAAGCAACGAAGATTTCCTCTAGTGAGTGAATAGATAAATTACGGTGCATCCTAGCAATTAAATATTAGTCAACACTAAAAGGAAATGAGCTATCAAGCAACAAATGGGCACAGCGGGCCCATGTATTAATAAATAAAAGAAATTTTAAATCTGTAAAAGTTACATACTATATAATTAATTGTAACTGTACTATGCTCTGGAAGAGTGGTAAAAAGGATCAGTGAGTGTCAGGAGTCAAGAAGGAAGAAAGGCATTATCAGGCAGACTGCAGAGGCCTTTGAGGGCAGTGAAACCACTGCTTGTCATAGTACAATGGATGATAAACAAAACTGTCCTGCCCTAAGAATATATAAAAAAATTAAGCAAATACTGTATTTTGATTAGGAACAAATACAATAATAGTGCTTTTATACTGTCATTTTACTTTAGTATACTACTGTTTGTCAAATTCTATGACAGGTTTAGCTTAATTAAGCTTATGATCAGCTCCCGCTCCTCACAATGAAATACTGAACAATTAAGAGAACTGGGTAACCAATACATTTAATCAATTACATTTCATACACATCAAGAAGGAGTCATTTTTTTAAAAATACAAAACAGGTAAAGCTCTCCTAATAGATTCAAGTTCAGCCTTTCTTTTATTTATAAAAATTGGTCAATATAATTTCATTTTTTAAATTTTCAGGGCTTTGCATATAATAAGCAAATAACTACCACTGGGCTACATCTCTGGTCTTTATAAACTGGACTATGAAAGTTAGTATCAAATTTCAGAGCTAGCTGTTTAAATCCAAGATAGGTAAATTTTAGTTTAGTCTTCTCTAGTTTAATACAAGATGATCTTTCTAGAAACCTTTTGAAGAAATAAATCTGTCTACAGTCAGATCTGATTCTCATTACTGGAAACCAAACTGTAAATAAAAATAATCAGACTGCATGCCCCATAGTTCCTGTGGCCCCCATGCCCTCCTTCTGTGAGTTCTATTTGCAGTGTCTAGTTAAAGCATACCTTACTTTTGTTTTTTTTAACCACCAGTAATATTAGGAAAAAGGAAACCATTTTACATTCTTTGTATTGTACAGTAAGGAGACAGATCACTAAATCTGTGTGGATGTATGTGGACGATATATGGAAGGGTTCCAGTAGCTAATTCATCAAGGCCATGCTAACCCACACTCACTAATGCGAAGGACAAAGCTCCCTTCATCCTGTTTTCTGCTGACAGCTCAACCCTTCAGTCTTCTGCCCGTTCTCTTTGTACACTAGCCCTTTCTTCATGTTGTCTTACAACTATCCCAAACATAATGGGAGACACCTCACTTACATAAAAACAACTTTCTCTCCTCCTCCTTCTCTTAAAAAAGAAAGAGGAGGCAACCCATTTTCTATTGGGAAAACTCCTGTGGCTATCAATAACCATCAAATGCCAACCCTCCTCAAATTTGCACATAGGACAAAAACTGGGTAGAGATCTTATGATTAAATGAAAACCAATGCTGTGTGACAATGTTCTCTGGGGTATAGACATCAGAATGTCAATACTCAGACAGCTCCAGTGGCTGAGGGACAGGTAGAGAATGCCTGCAACCGAGAAACTGAGGTTATAGGCTTAGAACAAACAATAAAGCTAAGGTGCTAAAGAGTGGTTTGCAATTTCTCTAGAATCATTTCATAGACTGCAAAAAGTCATAATTTAATATTTATTGGAGGCTCTATTCTATAATGTAGCCTAGGATCAGAAGAATTATAGTTAACTATGTCTCTTAAAGAAATCATGAATTATATTAAACTCTCATTAAGAGAACGAACAGTAATTGTGTATCTGAAGCTTGCTGAACCACAGTTATGTTATACATGAGATCTAATTTAAAGTTCTAAAAAAATACAAGGCTTATATGATTATTAGAACCACTGTACCAACTTAGACTCACAAAAATTACTGACTTCCTAAGACCATACACATATTTACTGTGCTTAGCTATGCATCCATTATATCAGAACCTATTTCTATTGTCCTTAATAGTTTATAGTCTTAGCTTTTGTGGTACCAATAAATAAAACTGTCTGTTAAAGACTTAATGTGAAAGCATTTTAGCATCTTTTCTGAAGCAAAGAAAATGATGGTTACAACTAGCATGCTTTTGTTTTGTTTTTTTAAATTTTATGTGCATCGGTGTTTTGCCTGCATGTATGTTGGAGTTACGGACATTTCAGGGCTCTCTTGTGGGTGCTGGGATTTGAATCTGGGTCCTCTGGAGAAGCAGTCAGTGCTCTTAATTGCTGAGCCATCTCTCTAGCCCCCTAGCATTGGCACCTACCTGGAGGTTGGGAAGTGGAATACCAAGCTTTTATAGTAGAAAGCCAGATTGCTCTACAGGTTGGTATGTCAGAGGTACACATACTTGGGACTAAAAGGTACAGATCAATGACAGAGTATCTTGGGTATATGAAATGTTCTGAGTTCAGTACCCAGCACTAGAGAGTAAAGGGCACATAGTTCACAAGAGCCAGGTACTTTGGTAGAGAGGGCACTGAACACAGTCAGTGTGCATAAGGTTCATCTGAGGAGCTCTAGGTCTGGCTTGCTTAGGAACAGCTGCCACCTCTTCCATGGTGCCGTTCCATCTCCAGTACTCTCTATGCCTCTGTTTCTTTCATAGCACTTAATATAATCTGGGTATTTTTACATGTTTGTATATACAGATACATCTATGTGTGTGTGTGTGTGTGTGTGTGTGTGTATTTTAATTTTTGAGGACAGTATCTCCTATAGTTCTAGGCTGGCTTCAATTTCATTGTATAGCTGAGATGAAATGATCCACTTACCTTTATCTCCCCAGTGCTAGATTATAGGTGTATACCACAATGCCTGGCAATTTTATCATCATAAGAGACTATGTGTTCCCTAAGAGTAAGGAATATATCCAATTTATAGCATTGTATACTAATTAGTTGCATTCATAGTACAAGGGTCAGCAGGGATTACCAGACAGACAGACAAGAGAAGTGGTAAAATGTTAAACTCAATCTGGGAACAGTGTGAAAAACAGATGTGGGGTGAGGTCAGAGACGACTGTAGTGCTGGGTTGGCTGAGCACTGAGATTGCTTGACGATGAGGCAATGGGAAGGAAATGGATGGGTAAACCTTGTAAACTCTGAGGATCACAACAGGCTCATCACAGGTTTGAGACACTAAGTGACAGGTGATCAGAATGCTCAACCTGTCACTACCCTAAGTAGAAAAAGAAAATGTGTGTACATTGTGGGGCCTCAGGGAGAAGGTGGGCGAGGGATCTCTCAGGACTCAAGTATTAGTAAGGAAGATGTGAGTAATATTCAGGAAACCCTAGTAGCTACCAACTACCTGGAAATGATGGGAGCAAGGACAGATGACAGTGGACATGGCAAGAGCTTGCCCTCTCTTCTACAACAGAGCACAGTTAAGCTATGAGGTTGTCTCTCAGGCTAGAAAGTGTGTGGCCCAAACCTGCATAGATTTCCTTGGGATCCTGACCTACAGCTTCTCTCTGACTCTGGAGCTGATCAGTAGGGAGATTGGGGATGAAGTGGTTTCACTGCTCGCTCTGTCAAGGTGTCTTTTTGTTTGAGCTGCTTCTTAGAGATTTTGATTTTAGTCAGTTAGCTTATCTCCTAAGATTATGCTATGAGTAATAAAAGGAAAAACCCTCTCAGATATAGTAACATACGTAGATTCTAAATTGTTTATTTTTCAGAAACTATAAGCAAGTCTGGCATTCTTAAACTTAACACTGTGCTATTTAAATAAGATAATGATTAAGAAAATAGCTATTCAGCTCTCTGATTATTGTTACCTAGTTAATGAGAATTGGTAAAAGATTTTAAGTTATAAAATAGTATCCCAGCAAAATCCAGCCAAACTGAATCAAACTGAAGGTAAAAAACTGAGAAATTCAAATCGTGATTTTTCCCTTCCAGTAAGACTAAGTTAATATAAATAAAAGTTCTGTCTATGTAAGTAAATGATGTAAATAAACCAGAGGTAATAATATGAGCAAGGACTGTAAAGCTTGCAAAAGCAACTCATACCATGAAGCCATTAATAGCAAAAGTTAAATTAAAGCAATGATTTTAGGCTTTGAAATGCAATCGAAAATTAAGCTAGAAAAAGTGCAACACACTAGGAATACTAGACATCTGCAGAAGTTAAAACCAAGTGAAAATTACTAAGCATTTTGGCTCTGAATATTAACAGTTGTTAGATTAAGAAGACAGTTACCTGCAGCAAGAGAAATAGCACGCTGTATTAAAGACAACGGTGCTACTATAAGAAAGGGGTGCAAAGAATGCAAGCACAACCACAGCTTATATTCTCTCTACAAGGCAGTACATAGTTACATGCATGTGGAAATCAGAGGCATCACCTTGGTCAGCAAATGGGAAGGTTTTCCTGCAATGTTTCTCAGAAGAAGGGAGGTTTCCCTGTCCAGATAGGAGTGCTTTGCAGGAAGAGAGAAAAACAAAAAAAGGCAATAAGAGAAGTCAGTGGAGGCTTTATGTTTTAAAATAAGACAGAGTGAGAATGACACTAATTAATTTCACATCTGTTTTTGTAAACTGAGTGGAATATGTCCATCAAGAATAAAATATTTAAAAAAACAAACACACACCAACAGCTTAAAAGGAGGTGCGAGGTAAAGACCCCGCTGACGCCCATGGATGTGCTCTAGGTGACCCCGCTGACGCCCATGGATGTGCTCTAGGTGACCTGCTGAGGTAAAGACCCCGCTGACGCCCATGGATGTGCTCTAGGTGACCTGCTGATTGCTGGCCCTGAGGAACACATGCAAAAAGAATGCTGTGCAGAAAGCACACATAAAACTGTGTCAAAGGCCAATGAGTAAATATAGTTCTTCCTATTAAGAATCTATAAGATTTACAGAGATTTAAGCAGTATAGTCTGTTTAGAACAAATATTATAAAAAATAAAAAGGCAACCATTTTTCATCAATTCAATGAAAGCCACACCAAGAGGAAAAACAAGCCATATGTATTTTGTCTAATATTTTGTTCCCAGTAAAATTTTATTAATCCTTTCATTACAGGATTACACAGTGAAGTACTTTCACAGAAAATGAACAGTGAATATTTGCCCCTGAAGTGATTTAAATTTATTCAGTTAATATCTCTCCTTAGCAATGATGCACATAATGTAGTCCTTAACTACCAATTATACCTTCTCAATAGCTTAAAAAATATCCATTTTATTTTAGATTATCACTGAAGAAAGGAAGGAAGAAAGAGAAAGAAAAAAATATGCTGCACACCATTCACAAAAGCATTATATTGGTAAAATATAATTCCAGACATTAATTTTAACATAAGCCTTAAAAAAGCTTATGATATATATACTTAATGTAGTAATTAGTTATAAACATCTTAGCAATTGGGTTTCAGAAAATATTTTGGTGGTTGCTTAAGAAACAGATCCAGGGACCAGATGGCTCAGCAGGTGAAAGTGCTTGCTGTATACACATGAACATGAATTTAATCCCTGAAATCCTTGTATAAGGCTAGATGTGGTGGTACCCATCTGTAAGTCCAGCACTCCCATGGCAAGATGTCCATGGACAGGAGAACTGACTGGAAAAACTGACTGGAATATACAGGCGGCATGGTAGAAACAGTAAGAGAGAACCTACCTCAAAACATCCTGGAAGGAGAGAAGCTATTTCCCAAAGTAGTTGTCCTTTGACCTCTTTACAACTGTGGTGGCATGTGCATGTTCTCCTCTCCCACTTCATAATGTGTTGTCTTGTTTTTTAAAGACATGGGGATTAGAGAGATGGCTCAGTGTTTAAGAGCACTGGGTGCTCTTGCAGAGGACCCAGGTTTGATTTCCAGCATACATGTAGTGGCTCACAACTGTCTGTAACTCCAGTCCTAGGGCAACTGATGCGTTCTTTCAGACTCCACAGACACCAGGCATGTGTGTGGTGCACAGACACATATGCAGACAAAATACTCATACACATAAAATAATAATAATAATAAAAAAGACATAGTTTGGATCTTGGGGGCAGGGAGACCTGATCCAGAAATATACTAAGCATCATAATGAGTTTTAGTTATTACTATAAATAATAAAAAAATGAAACTACTACTAAACTATTTTGCTAATGGGGGCAATACTCCGCTATAATCATTTGGGTTGAAAGTTTTACCAAACAACAGAAAAAACTAGAAAAGGCCTTTTAAGGGAGGGCAAATCCATATTGCTTCTATTTAAATTACAGGTATGTGGAACAGGAGGTACGGCACCTAGAAACCAGCACTGAAATACGCTATCTTTTAAATAAATACCTACATTACCTATTTCCCTCTTTAGGATCAGCTAGCTACACAATGCTCCTTAACTCACTTTCAGAAGGAAGAGGGATCAAGCCTCTCACTGGAGAAAGCTGTAAAGGGAGAATGTGCCATTAACAGCCAAGGTGTCCTGGCACATGTTGCTAGTTAACCAAAACACACTCTGGTCAGTGAGATGGCACAGCACTTTCTGTGGAAAGCCTAAGAACAGGAGTCTGATCCCCAGAACCCATGTAAGGTGGAAGAAAAGACCCAACTTCACAAAATTGTCCTCTGAACTCCATATGTGCACTATGGTACACAAGCCCACACAAATGCATTACAATAAAAATAAACAAAAACTCATGGCTTGTATGTTTTCATTTTCTCTTCGATTTATGCCTTTTCTCTATCAATTCAGCCATCCTTTAGACTCTAACTTCAAGCCTGGAGCTACACCAGGCCCTGGAGTAAAAAAGGTAATCACATTGCTGCCTTGTCTAAGAACAAGGACCTTAGTCCTTGTCCTCTGAGCTACCTGCCCTGTAACTCCCTAATACCTTTCTGTACTGACAACTATAATCAACTGAGCTAGGTGGCATGGGAGGGAGGAGCAGGTGAGCACCTATGCCAAAATTAGGGGTTCAGTAAAGCATTCCTGAAGATGTGTACAGTCTTGGAGGAAAAGGGTGGGATAGATAGAGGAAATGAAAAAATAAGCAGATATTTGAGGCCAGTGATTCTCAGAGGTAGCGAGTGCTGTCTTTAACTTGGTATCTCAGGAAACTGGGGAGAGTATTGTAAGCATTCACAATAAAGAGAACAGGAAGGGTTAGCAGGGCTTATTGAGAAGACAGTTGGACATGCACAGTACATCACAAAGTACAGATCCATCCCACAGGACATTATGTCCTCACATGGAAACGCATAGATGAAAAATCTTGTATACTTTATACAAAAACACAAAGTAATTTTGTATAATATAAATTTTCAATGGATTCTGGAACATTTTGTCTTGTGAAATAGATTGAGAAAAGTCTACTTTTTATTTTATGTCTCACAATATCAAATGCAATGGGTCTGATGAAGCCCATGCATATAAACATGGTACAATGGGTCTGATGAAGCCCATGCATATAAACATGGTACTTTGCTTATATTTATCTCCTCTTACCCATGTTGCTCGTGTTGGCGCTACCCAGCCATGGGTTTTTTTGTGTTAACACTTATGAAGAACTGTTTATAATAATGGAAATCATTACTAATGGAATCTTAGCTTGAAGTAAGACCCGAGTATCACAACTAGCAGTGTCAGATACACTGAGATCTGAAATTCCTTTGAACAAAATTAAGCACTAAATGCTCTATTAGTTAAAATACAAAATATAGGAATTTCATTGAACTTTATTAATACAGACTGAGAAATGTATGCTTATAAAAATCAAATATCAACAATAATTTCTTACTACACCACCTCATTTAAAACTTCAAAAGCCTCATCACCAAAACCACAGCTAGAAACTTTTCTCAAGCTGGATGGATGGTGGGGAGTGTTTGTAACCGAAGCACTCAGTGTGGCTAAGGCAGGAAGAACTCACGGTCTTCTGCAGTTCCCACTGTCCCTGTCTTAGCACGCCATCTAACTACTCCAGACCCACTGTCCTTGTCTCAGCACACCATCTCACTACTCCAGTCCCACTGTCCCTGTCTCAGCACACCATCTAACTACTCCAGACCCACTGTCCCTGTCTCAGCACACCATCTCACTACTCCAGTCCCACTGTCCCTGTCTCAGCACACCATCTCACTACTCCAGTCCCACTGTCCCTGTCTCAGCACACCATCTCACTACTCCAGTTAAGGCCACCTCCCCATTTTCTTCCACCTTACACAAACATGTCATGTCTTTTACCATGCCAGCACACTAGGATTCTGGGAGCCATTCATATTCTACTTTCTTTTTTTGGTGTTTTTTAACAACCAAACTACTGATCACTTCGATGAGAACTCTAGCTTAAGAACAGATGGATTTTTACTACTATCTTGCCTTCTTTACACATTACATATTTTCTATATAAATTACTCTGGTTTGCTTTTCTTTATCTTAGATGTTAAGGCATTATATCCTTTTACATTGTAGGGATGAAGGAGATTATGGTAACTATGAATTTTGTTGGAAGTAGTAAAGATAGTGTTATAAAGTATCTGTTATTTTTAAAAGAGGATGAAAAGGATTGAGAACTACTGCATGGTAAAAAGAATGACCACTAGCCAGAGAATACATTTTTGGAGAAACTAGGTATTTAGTTAAGTACCAGTGCAGAAGAAACAGTGTACCTTATGGTCCCATCCAAAGAAAAGCCAAATCTGTTAGTGCTTACAGAAGCTGATGAAGGCCCTTAGATACAGAATTTTAAAGTGGTTCCAATAAAAAAAAATCCCTTATATCAGGTAGTCTATCTTGACATTCTCTCTTTTTTTAAAATTATTTATTTATTATATGTAATATAACACAGACACACCAGAAGAGGGCATCCGATCTCATTACAGATGGTTGTCAGCCACCATGTGGTTGCTGGGATTTGAACTCAGGACCTTTGGAAGAATAGTCAGTGCTCTTAACCACTGAGCCATCTCTCCAGACCATACAATTCCGCTTTGATTAGTGAGGCCCCAGAGGACCCTAAGACTATACAGACTCTTTTCTTTTTTTTTTTAAATTTATTTATTTATTATATGTAAGTACACTGTAGCTGTCTTCAGACACACCAGAAGAGGGCATCAGATCTCATTGGATGATGGTTGTGAGCCACCATGTGGTTGCTGGGATTTGAACTCAGGACCTTCAGAAGAGCAGTCAGTGCTCTTAACTGCTGAGCCATCTCTCCAGTCCCGAGTGTTAACATTCAATAGTACTGTATTATAAGGTGACTATCTGGTTTTAATAATTTTCTTTAAAATCTGGTTTAATTTTTATTTGAAAAATTCAACAAATAGTGCTAGAAAAATTGAATTTCTACCTGCAGAATATTTTGTTTATATTTTTCACATGGAAAAAAAAATCATCCAAAATGGATTTTAATTTAAAGCCTGAAACACTGAAACTTTTGAAGAAAACAGAGATACCCTTCAAGATTCTGGGTTAGCTAAGGAGTTTTTAAAAGAACACCAACCATACAGGAACTAACCCCAAGCATCAACAGATGGAACTGCTCAACAATAAAAGGCTCATCCATAGCCAAGAGCACAGTCAGCAGAGTTAACAGACAGCACACACAATGGGGATCTTCCCGAGCTATTCTTCAGACAAGGCGCTGACAGCAAGAACGTACAAAGAATTACAGAAACTGAGTACCACGGGGCAGGGGGGGGGGAGGGGTGTGGAGGTGGGGAACCCTGCCCAATCAGCAGATGGGCAAAATAACTGAAAAAAACAAAAACAAAAACAAAAAACAGTTTTCAAAAAAGAAATACAAGTGGCCAATAATTATGTTTAAAAAGTGTCTAATATTCCTAGCAATCAGGGAAATGTAAATCAAAACTACTATGAGGCCAAGTGGTAGTAGTGCATGCCTTTAATTCCAATACTTAGGAGGCAGAGACAGGCAGATCTGTGTGAGTTCAAGGCCAGCCTGGTCTGCAAAATGAGTTCCTGAGCTACACAGAGAAATTCTATCTGGAAAAACCAGATAGGTAGGTAGGTAGGTAGGTAGATAGATAGATCATGTTCACACACACACATATATATATATATATATTCCAGCCGATAATATATATAAACAAATGTACACTAGTTACAGTACAACATGAAGAAAAGACAAAATACTAAATTTTAGTGGTAAGAAAGGACTGAATACAGGTAAGGGACACGAATTATGAAGGAGGATATAAAGCTAAGTTGTTTTTCTAGTTCTGCCTGTCATGGATTGTTTTGTTTTGTTTTTTTTTGGTGGTGGGTAAATACATAAAATATATTCAATAATGAAAGTGTAAAATCTACCGTGCTGCTCCGTAGCTTCCATTCCAAATGCCTACTCTAACTGTATGGAAATTCGCTGAGTCGCATAGACTTTGGATTTGGTTAATTTCGATGTAGGATTTTTTTTTTAAATTTACAAGTCTTTTTAAAAGAAAAGAAAAGTTGATGTAATTATGTGATCAGACATCATCATTTGGAATTCTAATGAATCTATTTTTCTTCATTGATTTAAACAGCCCCATGATAATGCTTACAGAACTTACAGGTGCCAGCTCAGCCTGCTCTTCTGTGGAGTCAGAGTGGTGCTTGGCCTGCTTACTGGGACAGCTCAGAAAGATAGCATGCTGTGAAAATGGAGGAAGGAAAAAAATGATAGATAATGGAGGTGAAAAGAGCAGCTCTCCTAATCATTCACAGAGAGAAGTGGACTACTCCAATGACATTAACAGCAATGAAAAAAATAGAAGTTTTTACCATTTATTCTTTCACACAAAAATTAGAAAGAAAATTAAGAAGCAGATGATCTGCCTAATCCTTAACAATTTACAAATAGCCTTATTTCACTTGTAGATAATTCAGTTGTCAGAAGACCTTTGTAACCGTGTTGTTCAGAAGCAGTGTATGCTAATGAGCCCTGACCACTGGCCATACTCTAAGTCTGTCTCCTACCACTATGTTAACTATCCCTCAAAACCAGTGCTCCATCTCCAGTACCTCAAGCTTCTGCCTTTCTCTTTTCCCTCTTCCCTTACAAAGAAAATCTCAACCAGCAAAGTGTATTCTTGTTTTATAAGAAGCTAAGCATGTCTCATTCCTCCTTCAGTATGTCTGACTGACTTTGAAACGGGTCAACCCACCAGGGGAAGGAAGGGGCAAAAGAAAGTTCAACTCTTCTGGCTAACCTCTTGCCTCTTGTTTCTCTGTGCTGCCAAAGTTCCTGAATCCATGCTTGGCTGTTGGGCCACTTCCTAGCCACCCATTAATTACTCACTTCTCTGCAACTCTTTCTCCTCAAAGATGTCAGCCTTTGAGTTGTAAAGCATTCTGTATTTAATCTTCAAAGTGATTAATGACCTTATGTATGTGACGTGTTTGTGTATGCCTGTGCAGTCACAGGCTGATGTCCGACATCTACCTCAATAATGCTCCGCCATATTTGCCGAGACAGAGACTAAACTTGGAGCTCACTGATTTGGCAATGGTAGCTGGCTACCAAACCTCCAGGATCCACCAGTCACTGCCCCTCAGCACTAGGGTACAGACATGTATCATCATGCATGATGCCCAGTGTTTACATGGACGCCGTGGATCTGAACGCAGATTCTCATGCTTTCATATCAAGCACTTAACTCTCTGAGCTCTCACTCTAGTCCCTGTTAACGACAGTTTATTCTTTGCCATCCAGTGTGGTGCTTAGGCACTGAGAATCTGTATGGTATTAAGTAGCTACTTATGGAATGCATAACTACTTCTGCTCTGTCTTCATGCCATATTCTTTGTCAGGTTAAGACTTTCTTCACTTTTCTATGTACTATCCATTAAACACGCTCTGTTTCAGTTACTAGATCAAAGAAGTCTATAAATTCTGTATGGTCAATGTTGTTCTTAAGAACTAGAAATGGTAGTAGCCATGACAGAAAAGGGTCCAGACAAATGCAGCCAACTCTCAAATAGCTTAGAGAAAAAAAATACACACAATAGGAGTAATAATATGCATGCTCCAGATGTAACAGGACATTAGATACACATCTGAACTCATAGAGACAGCACAAACAAGACCTGCAGGGATTTAAGCTAGATGGGGTCCCAGCACTACGAGGGGGAAGTAGCCGCGTCCTTAAAGAAGTTGTATGCAATTGATATCTCCTGGCAAAGGAGAAGTCAGTTTTCTCCATTGAAGTCTCACAGAGTACATTTCCATACCTCAAGGTCCTGTGCCCAGCAGTAGTTGGTCAAAACAAACTCAGTGGTATTTTTGCAGACTTTCAGACCCATTTTGCTTTGTTTGGACATTTCTGTTATTAGTCTTTAGCCTATTTTGGTTTTTGTTTCTGTGAGGTTTTTTGGTGTGTGTTTATTTCATGATTTTTATTGCTATTTTTGTTTAAGGGAGAGAGGATGGGTAAGGAGAATTTGGGAGAAATATAATAAAAATATATTCTATGAAAATATTTAAAAGTATTTTTAAAAATTGGAGTTGTCAGTGTAGAGGAATATGAGTAACACATAGTCTGCAGACTACTGTGGAGCACTCTACAAGTCAAGGGGCTGCAGTGATACTAACGCGCTAACGTGCTAGTTCTACTTTCTTTCCAAATCCCACTAAACAAAAATAAAGAGTTTAAAAAGATATCAAACTTACAAGCAGACAAGGACAATCCCTGGAAGACACAAAGTGTCGTCTGTGTAGTAACCAGTGAGAGGCAGCGCTGCTGAGTGACACTGAGTGCCGCCCTAGCTTGGAGACGAGTACAGCACCTGGCTTTGTGCCATGTGCGAGCTATTGTTCAGAAGCAGTGGAGTAACAAGTGGACACACAGACAGAAGCTGTGCTAGAGGAAGCAGTCACTCCCTAGAGTTCCTTCTGCATCTCCCATCAGCAGTGTGCTCCTGTTCAGGCTGACATTCATTCACCGGCCCTGACAGGCCAGCCCCCTGCTTGAGATGAGGTGCCTCAGTTCGGCAACCTCAGGCATGTCATCTTCAGAGTCCATGCTGTCCACGAGGGACCTTTATGGGGCCATTGAATGACAGGTGGTTGTGTGGGAAAGAGACCACATTGGTAAGAACAGAAATGGCCAAGGCTCGTGAGAAAGCCACACTGCACAGGAAGCAGTAATATCTTACAGTAATGAATATAAGCCTAAGGCCCCTCTGAGACATGTTCTTATTCATTTACAGAGCTATACCATGTAGGAGGAAGTTACAGCCTAGGTCTTACAATGTGCCTCATAGCACTCGTCTTGTTCTGTATGCACTTACTAATCTGGGGGTGATTTTAAAATAAACAGTAGTACCTGGTGACTTTTCTGAACAATCATTTTCTTTTTGACGCTGGAGACTTGGTGCAGAGCCTTGTCTATGCTACATAGCAATGTAACATTGGGGTTACATCTCTGGCCCCACCTAGAAATACTCTATAACCAATCTTTTATTGTTTTGTTTGAAACTGTATTCTACCCTGCAGCCAGGCTGAAGAACTCATACTTATTCTCCTACACTAGCTGTCTATAATTAATCTTAATTCAGTATGTTCCTAACAAAAAGATGTCAGGAAAAGGAAAACCCAAGGTTGTTTTTCCTGAAAAAGGGCTCCAATTTGCTATTAATTTTCTATCTAGAGATAACATTCTCAAATCGGAGAGATTTTTTCTTTCACTGGTGTGTAACCATATCTACAATTGGAAGGGAACTACTGGTACCTGCTGAGTACAGGTTGGGGTGCTGCTAATTATCCTACAACACCCAGGGTACCATCTCACAACTAATCTACCAAGCTCGATGCGGCAACTGTGTTTATGTTGAGAAATCTAAAAGATCAGATGGATCCCACTGAGGAACAACCCACACCCAAAGCTGTTCTTTCCTAACAGGCTGCTGAAATACTGGCTGCCAGGCACGTGTCCTCCATGCCAGAGACAGGCACAGTCGTCTCTGCAGAGGGAAAAGACATAAATAATAAATACTAGGAGGAAAATGAAGTTTAACAGGAAAAAAATTAATAGAACATCAGTTCTGTTCCAGCTAAACAAGACTGAATCAACAACTGTAAATTAAGAGTTGAAATGAAGCCGGGCGGTGGTGGCGCATGCCTTTAATCCCAGCACTTGGGAGGCAGAGGCAGGCAGATTTCTGAGTTCGAGGCCAGCCTAGTCTACAGAGTGAGTTCCAGGACAGCCAGGGCTACACAGAGAAACTCTGTCTCAAAAAACCAAAAAAAAAAAAAAAAAAAAAAAAAAAAAAAAAAAAAAAAAAAAAAAAAAAAAAAAAAAAAAAAAAAAAAGAAAAAAAAAAAAAGAGTTGAAACGATAAACATAGTGAAAATGAAGGGTTTTGTTTGCCTGGTCTTTTTTTGTTTTGTTTTTAAAAAGCAAAATGCTTTTACAAAGCATATCCCTTAAAAGAAAGTATATTCTTTATAGTGTTTTGCAGGGAACTTCAAGTGTATAGTCACTGTAATAAAAGCACTGAGAGTTCTGGGAGGGCTGGGGGTTTAGTTCAGTGGTAGTGTGTAAGTGCTTGCCTAGCACATGTAAGGGCCTGGGCTTGCTTGATCTCTAAGACCCACCCCACCCACCCCCTTCTAAAAAAAAAGAAGAAAAAAGGAGGAGGAGAAGGAAGGAAGGAAATCAAGAACAATAACTAAATGTGAGACAGCAGAGAACTAGAAAGCATGGAATAGAAGTAGAGAAGTAAGGGAGGTGTCTAAAGACAAGCTATAGTCCTCCTTTTCAACATCAGTACCTAATAGACACAGCAAATGTAATGATACGGGAATAAATGTTATAAGAGCCAGCTCCACTGGAGAGTGCGCTCAGAGATTAAGAACACTGGCTGCTTTTCCAGAGGTCCTGAGTTCAATTCCCAGCAACCATATAGCTCATAACAATATATAGTGAGATCTGGTGCCCTCTTCTGGCCTGCAGACATACATGCAGGCAGAAAGCTGTATACATAATCAGTAAATCTTTTTTTTTTTTTTTTTTGGAGAGAGGGTTTCTCTGTATGGCCCTGGCTGTCCTGGAACTCAGAAATCCACCTGCCTCTCCTTCTCAAGTGCTGGGATTAAAGGCTTGTGCCACCACCGCCCAGCTATAATAAGTAAATCTTAAAAAAAAAAAAAAAAAAGGACCAGCTCTAAGATTAGAAAGTGCTTATTTCTGGGAGCAAACTATGACATGAGTATGGTAAAAAAAATATTTAATAAGTCTGAAAGAAGTATTTAATTTCATATATGAAAAACTAATTATAATTTTCAAAGTTGTATTTGATTTGAAGACTATTTGATACATGGGTTTTTTGGATCTATTGAGCTCATCTCTGTTTTTTTCTATTTGAAACATAGTATATCAAGAAAAAAGAGTATTGAAGCAAGTTATTGAACCATTTTTTAAATCACTCTGGAAAAGGTAATAGGGGCCAAGGAAGATTTTAGACCATTCCTATTTGCCTATCAAAATTTACCTATCAGATTTCATATTTAAAATATTGTATTAAACATTATGCCACCGAATATTTTTATCTCTGCCCATGAGTATTTAATGTGTCTCCTGAGAGCTGGGACTTTTCACTTTATATTCTCTTACACTGTGATCAGTATTTTACAGACAGAAAAACGGAGGGTCAGGACAGGCGGTCTAGTGATTGGTTCAGATCTGTTCTCATGTATTTTGACCTAACTCAAAACAACAGGACAGAAAGAAAGTAATAACAAACCAGACAGAGAAGAGAACAACACATCTCTAATAAATACTGCTTACTTAAATCTCAGAGGGCAAATCTGATAGGCATGAAATGAAACACTGAGTAGCTGGTGCTAAGCAAGGCTGGTAGGCCATAAAGTAAAGAGACATTGGTAAAAAACCAGTAGAAACTGGTTTTCAAATTCTTTATAGAACACAGAATGCAGACAAGACCCATTTTCAATAAATGAGGGTTTATTCTTTCGGCTTATATAATTTGTGTATTTTCTTTGCAACCACTCATTTGTCTCTAAACCACAATGATAGCCAATGCTTCTTTTGTGCTCCATAGTACCTAAACAAAGCTAAGCATTTGGGTAAACACCCAGAGTTACTGAATAATTTAAGTTAATCTAAAGAATTAAATTAGTTGGGCAGGAGAGAGTCTAATGATGGTGCATAATACACATTTCTAGTGTCTCTGTAATTCAACAGTGTTTCACAGTGTTTGGCACTAGTTGTAATAATGGACATACTCTATTACTTTGTACTAGAACTGTAAATACAAGTTCACCGGAAAGGCTGGCATTGTTCTGCTCCATTCATTTGCTTTCTTGTTCCTACCACATAACAAAACTGCTATCCTCTTGATGTAAGAAATCAAGAAAGAAATCTTTCTTTTGTTAAATATATTATCACAAATCCATCCTGCACGCTTATCCCATGACACTCAGGAAAATGTCATCTTCCATCACCTATATTTTGAGTCTCAAAATCATCTATGAGGAAGAGAGGAAGGCACACCAAGTAATCGAAATTACATTTTTCATATGAGAAACTGATGTCTGGAGAGACTGAGTAACTCACCTGAGTTCCATGGGTACCAGATGACAAAGACACATGTTCTGCAAGTCCAGCTTCTCCTTATGCTATCTCACACTAACTAACCCTTTGATAATAGAATGGAATAAACACTAAGCAGTAGAATCTTAGAAGACTACAATGAAGACTTACATGGCCTTTTGACCTCACTTTAATCATGTTAAAAACAATTATCAGCTTTTTAACTACTTATGGCTTTGCAAATCATAATTAATGTTTTTAATCATATGGAATAACTGGCATTAATTCAAGGGATTCTAACAAGTTGTCAAAAGACAAAAGAAAAGTGTAAGCCTCTCCTAGTTCCTCTTTGTGACACTGCTGTATCAGGTGGTACATGCCTGTGTACCACAGTTAGCTGAGAAGTACTTTTGATAAATTTTAAATGTTAAAGAAGTAAGAGAGTCAATTAAACTATATTAAAACAAAACAAAACACATTAATTTCTCTGTATTTTTTCTTTTCTTTTGTATTTTTGAAACAGGTTTTCTCTGTGTAGCCCTGGTTGTGCGCCTGCCTCTGTCTCCCAAGTGCTGGGATTAAAGGCTTGTGCCACCACCGCCTGTCAATTTCTTTGTATTTTAAGGCCAAGATAACAGAGAAAATTTTTCTCTATTTACCTCAGTAATTGGCTGCCCCTGGTGTGTTGTCAAATCAAGTTCTTGAGGGCGTGTCACTTTGTCAATATCCAAAGAATCCATGCTGGAGGCTGCAGAAGTGATGCTTGAACGGGAGGAGTTACTAATGGAGCGTGCTTCAGCATCACTCACAGTGCCTGCTGACGCGGTTCTTCTGTGCTGGTTTGTCACTGAAGGCTTAGAATCTTCTACTACAGACTGCTGAGCAGCCTCATCCATGCTCAAGGAAGCCTGTTCTAATTGTGCGGTGATGTCATCCAGGGAGTAGTTAGCATGGGAAGGGTTAGTTGTTCTATTAGAGGATGATGATAATCCTCTCAGGGTGCCATGTCTTGACGTATGCCGGCCAGCAGGTAGCTTCTGAGTAACTTTTGGCTCTGTGACTTGCCGCTTACTATTTCCTGAGCCAATGCTGCTGAGCTCCTGCTCTATAGAGCAGAGATCGGCCATCAGGGCGTCCAGATCCACAGCCTCACCCTGATTCAGAGCTTCTACAGAGAAGACAAAACTTTCAGAACAGAATCAAAACCTACACATCTTAGTATTAAGTTAGACACAGGCAGTGGGAAAAAAAGCAAAACAATACATTTCATTGGACCTAAAATCAATCAAATAAAGTACTTAACAGGTTTTGTTTTAAGTCCTGAGAGAATTTTTAGAAACAAATATCCTATCTTTTAAGATCTCTGGCAAGGAAAATAAAGTTGTAAGTTTAAAGACAAAATACTGAAACACCTTGTACTATTCTATGGTTTTATCCCAATCTCTCAAGTAACTTTGCACTACTGTGCTGGCTTGATACAAGTAAGAGTTACCCGAAAGGAGGAAATCTCGATTGAGAAAACACCTTCATTAGACTGGCTGTAAGGCATTTTCTTAATTAGTGGAGTCTAGCCCTTTGTGGATGGTGCCATCCGGGGCAGGTGGTCCTGGCTTTCATTAGAAAACAGGCTGAGCAAGCCAGGGGAAGCAAGCCAATAAGCAGTACCCCTCCATGCCTGTTTCAGTTCCTGCCTCCAGGTTCTGCTGTCTAAGTTCCTGTCTTGACTTCCTTCAATGAAAGAAGTATAAGCCAAATAAACCTTTGCTTCCCGATTTGCTTTTGGTTATAGTGTTTTATTACAGCAGCCCTAAGGCAACTGTTAATATGGTCAACACCCATGTAGATATAGTTATTACCAAAAGAGAGAAGGGCATAAAGAGGAAAGTCTTAAAAAAATTAGAACATTTATTGCATACACTAAGACATAACTAGGTACATTAAATACAGGTCACAAGGCTGATTTTGAAATTATTAAGAAAAATTTTCTTTAGACTTTAATCCAGTCAGAAAACAATACAATCAGATTGCTGTGGGCTTTTTCTCCTTAGCATGCACAGTATCAAGTATTAAGTACATGACAAGACATACATACATGCTATATTCTAGTTTCTTTTTCTGTGATTAATTGGAATATGCATAAGTTAACTCAGAATGGAGAGATGGCTCAGTAGCTAAGAGCATGTACTGCTCTGCCAGAGAACCTGATAGCACCCACCCACATTACATGGTTCACAACCACCTGTAACTCTAACTTCAAGATTATCTGACACTTCTGGCCTCTACTGGGGCCTGCACTCATGTGTATACCTACACACACACACACACACACACACACACATACACACACACACACACAGAATTTTTAAAAAGAGTAACAAAACTCAGTCAAGTTACGTATATAATTTAGAATTGCATTTCTATTATTCCTTTATTATAGAACTTTAGTTAATCAAATCTTACCATTCAAGTTGTATATGGAGAAACGGTAAGAAAAGTTGGCCATATTTGTTTCCTGGCGAAGAGGAGATCTTTTTACTGGTTCTTTGGGCTTGTCAGAATCCAAACTCTTTAAAAGAAGAACGTTTAACAAGTTGTATTAATGTGTGTTTTCATTACACAAAAAAGATGAGTGAACTGCCATACTGTCTTGGAGTTTCTCTTGATGTGATGAAAATACTGTACCAAAAAGCAAGATAAAGAGGAAAGGCTTTACTCAGCTTACACTTCCATATCACTGTTTGTCATCTAAAGGAACATTTAAAAGAACAGGACATGAACTCAGACAGGGCAGGAACCGGGAGGCAGGAGCTGATGCGGAGGCCATGGACAGGTGCTGCTTACTGGCTTGCTCCTCATTGCTTGTTCAGCCTGCTTTCTTATAGAACCCAGGAATACCTGCCCAGGGATGGCTCCACCCACAATGGGCTGGGCCTTCCCCATCAATCACTAATTAGAAATGTACCCTACAGGCTTGCTTATAGCCCATCATATGAAAGTATTTTCTTGCCTTCCGGTCCCACAACACCCAGAGGAAGCTCCATTCCCAGGCGCTCTAACACCCAAAATCAGAGGTGAAGAGGTCACAACATCTGTCCCAACACTGGGAGTAACTGGGACCAGCGGGACCAAGCACATAGGAACTCCCAGTGGCTCAGGTTCCTTCTGGTCTGTCTGGGCTAGCTGGTGCCCTGAGCAGACCTTGGGTGCAAGCTCCACAGCCAGTCTCAAAACACCCAGAGAAGCTCCACTCTCAGATGCGCTAACAAGCCCAGGGTCACAGGATCCTAGAATCACAGGATCACAGAGACAGCTTTACTCTGAGGAGTTCTGACACAACCAAGATCACAAGAAGGACAGGATCCAGTCAGATTTAGCAAGGGCAGGTAGCACTAGAGATAATCAAGACGACAGGAGGCAAACTTAAGAAAATAAGCAACACAAACCAAGGTTACTTGGCATCATCAGAACCCAATACTCACACCATTGCAAGTCCTGGACACACCATCACACCGGAAAAGCAAGATTCAGATATAAAATCACTTCTCATGATGATGATACAGGACTTTAAGAAAGACATAAATAGCACCCTCAAAGAAATACAAGAGAATACAGGTAAACAGCTAGAAACCCTTCAAGAGGAAACACAAAAATCCCTTAAAGAGCTACAGAAAAACACAATCAAACAGATGAAGGAAATGAGCAAAACCATCCAGAATCTAAAAATGGAAATAGAAACAATAAAGAAAACAGAAAGAGAGAGAACACTGGCCATACAAAACCTAGGAAAGAAATCAGGAGTCATAGATGCAAACATCACCAACAGAATACAAGAGATAGAAGAGAGAGAATATCAGGGGTAGAAGACACCATAGAAGACATTGACACAGCAGTCAAAGAAAATGCAAAAAGCAAAAAGCTCCTAACCCAAAACATCCAGGAAATC
>NW_022196896.1:86776152-86778777 GCF_008632895.1 Mastomys coucha
TATTAGTAGTATTGTTTATTTCATGTTTTTACACTATACTATGGTTTTCAGAACAGCTTACATATTCTAAAAGTATTTATATACCCAAAAGAAATGTAGACAATTAAATTGGGAGGGGGCTTGTATGAGAACAACAAAGAGTAAGACTGAATGCTTTGCTTGATGTTTGTAACTCTTGTATCAAGTTACCACAGAAAGAGCCAAGATTTTAAGCTCTACTAAATATAAAATAAACAAACAAGAAAATATTTAAGAAAATATTAGTAGTGATATATTATTTTGAAAAATACAGTTAATACATTTGAAGTTATTTAAAATTTATATTGAGAAAAATGTATGTATTTTCAGTATTGCTGTAGACAAGCATCTACGTAAGACTATTAAATTGATTGTTGTTTTATATCAAACAACTTTTATAAAATTCATTTTTATTGTTATAATATTTTATAAATTTTAAAGAATATGACAAAAAAGATATTGTAGGTATTGAAGGGGAGGTCTCTGGGAGGAGTTGGGGTACAAAAGGAAAACAAGAATGTGTTTTTATTTTATTTACTTAAAATGTTTTTAAATGTTAACAAATTCTGTATAAATGTCATATAAAATAAGTTCAAGTTTTTAAAAAGAACTTTGGTGCTGGGCATGGCAGCATTTTGGAGGCAGAGGCAGGCAGGTCTCTGCTAGTTTGAAATCATCCTGGTCTATAGAACAAGTCCCAGGACTACACAGAAAAACCCTGTCGTGAAAAAAACAAAAACTGAACTTCAGGTATTCTATTAGTAGAATTATAAAGTTACACTAGAGTGCTATCTTTATTATTTACCTATCTCAAGATTTTATAGCTCCTACAGATAATGCCCATCTTGTTTTCAGACATACTCTCCTTGTAGCCTAAGCTGAGCTAAGACTCACTTATACAGCAGAAAAGGATCTTAAATGAAGATGACCTCTAGAGCACTGAGATTACAGTTAAATGCTACCACACCTGCTTTACATGGTACTGGGAATGACACCTGGTCTCTGTTGCTGGGGAAGCATATACACTCCCAGTCTCCATTCTGTTTCTAAAGATTCATTTTTATGTGTATGAATATTCTGTGTGAAATGTATATAAGTGTACTGTGATGGTTTAAATATGCTTGGCTCAGGGAGTGGCACTGTTAGGAAGTATGGCCTTGTAGTAGGTGGGGCCTTGTTGGAGTGTGTCCTTGTGGGCTTGGGCTTTAAGATTCTCATCCTAGCTGCCTGGAAGTCAGTCTTCTCCTAGCAGCCTTCAGATGAAGATGTAGAACTCTCAGTTCCTTCTGCGCCATGCCTGCCTAGACATTGCCATGCTCACATATTGATGATAATGGACTGAACCTCTGAACTTATAAAGCCAGCCTTAATTAAATGTTGTCCTCATAAGAATTGCCTTGGTCCTGGTGTTGGTTCACACCAGTAAAACCCTAACTAAGACATGTGCCATGTGTGCATGTAGTGCCCATAGAGGCTAGAAGAGGTAGCTGAATCCCCTAAAACTAGAGTTAGTTATGAGCTGCTCCTTGGCTACTGAGAACCAAACCTCTGTCCTCTGCAAGAACAACAGTGTTCTTAACCACCAAGCTATTTCCCTAGTCCTTCCTTCATCCTGTTTTTGAAGCTATCAAATGAATGTGATCCACAACCTACTCAGTGTTTTATTTCAAAATTTCAAAAAACAGCTAAGAAATTCTCTTTTAACCTTAAACCTAATTCTTCAGACACAATTTATGAAAAGTCAACTTCTTTCCAGTTCGAATAAATGAACACGTATTTTTAATTACCTGTCCATGGTGCTGAGACAACTAAGGAGATACTGAGAAGAAACATTCCTAAGGTCAAAAAATTAGTAATATAGTATGGTCATTTTCAACCTTTGGGGAGGTTGCTAAGAATTTGCAAAAAACCTACAGATCTTCTTCCAGGAAAATGCCCAACATACAATTCTTTTTAACAACTGTTCTAGAGAAATCATTAACTATTTAAAACTTAATTAAGTTTGATTAACACCGAATATGTGCACAGGTAGTAAACTAAAATAATGAAATAAATCTGAATCTTAGTAAGTCATAATATGCATTGGTTTTAATGTTTCTCTTTAATGACAGAGTTCTATGATGAAAAGTTAGATAACTTGAAATATATGTGAGAATATAGAACTGAGTGTGGAGAACTACCATCTGAGTGGAGTCCTACCTCAGCCAAGGCAGCCTGACTTATTCCTACCTGCTTTCTTATTTTGGCCTTCTACTCAAGTACACAACCACTTGGCCACGGACACAGCATAACTGTATTTTTCAAAATAATATATCACTACTAATATTTTCTTAAATGAACATAAATAAAGTGTTTTTGTTTGTTTTGTATTTAGTAGAGCTTAAAATCTTGGCTCTTACTGTGGTAACTTGATACAAGAGTTACAAACATCAAGCAAAGCATTCAGTCTTACTCTTTGTTGTTCTCATACAAGCCCTCTCCCAATTTAATTGTCTACATTTCTTTTGGGTATATAAATACTTTTAGAATATGTAAGCTGTTCAAAGCCGGGCGTGGTGGCGCACGCCTTTAATCCCAGCACTTGGGAGGCAGAGGCAGGTGGATTTC